>NC_087513.1:4719243-5089522 GCF_963921805.1 Phalacrocorax carbo | reverse complement strand
TGGCCTTTTCTACGCTTTGGAGGGAGCCCTGGTCATACAGTACCTGGAGCTGCACATGGCTTCCAGGAATAGCTGAATTGTCCAAGGCTAGAAGGGATGGGTAAAACCCTGAGGCAGAGGGTGTCTTTCCTTTCATTGTGAAAGAAGAACAAAAATGAAACCTCCCTCTAATGGAACGAAAACACTTATTTTACAATGTGACAAAGTGTTTCTAATGGGATTTTCTTTCACTTATTTATTTGCTTGCTATTTGGACAAGGAAGATGTAGTATTCTCTTCTTAATGCCCTCTCTAAGCCACCAGGGACCTTTGCTTGAAGACAACCATGCAATAGGTTCTGTACCCACCCTCAAAGCTCCCCAGCAAATGCTTCTGGGCTCTGCCAGTTGGTGACAAATAGACATTGATTTTCTGATCCAGTGCCTGCTCCCTGGGGAAGCTGAGCAAAGGTTATTCTATTTAGCGACTGATTTGACATATGGCTCTTGGAAGCTGAAAACTGTCTGTAGGTAAATCAGGGTTTATTGTCAGAGTGGTTCATTTAGAAACATAATTAAGTGAGCACGCACATGCACACCCATGGAAAGATGCCCGCAGGCTTTTCATAAACTATGCAAGCAGCATTCACAAGGTGGCTTTTTCCATAGGTTCTTTTTCTTTTTTTCTGATGGTATTGCATCAGTGAAGGTGTGAAGTTTTACAACCGTCTTCCTGTGATACATGCAGTTGAAAATCCAGCTTTAACTGTCCTAAATTTTATTCATTGCACCAGAATAGTAACTCTACAGGCTGGAAACTTAATTTGTTGCAAGGAGATCTGTGCCTAGTGACTTTTGCTCTCTGTTTCCCCATGACCTCTGCTGAGATCTTAGCTTTTGGCATAGCTCAAGGTGAGGTCCCAAAACTGAGATTTTTCCTCTTTGCCTGGGAGGAGTAGGTCTGTTATTATATACCATTCAATAAGGATTTATTCTTGAATTCAATGCCTATTTCAGACTCATCCTAAATGGTGTTTCCACTTCCTTGTACTTCTTCTGTTTCTTCTACTTTCACCCTTGCCTTAATAAAAGGCTGCTGTTGTAGTAGGCGACCTGTTAGCTTAATGCTGACATAGGGCATAAATTCTTGTCCTCCTGCCTCTTCGCTTCTGGAGGTTACAACTGAAACACAAACCTCTGAATGCCCAGGGACTTCCAAAGGCCAGAAGACATCTGCTTGCCATCGCAGATGTTTGCAGGTTAACACAAGGGAAAAATAATATTAGTCAGTGAGACTCGGAACTGGCTCAGATTTCTGAAATTAGACGTAAATTGTGCTTTGACAAAGAACTAAACAGGGATGGAAAAAATTAAAACATAAGAAACAGTAAGAAGAGGAACTTATTCATCATGATGTAACTGAAATTGTATCGGCTTTTCTTCTCCTGACCCACCCCTTTTGGCAATTTGGACCCACAGATACACCACGAAGGATTACAGCATGGGGATGGTGGGCTTCAGTCCGCCCCAAGACAAAACCTCACCATACAGGCTCTGCAAGGACACTGGGGGACTCTTACTGAGAGTTAGCCAGGAGAAGGGGGCATCTAGCTTAAGCTTGCTGTTGAGACTGCTCTTCCAGGCAAAGACGCACACAATTCCAGCATGTAATTCCTCCTCATGGGACAAATATCTAAAAGTGCTTAAGATCACTCTCTGGCGGTGCCTGTTTAACCATAACGGCCATCTGGGCAGCCTAGATCAGGTGATTATATACTAGTGGAAGGCTGCAGAAATGAACTTGGGATGCAAGCTTGTGTGTGAAATGGTCCTGACTAATCAGGGGGTCTTTGCATCCCAGAGTGTCGTTTCAGAAGACAACAGTTGCCAAATATATCTCCACTATTCAGCCTGAGGGAAGACACCCAGGCTAGCTTGGCTACAGGAACCAGTCTTGCTGTAGTGGGAAGAAATGCCCACGTGGGCTCATTTTACTCCATTTTCAACAGGGAACATATTACAGCAGCTTCATTGTTTCTGGATAGGTGTCTGCATCGGGGTGCAGCGCCGATGCAAGCATGAATCAGATGCAAGCATGAATCAGAGGTGGAATGGAGAGTGGTGGCTTAGGGACACAGTGCATGAAAAAGGGAGATGTGGCAGCAGAGACGGGTCCCACAGGGAGATGTGAGTGGCACAAGTGTCGCCTTCCCTGGGGAAGGCAGCACGGCCACCTTCAAGAAATGTGCAAGGTGAGTTTGTCTCTCCAATAAAGCTGATATTTTCTCTGACCATAAATAAAGAGCATGCTGTTCGCTTGCTGTGTCTATACTGAACTCCACAAGAAAATGTCTTTTTTATTTTTTTGGCAGGATCCTATTGGCTAAGGCAAAAATAATTCTAAAAATCATTTATTTCTTCAGAAAGTGTGGGAGTGTTTGTCCCTGCTGCTGTCAGTTCCCATCCATCCCTTTTATCCGGCAGTATCAACGCACACTCTTCCAGCAAGGACTGCTCAACAGCACACAATAAAATTGATTCATTACTCATTTTCCTCTTATTATGTTTCAATTGCTCCAGCTCTTGATACCACTTAAAGTGGACATTAGCTCTTTGAAACCAGTGTGTTCCTCTAATGCGATAACACTCCTAGGAGACAACGCTTTTCCTCCAAGCTTTCATTATATATATTTTCATTTTGTCTCATTTACACCTTGTGTCTTTCTCATGAACTTCTTATAATGCCTTTGTACAGGTTTGCTTTACCTGGAGGTAGACCACCGTGGTAAGGAGTGAGAACACAAATTGATTTCTTGGAAAAGCTGGCCCAAGTGCTCTATGGGTGTAAATAATAAGCATTTAGTGCTGGGAAGTGGTTTTATTCACAGGAGCTGGCTCTCAAGCTCTCCTGAAAGGAAAAGGCTGAAATTACTAAGAGTGAAACTCAACTTTTGTGCTACTCTTTGGAATGAAAGTAAAACTATTTAAACTCCAGGAGAATTAAGACTTTCTGTTTGTAGTCGGCCTTGAAAAATGGAGATGGGAGTTGACAGCTTTGTTTAGGGATAGGAGGGAGGATGATCTGAACTTCTGTATGCGTTGGGAAGGGTTACAGCAACAGTGAATTTAAGGTAGTTTTACAGACTCTAGTTTGTCTTCTGGGTGGAAAACTCCTCCCAGTTACAGCACTCGTTTAGGATTTAATTCAAAGAGGTTCAAAGCAGTGTAGCTCCAGTGCAGCAAAACTCACAAGTACATGCATAATTTTGCTATATGAGTAATGACCCTATGGGGAATCTTGCTCCTTACTGGAGTCTGTGGGACCAGGATTTCTTCTTGGCTTTGGGTTGGATTTGGGACTCTGATCACCTAAAGGTCCAGACCAAGGGGCCTCACAGACTACTTTGGTCCCAGGAGCCCGTTTTCCTTGCACCGAGACAGGGCATGACCAGTGTGAATACTCAAACACGGGAGTTAGGAAGTCTCAAGCATAGATATCATATTTGTTGTTTACCCTAGAATAATACGAATTTCCCATCCAGTTCCCTACAGTGATTTTCACCACCAATTACAAAGGGGATTAATACTTCAGATGCAAATATCTAAATATATCCTACTTCAGACAGATGAACACAACCTTAAACATTTTATGGGATTGGATTCTTTTTAATTAAAGGAGCCCTTTGTTTCATAATAACTTTAAAAGTCTTATTTATCATTATATTCTTCAGGAGTCTCTTAGGAAAATAATTTCCTGCTGCCGTTTTTGCTCAGTCTTTGGATCTTCTATGTCCTGTCACCTGTAACAAAGTGCTGTAGGAAGGAGTGCTGCTGTATTGCTTTCATGTTCTCCATCAGCTCTGATATGGATAGTTGTTATAAAGCTTCATACATAATATATGCCCTGTCTTAAAGCAGCCCTGTAAACGACTGTACAACTGTAAAGGTTTCTTAACTTAACTAGCCTCCAGCTACCGGCTATAAAAAGGCATTTAAGCAGATTAGCATTAGAACTACCTGGTGAGATGAAAAATGGGGAGGCAGAATGGCCTAATGATGGATCGTTGGGCTGTGACCAGTCACGTGGGAAAGTCACCTTTCTGTGCCGCCAATGTGCAAGTGCTGACGGTAATCTTTCTTTTTTTTTTTTTTTCGAAACTGTTCTGTAAGTGCATGGTTTGCCCTCACAAGGGCCACCTTTCTGAGCACACGCAGGGAGGATTTCACAAGCGGTCCAAAGGAAATGTTGCCCCTCTCCCACTGGGTCTGAATTTGCTCTGGCTCCTTTGAAACTCCTGCCTTTGCTGTGCAAATGCCTTTGAATGACTTTGCATGCTGTGTTTTCTGCCTTTTTGCTGTAGCGGAGTGCTCTGAAATAGGTGGAGAAATGCCTTTGGAGCCTCTTCTGCCAGGAGGTGGGATCTGCTTTTGGTGGCTCTATTTTCTGAAAATTTTAGCTGAAAATCAAATCCATTTTAAAGCTTGTCATGAGGAAAATCAAATTCCTTCCCTACCTTGGCTCCTGTTGTCACTCAGCGGAGGAAGAGTGTGAATTCTCTGCCCTGTGCTGTCACATTCATCAGATCAGGATTTGTCTCCATGGACATAGCTCACCAGTCCCAACCTACCACTGGGCTGGACACAAGTAATTTTATTAGAATAGAAGAACATAGGAAGAGCCAGACCAAAGGCTCCAGCTACTTCAGTTTCCTGATTTTTCGCAAGTCTCATCATACATTATGAAAATCTCCCCAAATTACTGACATTTCCCCAGAGCAGCATGCCATTTCCTGCTTCTGGTGTGCAGTCTTGGGTACCGCAGAAGCTCTCAAAGGTTTTACTGAAGCATGTAAGGGGTAAGATAAATCTGAAGAATCAGCTTCAGGTGTCTTCATATGACATGGACACCTGAGCTCCCATTACACATGGTAGATATCTGGTCAATGCAGCCAGTGAAGACTCCAAAAAACCTGTCCAGTGCCAGTGAAATATTAACTGCATCCACTCTGCTTGTGTCATTTGCTCTAAGGGGAGACCTCCAGCCTCCGGGCCAAGCCATGCCCTTCCATCTCATGGCTGGCCTCTTCCCACAGCCACTGACTGTGTTCATCTTGCACTGGCACTTGGCCATGGTCTCCTCTGGGATTCACATGGCATCTCTCTGGCCCTAAGATAAGAGTTAATTTTCAATGCAAAATGCCTGAAAATGCAGCCCACCGGCATGGCATTTATGTGGCACATCCCTCCTATGGGATCTTGGCACACTGTCCTAAGGGTACCTGAGGTTGAGGCTTGCTGGGATCGTGCTGGAGGGGTGTGTAGGACAGAGGGAGGTACATTTAGCATGGGTCGTACTGCCTACAAAGGGGAATCCTTCAAGTGACTCCTGAATACACCCAGGTTTCATCTCACAGGGAACTGCTTGGTTCAGTTCAAAAGAAGTAATATTTATGGAGTGTAGGTGGTCAATATTATGGTGTAAGAGCAGCAGAAACAGGCTGGGAAAGTAGTCTTTATCAAAGTACAGCTGAGCCCATGGAAAAGTAGAGCTAGCATGAATGTCAGAAGCTGCTCCTGCCCCGCTCCTTGGCTTTGAGGCAGAATTTAGATGTCCAGATGTGCATACTGGCCAACCGGAAAACAGCTGGACAAACAGCACTGTCATTCCTAGCCTTCAGCCGAGCCAGCTTAGGAAATCAAAAGGGAAGTAGCAATACGGTTGAACTGCAAAAAAATCTATGTCTCATTAAATGTCTCCAATTCTCTCTGCCCACGTCACATGCCATGTTTTAGACTATCAGATCAGTGCCACCATTTAAATCAGGGTGGTTGACTCAGACGGAGTGGCTGGGTGACTGCTGGCATCTTCTGCTGGCACGGCAGGCTCTGGGTGGGGGTGTCTGCACACAGCTGAAATCCAGCGTTCTTTCCGTGGTCCTTCCAGGGTCTGTGTGCGGGTTATGGGAGAGCACAACCTTCACTGTGCCCACTGGTGTCCAGCAAAACCCGAGTGACTTCTCACTCGGAGAGGGTACACGGGAGGGTCTTGCGTTTGGGGCTGAAGTTATTTCTCACCCCTTTTACAGGTAATTCCGTGCAGCTGGGATGGGTGCTGTGGATTTTCACCCTCTCTGGCTGCCTGACTCTACATGTGGCAGCAGCTACAATTTTTTTTCAAGCTTTAAGTTTTTGGGTTTGGCTGTGAATCTGTGACAGACGTAGGAGCTGAGCCTCTCTGCATGATTTCAAAGTAAGTGCAAATTTCAAATAGACCAGATGCTGCTATCGGACCAAGGTTTACTAAGGCTCTGTACAAGCCTAGGGGTGCTTGCACGTAACCAGACATGCCCTGGGCAGGCTTATTGAGACTCCAAGAGTGAGGAAAAGGGTATCAATGTCATAGAAAAGGTAGGGACGTTGAGGAACTGCCTTGACCAAAGAGTCTTGCCTAGATGGTGAGATGCTGGGCTCAGGGCCACAGCTGGCTATAGCCTTTTGGGTTTCTTAGAAATGTTCTTATGTTCCTAAAACCAATTCTTTACAAAAGAAAATCAAAGAAGGATTTAAATTCTTACATACCTCTATGGATCCAGCTTTTAATTCATTTAGATTTCAGTCTCCAACCTGTAAGGTGCTTTCTAAAGGCAAGATTTTGGGGGAAGCAAGGATTATTCCTTCGTCTGGGTCCTCTGGATCCAAACAGCACTGGAGCAGAATCAGGCCCTTGCTGCAAGTATCTTTTACTGTTTTGTCATTGAAACTAAATCCATGTGGTTTGATTCCCCAACAGTCCATAGAGAGCTCCAGGGCATGATGAAAGGGAAGTCCCAAACTGCTCACTGTGTGTAGAGACCTGCAATGGATGCCACCCGTTCTGCCGTGTATCCGCTAGCTTCAAATGGGAGTGAAGAAACATCTCGTTTAACAGGAATGTACTTCATTTTCTGTTAAAAAAATATAATCCGTCTACAGGGGCTGAAAGCTGATGTGGATCATCATAGCTGCTACCTTCCTCATCCTCAGTGACCTTCCCAGCCCTCCACACCTCAGAGGGCTGCCCAGCAGCAAACTTTAGCCAAGACTGCGGAAAAGGCAAAGCTGGAGAGGAGAAATCACTGTGCAGCAGCTGGCGATTACCTGTGCATGCAAGTTGGACAGGAATATTATTTCTAAAAATCTTTCTTTTCAAGAAACTGCATTTAAAATATTTATTTAATTTCCATTTAATCTGTATTTTGTGGACTGTTGGAGGTGCAGGCAACACCCGTGACCCCATGACATTTTTAAAAAAGATGTGGCTTCAGGAATGTTTCAGAGACTTTTCGTCGTCTCAGGAGCGAGTGGCAGAGCTGCAGCTCTGGAGAGTGGAGAAGAGGGATGTAAGAGGAGAGGGGCCACAGGATTTGCTTTGGAGTAAAAGGCTCACTGGGTTGACAAGGCTCAATTACCGGTTACAAGATGCCGGCATTTTTCAGCAGTGAATCTCCGAGCAGTTCACAAAGCCGGGGCACTGTTCCGCTCTCCATTTCAGAGATGGGGAAACTGAGGCACAGAGGCCATCACTTGTCAGAGGTCAGCCAGAGTCTGGTATCAGTCCGGAGTAAAACCAAGGTCACCTGCAGGCAGGTCATGAACTACCAAAGGGACATGGTCTGAAAAGAGATCAGAAAATCCACTTCATGGAAAAAAGCTCTTGTTTCCTTCATTTTTTAACCCACAGCCATGTCTCGCTCAACAGAGTCCTAGTAAGGAAGGTATTTATACGCCTTCCCTCCTGATCCCTGGACTGAGATACTTACTTAGTCCCGAGCTCATTATGACCTTAAATATGTTACCTATTACCTCTAATGGCATATTGTAGACTCCTCCACTCGTATGCATTCTTATTAAATGAGCTTAGCAACCTGGCAGTGAGGAAATACAAGTGTCAGCTTCTTCAAATTAAAATAAAAAATCAATTACGCTCTTAGAGGCAGATGGAGATTAAGCTGAATACAATGTACATTTACACTGTCGTGGAAGCTGAGGCCTTTTTTGTGCAATTAGCGGCATTTCATTCTTAATCTTCTTCCTTAATACAGAAGGAGCCATTGAAAGAATAAAAGCCATCCGCAAGCCCATGTCACAGCTTCAGAGAGATGTTTCCAAGTGCACTATTTTTATCTCTGTTTTGTAAAAAAAAAAAAGGATATTACTTATATGCCCCTTTAATTCTTCACTGTTGTTTTGGGGTGGGGGTTGTGTGTGGGGGCTGGAAGGAGGGAGGAGAAGGTCGAGTGTATAATTGCAAGATTGGTTTTTGTTGCAAGGGGAGATGTTTGCCAGAGGAACTTGAGCACAAAGGATGTCATGGATGGGCTTTTGGGCTGTTGTGGGAACATGCCAGGGCATTTTAGCCCACAACTGACCAGCTCATAAATCTGACACAGTACCAGAAACTGTGGAAGTGCCTGGGCTGGCGTTCGAGTCTGCTGTGCAAGCAGGGCACACGGAGAGCCAGAGCCACTCAATATTTTGCATACTATGATACAGAATTCGCTCAACGTGCAGCGACTGCTCCGATCCCCCGGCGGGGTGCTGCAGCATTGATGAGAAATGCAGATGTGAGGCGGAATTTACATTTGTTATAAGACTTGAGCTCCTGGTCATCCTTGTCGGTCCAAGGTTTTGGCCTTGTTATACCATTATGGACACTCCTGTACTAAAGGGCAAGAAGGGAAATGGAGGAATGACTTGTTCAGCATCACAGATTTGAGCAGAAACACATGTGCAAGTGAAAGCTATAACCACTCTGCTGCGCTGCCCTGCTTTGGAGGTCTACATCCATTTCCACTGCTGCAGCATTTCCCTGGAACCGCACATCTGTGTCTGAGAGCTCAGCTCCCCCTGCCTCGGTTTCCCCGGCCTCCCTTCCCAGCACCAGCTCCTAGAGGCTGAACAAACCAGGAGGTGTTTTTCTGCTGAGGGAAAGCCTGTAAATACTCAAAATAAATAAGGAAGCTGTTAATAGATGGTAGAAATGAACAAGTTCTTGATATAGGAGTGGATCTTTCCCATAGTGCAGGCATGATCAATAAGACTCACAGCTATGAGCCTCAGTATTGAACCTCAGTGCTGTGATTTATTGGATATAACATGTGCTTCCTTTTCATTTACTGCTAAGGTGGAAGAGCTATTGTTTAGCACTGAGCCCACGCTTTCTAGGCATTCTAGAGCTGCGGGCACGATGCACTGGCTCCGATTTTCCAGTTAATATTAAAGACAATCATTGCCTCTCTGCTGAATAGTCACAACCCCTACGCAGTGATTTCTAATCAACAGGCAATAATAATAAACAAAATTTGCTAAGTAAGCTGCAATGACGACTGCTTTGGGCTGTGGACTTGATGTGTGGGTCTCCACGTGCTGTGTGTGTCCCGGGCAGCGGTCTGCAGGGCAGCTGCCGCTAGGGACTGTGGGCATGCCTGGCCCAAGACCTCCCATTTGAGAGGCGATGATCCCTTTGCCATGGTATCCCTTGAATTCCTGCAGGAGAAGGAGTTCAGCAAGGGACTGGCTTTTTAACCCTGCAACCACTGCATGCAGGGCTGGTGCTGTCGAGGAAGAGGTGCAAAGCAGTGTGTGACTATAACCTGGCAAGCGTTTCATGAATCCCAAGCCAGTAATCTCATTGCTGTTCACAGCGTTTAAAAAGCAGGACTTTTACTGTGAAGCGTAACGAGGGAGTTTAAATGTTGGATTAATTTCACTTATACTAATCTCTTCTTTAGATCATACCTTAAACACCTGCCTTCAAAGCACCCGACACTCAATGGATGAAAAAAGGTACCTGCAAAATGCAGCCTAAATGTGATATCCCTCTCCAGGAGATGGCACTGTGTAACTAGTCTTTCAGCATCCCAGTGCCAGCTTCCAGGGAACGACTTCTCTCTGAATTAGGGCTAATGAATAAAAAAAAGATAAAGGTGTAAGTAAGTGATAGCCCTGGCCCCGAGACACAATACCAGCCTCAGCTAGCATGAAATAAGGGCCTTATGGTGTCTTTTCCTCTTGTTTTTGATTGAGATTGAGTGTAAGGTGGGTTGAACACCCTAAGACTTAGAAGCTGAAGGCCACGGTTTGTTGCATGGAGGGGAGGAAATGCAGAGTAGCTTCACTATGAACCCAGGAGCAGCCCTGCAGAGAGATGTCGATGGCAAAGGAACAAGTAATAGGAGCCGCACTTGGCAATGGAGGTGGCCCCAGGTGATGTCCTGACAGCCTCCTCTCTGACACTAGGCTCCTGTTAGACAGTCTCCTTGCTTCAGCTCACTCAGGTGGTTCACTCCTTCAGTTCAGCTCACTCAGATACCTCTAACCATCCCCAAATAATTCACCAGCATCAGCTGCGCAGCCTTACCTCTGTTTGCAGTGCGGTGCGGCTTGATGTCAGCATCCTAAAGCAGGCAAATAACTCCCCAAAGTGGAGCTCCTTTACCTATAGCTCATCTTACCTATAGAAAGGTTGGCTCAGACCCTACGTTTTGCACTATCTACAAGGCTAATGTCATTTAGTCATGTTTATGAACAACATCTAGACACTGTGTGCAGATACAGACCTCATCTCAGCACCGTGTTACGCTTGGGGAGTACTCTGAGTCCTTCAGGCACCTGGCTAAAGGGGGCCAGAAATGGATACCCAGATGCACATCCATCTACAAATGCTATAATGTCCCCCAGGGTGTTTATCTTCCTGGGCCAGGAGAAACAAGAGAAACTGGGACTGGGAAATGCATGTACCTGCTTGTGTCTCCTTGTGTAGGGGATCTTTTTATATCCCCACCTCTCCTTCAAAAACCAGAACCTGCTGAAGACGACAGCCTGGAAAATGGGAGAGGTTTTGTGTATTGATAATCTACCCTGGAGATCAGAAACTGCTGATACCTGATCTAAAGTAATGGGACTGGCTGGATTTCACTGGCTTGGACATGTTTCTCTTCTTCAGCTATGGAAAACTTGGGGTGTGAACAGTTATATCCTTTGAGGATATATATCCTATATCAGAGGCAAGGCACCTGATGCTCAGGTAAATATCATTTTTTTATCAGTGCTATTTGCATAAAAGTATTTTTCTTAAGAACAACAACAACAACAACAAAATATTTCAGATGTGAAACTTCTATTCCCAACTTGAAAAACAAGTTCGGGTGTCGTGTGGCTGCCAACAGATGCGGCATTAAACAGCATGGATAGCAGTGAAATTAATACAGCCAAGTTGCTTTTAATCAGTTGAAGATACATCCCGGAGAACACAGGGTCACTGAGACTAAAACTGGAGTGAATCTCACTGTGGCTTTTTTCACCAGGAATTAAATCAGTTTTATACCTTGGGATACTGTGCTGGGACAATTCAGTATTTCTCAAAGCGCAAATATCAGCCCTGATATAAATCTGCACCTTTTCATTCGTATCTGAAAGTCTTATTGTAGCAGCCCCTTAGAAGAAATTCTGAAGGGCTTTTCTTCCTCAGCTTTGATTCTTTTTATTATTTTTTAATTCATCTCTTTGGACACCTTCCACAGAGCTAATTTAGTTGGCAAACTCTTTGGACAAGGATAATGCTTTGTTCTACATTGCTACGTACAGGGCCAAATGCACTGTCACTGCCTCAGAAATAGTCTCTAAATAAAAATAGAAGAGGGAAGGACAGAGAAAACCAAGGCCAAGAGGGGAGAAGAAGCTCCAGAGAGGTCAGTTGAACCAAAGCCCCTGCAAAGTGCACTCAAGTGTGAATGGAAATAAAGCACAAAAGCATCTGGTGTTAATGGAAAGGAGATGGAGAAACATCTGAAATGCTGTGAGAGCTGCTGTGGCGGTGTCACCAGCCACCAGCTTTAAATGGAAAAATGCTGCAGCGAGAGGAATCTCAGTGTAACCTTATTTAGAACAGGTTAAAAGGAGTGAGAACACAGGCATTGTGTTTGCAGAGCATCTTCCTTTCAAAAGTATGTTGAAAAACTGAAATGTCACCATGCTGAAAATGTCAACCACTTCCACGATCGTCTGGAGAAACAGGACTTCAACACTTCCCCGGCATCTGTCGGGGTTTTGGTCTTATTTTGAAGTTCTGACAGTGTTCCCTTGCTGTCTTGAAATCCTGTCCAACCGAAAGCCTGAAAAATAGGAACTGCTTCATTTCTGTGTTTTACAGGAGCTCTCCTGGAACAGGAGGGGCTGCGAGCATCTCCATGACCTTTCAGAGATAGATCGCGTATGGCGAGAAGGTGGGTTGTGGTGAAGAAATGCTCTGTCTGCAATATTTCCTCTTTTCTCCAGTCTTCAGTATCTTCCTCACAAATATAACCCAGCAAAAAAGTCATGCCTTTCTTCATCTCTATTGCACTCCTCACTTGCCTTCTTGCACATAAATCCTGTGGTGTGCTAATGTGTCCATGGGAGGCTGGTGGAAAAGAAAGGGTTTGAAGAAAGTGGAAGAGAAAGGGGATGGGGAGGTTCGGCGGTGAATCCCCGGCAAGAACGAGCGCAAAGGGGGCTGGTGATGGCAATAGGAGAGAGGAAAGCTGGGGTCACATGCGGGAAATCAGTGCCACCTCACTGCTGCATCTCGAGGTGTGAGGCCACCCCTCCCTGCAGCACTCCCCTGCTCCTGCAAGAAGGGGTGCTCACCAGATCACCCCGAAACTTCAAACCTCGGCTCAGAAATGACCCGAGAAAAGCAAGTGGTGACAGCGACTGTGTCTGAGCCTCGGGGGTTGAGATGCCAGTTTGACAGCCCAGGTGCGGGGGCAGACAGAGCAGCGTCTGGGGTGAATTTTACGGTGGGAAGGACAAAGCCCAGGACTTGCTGCCCCGCAGCAAGGACGCCCCTTCCCTCTGCTCTCCTCCAGACCTGTTGAATGCGTGAGCGCTGTGTCAGCCCCCATCCCGGAGGATGCTCTAAATGCACCTGCCTGCATCCTCAGCCCTGTCGGGGATGCGGCCCCTGCCTGCCTGCGAGGGGAAGGGAGTTGGGGCTCCAAAAAATCCCCAGCAAGAAGCACTACGCGGTTCCCTGGCAGGGCTGCAAGAGAGGGAGCGAAATCCCTGCAAAACACTCCCACAGCCCCGCTGCTGAGCAAACCCCGGTCGGGAAAGCTCCGGAGTCGGCCGGGCACCACCGGTGGGAGCATCCCAAATAATCCCGGCTGCAGAGGGGGCTTCTACCCCTATCCCGCCCCTGGGGATCCCTCTGGCACCCCCGGGAGCAGGACCACTGGGGGCGGGGTGGTGGTGGAGGTGGCATGGGCGATGGTGTCTGCCCAGACTTTCCAGTCTTGCATCGGGGCTGATTTTCTCGAAAGGGAAAAAAAAAAGAAAAAAAACCAGAAAAATCCCTCGGCGTGGCTGTACGTGCGAACACCCCCGCGCCGGCGTTCAGCGCAGTTCTGCCGTGAATCCCCTGCAAGCGCTGAATAACTAACTAACCAACAAATAACCTAACGAGCAAACGGCGGAAAGTTGTGCGGGAGGGGCGGAGGGATGCCCGCCGCTTGGGTTCGCATCTCGCCGGGTGCCTTCGCCTGCTTTCTTTCTTTTCTAATTTATTTTCTGCAACGGGGGATATAAGCAGGTAATGCTGGAGCCTGGGGAAGCGGAGGGGACGCGGTGCGGTTTTTTGCTTTCCGTTCTTTCCGCATCTCCCTCCCTGGAAGTTTTCTTGGCGACACGAAATAAGGGGGGAAAAAACCGAAATAAAGGGTTGCGGAGAGCGGCGGGGAGGGGAAGGTCGGAGGCAGAGCTCCCGCTTTGCAGGCGGGAGAAAACGCTTTCTGGGATTTTATCGCATTTAACGCGCGGCCGTGAAATTTCAGTCCTCCCCTCGGTTATTTAATGCATTTCCCCGGCGGAGGCAGAGCTCGGGGCGCGGAGGCACCGCGGGCGCGGAGGCACCGCGGGAGCGATCGTGGTCGGGATGCGTAAGTGATTTTTTTTTTTTTTTTTTTCCTCCTGAAACTGCTGAAAAAGGTCACCGGAGGAGTTGGCTGCTAAATAAAAAAAAAAAAAAAAAAAAGCCCTAAAAAGAGCGGCAGGCATGCGCACTGCGCGGATGCCATATTGGAATGAGTCTGCCGCGGGTGCGGGCGGAGGCACGGGTGGGCTCCGCGCCGCGCAGCCCCGCGCAGCCCCGCGCAGCCCGGGGGTCTCGCCGCTGAGGGGCGGGCGGGGGGGGAAAAAAAAGAGAAAAATACCCCCCCCCAAAAAAAAAGCCAAACTTCCCCAGGTAAGGTACCGCGCCCGGCAGCCCCCCCAGCCCCTCCCGGCTGGTTTGTTCCCCTTTATTTTATTTCTTGGGTTTTGCAGCGCTTGCGTGGGGAGAGTCGCTTTTCCCCTTCCAGTATATATTAAAAATATTTTTAATTTTTTCCTTTTATTTTTTTTAAGCGGGGGAAGCTGGGTGTGGATGTTTTTTCTCCCCCCCTTTCCCAAAGGGGCGAAGCGCGGTGGAGTTGCGAAGTGTTTGCGGGCGGGCGGCGGGGCGGTGCGGGGGTCCCCGGCGGGTCCCCCTCGGGTCCGTGGGTGCCGCTCCCCTCCCCGGGCAGGGCACCCCGGACTTGTCACGGGCAGGGTTTGCGGTGCCCGTGCAATTAATCGCAAGCGTGCAGGGGGTTTCTTTTTGCCTCAGCGCATCGCGGTTTAGATGCTCTCATTTCTCTACCTTTTTTCCCCCCCTCTTTTTTTATTATTTAATTTTTTTTTTTTTTAGTAATACCTGTCGTTTTGGTGCTTTCCTGCTACATGCTTGTGCGACCTCCTTTCAAATTTACTAGGCTGATGCACGTCTCGGAAAGAGTTATTTTGGGCGTGCGGGTGGGCTTCTTCTGAATCTGCCGGGGTGGGGGGGGGGGGGGGGGGGGAAGCTGCCGCAAAAGGCTGGGGGGAAGAAAAGAAAAGAAAAAAGAAAGCAATCAGCTGTGCCAAAACGTGCAGCCCTGATCTATACATATTTTCCCGTAGCGCTCCCGAACTGCGGTAAATGAATATTTATAAAGCTTGTCAGTTCAACATGGCGGGTTAAGGTGTCTTTAAAAACTGAAAATAAACATTTTGAGAGGAGAAAAAGAGGAAAACCGAGGTGCCGCACGTTTGGTTCAACTCTCTTTTGTTGCTCGGAGCGGTGCGCTGGTGAATTAAATGCGGAGGGAAGGGGATGGGATCCGTCCTCGGGGTCCCGTCCCCCCCACCCCTCCCCGCAGGACTCACTGGTGAGAAAAGTGTAGGGCATTTGTGTGTGCTGGGGAGAAACCATGAGAAGGGACTTCGGAGCCCGCCCGATTTGCCTTTGAATGCTGAAATTGCAGACATGCCATGAGAAAAAAAAAAAAATTAAAATAAAATGCCGAGAGACACAGCGATGATTTATTTTGCATTAACAGTAGACATGTCGTGGGATGAGCTGTCCTGTTGGAGCTGTCAAGCCTTCCCTGCTCGCCTCGATGCAGTCAACTGGGGATGTGGGGTTGGTTTGTTTTTTTTTTTTTTTCGTCTGTTGTTTAGCAAAAATGCTCTGAAATTGCTACGCACGGAGATTTGGGCTGCCAAACAAGTGACTTTACCAGCGCGTGCCGCAAGGAGCGTCTCTTTTTGCAAAGAGATCCTAAAAAGCCCACGACGACGGAGGCGAATCGCAGCTTTTGCAAAGCGAGCAATCGAGAGTTCGTGAGGAGTTTGCAGGGAGTTGTTTGTGCCCTTCCCAGCTGCCTTTTGCAAATGTATTTTCCAAGGGAGCGAAGGAGGGAGGCTGCCTCAGAGGCAGGAGAAACTTCCTTGTTCCCGTGCAGAGAGCACTTCGTTGCTGCTGTTCTGGGATTGTTTCACCGTGTTTGCAAGATGTTAAAACTTCGGAGCATCTCTGTTTTGTAGCCGTGGGAGGTGATGGGAAACTCCAGCATCGCGGGCTCTCAGTTGCCGGGTGGGGATGGAGGAGCCAGGGAGGGTCCTGTGGGGGGGAAGAGCTGGTCTGCCTGCCCATTTCCCTGCACCTCTTGGAGATGGTCTCCAGAAACCCACTGTGTTTTTATTTAGCAGGAGCGGTTGAGGATGCTGTGCGCACACCTTGTCGCGCAGGTTGAGGTTTCCCCTTCCAAAAGGGCTCTGCTCCATCTTCCCCCCCTTCCCCCCCCATCTTCCCCCTCCACCTCCAGCCCCTGCCAGGACCAAGTTTTGCTGCTCAGGGAGCCAGCAAACTCGCATCGCAGGGTGGGGAGGGGGTCAGAGGAGGAGACCGAGGGGGAAGGGATTGGGTTTTCATAATAAAATAGCAGAAAACAGCACTAGTGATAGGCAAGGAGGCTTGGAAGGCAGCTGGCAAACAGTGGTGGGAGTTGGGTGGCAAAATCGAAGAGCTGCAGTGGAGGAGTGTCAGCCCGTGGGGTTTTCTGCGGGGTGGGGAGGGATGGAGGATGGAGCCTTTGCAAAATGGGAGCAATCCCCCCTGTGCATCTCCCTCTCCCCGAGTTTGCAGCCCCTTGGACAGGACAGCCTTTAAAATCAGATTGCGCCCCTGGTGTTCTTGGGGAAGAAAATGTGGTGGCAGAGAGACCTGGTGTCGGAGCAGAGAAGCAGTTTCGCCCGGTTGCGTGCTGTGGACGGTGTGGGTGTGTGGGGACGGAGTGGGGGTGCAGAGGTCTCTGCGGCTCCCTCTGTACCTGGGGTCTTGCCCCTCTTCCCTCGCTTCTCTTTTTTTTTCTTTGCCTTGGAGGGATCTGTTTAAAAATGGGGAAAGCAGCCTCAAATGGCTCTTTCCTTGCAAACTGTGCTTTCTGATGGGAAGCCTGTTTCAGGCTCGGCAACTGACACCCCACCCAAGATGGTGTGACACCCCTCACTTGGCTCTTTGCCAGCTAGGGGACACCCCCATCGGCCAAAGGGGCTGTATGTATGGGACCTCTTTGCTCCCCACATCTTTGCTCCTATTTCCCTCAAAGAGGGGGGGGTCCTGTTGCTGCTCGAAGCTCCTGCAGCCGCCTCGCGCACCCCCTCCTGCAGCACCAGCGAGGCTGCATTGGTGTTAGCTCTGGTTGCACGTGGCAAACCTCCTCCGAGGACTTCTTTCCTGCAGTAAGGTGCTGGCCAGAACTTAGTGCGGTTTGCTTTTCCTCCTAAGAAGCCTTTAGATACAAACAAATTTGGTTTCCTTTGCCGGGGGGCAAAAGAGGGGCAGGAGAGGCAGGTTTCCTCTCTGGGGTTGGGACTGTTGCCTGGGCGAGCAGGGATGCAAGTGGCTTTTTTTTTTTCTCCTCCTTTTTTTTTTTCTCTCCAACAGATTATTTATAGCAGGGAAGAAAATATTCTCACAAGTCTAATAACTTTAGTGCTTATAAAGGATTAGTCCTAATAACTCCTGTGATAAGATGGAGGCTCGGTGTAATCTGTTACTAAGTGAAACTCTAAAGGCCATTTGAATAGATACGGCAAAGAGCTATCAAGAGACTAGTACATTGTAAACAACAAGGAAATACCTTTTTAATGATTTAAGGGGGCGCATGGGGTATTGGGACAGCGGATGCATTATAAGCAAGGCAGTATAATTTCATTTATATATTGAAAAACATTTACAAATATTCAACAGATGTTACAAGGACGTTGCAGAGGTGGAGAGTGTTTTGCACAGATGTAAGAACATCTGTAGAAGACAGTATGTGCTTTAATAGCTGTGATTATGAGTGATAATTGACTGGCTGGACAGACAGTTGATGTATTAATGAAGCATTTTTTAAAACTTTATGGTAGTGTTACTAGAAATAGAACAAAGACCACAACTGTCAACTCTTTAGACTGGGGATGCTTTTTCCCCCACCCTTGGCTTGTGCTGTGCCGCGTGTGCTGCTGGCCCATGAAATACATATATGTATTTTGAGTCACTGCTTCTGGCCTTTCACAGCCGTGGGGATGCTGGGCTGGTACGAGAGCATCAGCGAGGGGATGTGATGTTACCTTGCTGAAGGACAGGACATGGTAGAGAAGGTGCCGTCTTCTTTCTCCAAGGACTTTTTGCAGGCTAAACTCACGTTGGTGTGGGGTAAGGGGAGGTATGGAGAGTGGCCGAGGGGGTTTTCAAGGGTGGTGGTTGTTGAAGGAGGTGGCTGGTCCCTGACTGTGTCTAAGTGACAAAGGGAAGGAGTTGTGGGAAACTCTAAAATCTGGGACAAGTAGCCAAAACCTGAAGCAGAGGAGCCAGAGGCGTGTTTCTGAAGGCGCACAGAGAAAACTAATGTGGTGACCACAGAGCCCGTGGTGTAGATGACCTGAAGGCGAAGGAGATGTCAGAGGTATTTTATTACTGTGAAGACTGACACATGCAGGGTGTATCGGCCGGTGCGACAGGGTCCTCAGTGCTGAAAATGAAATGCCGTCGCTGTTTTTAATAACGATGCTATTTGCAAATACTGAGTTTGTTCTATCTTTGTAAAGTGCTGTTCCCCAGGAGCAGTTTTTTTAGGGTTAGGGTAGCCGATGGTACCTTGTCAATATTTAAATCTCATCATTCGAAACTGTTGATCTCTGCACAACAGCCATCTCTGATGAAACCAGTCAAATTCATCCTGTGGGTTTTCTGGCAGAAGGTTTCTCTTTACCTCCTTTTCTGTGTCTCAGGTATGACTCCGACAGTGATTAAAAATGCTGGGGTTGCAAAACAGGGGAATGCAGAAATATGAGCAAAGACTCTGTCACTGACATTTAAAAAACTCCTGAAAAAGTTTATTTTCAGATTGGCCTTTTGTAAGACCTAAACGAAGCATTCTTGAGAGGGCTGGTTTGGAAAATGTGTTCACAGTTACTCCGTTTTTATAAAGCAGAAGCATTTGCTCTAAAATTAAATAGTAATAAAAAGAAAGAAAGAAAAAAACCAACGCAAGCAGTTCTTGACAGCTGACCGAGAGATCATTTCTGAGTAGGTGTGAGGCTTAAAAAAAGGTATGTGCAGAATCCTTGCTATTTTTACTCTCACTCATGATTCTTGCTTTTGTGATTAATACTCTTAACATCACTGGGTCCTGTTTTCTTGGGTGAAGTCCTGAGACCCAGTTTGAATATAAGTTATTGGAAAGTTTTGTGTTTACTTGCTTGTCAAGGAAGATTAATTCCCTCCACTAAAATCCAGGAGGTGACATTATCCTTGCTCCTGCAGAGTAGGAGATCAGACAAGGCAACCGTGGGCTGAGGATCTGTAAAGTCTAAGAAGCCGTAAGTTCTTTGCTGGGACGTTTGGGTGGAAAGCAATGGCTTTCCTGGAAGCATTAAAAATAACTCATTAAAGAAAGAACAAGAAAATATAGTATTTAACTGTTTCTTGGAAGGTGTTTTGAGCAAGGCGCGGGTGTCAGACCAGACTCCACGATGCACCATTGCGTGGGTGGTGGTGGGGCATTAAACCTGGATGTCCTGGAGCAGCTCACACGTTCACCATGGCGTCTTTTAGAGGCCACTCGTGGATTGAAAGAGAATCCAATTTGTTTTTTCTTGGAGGAACGGGGTGGAATTAGCACCGTAAAAGTGACTTGCAGGACTCTGAGCTATAACGTCTTTCGGAATTTAGTTCTGGGTAGACCTTGGCAGGGGTCTGCTGGCTGCCCTCACACTCCCCTGGCAAAGGGAAGGGTCCTCCTCTTCCTGCTGTTGTACCGAGGAGTGGCAGAAGACGGCTCCAAGGGATGTAAAGCGCTGACAGGGATGTAAGAGTGTGTAGGACTAAGCCCAAATGCTGATCAGCTGTGCTGTTTAAATGAACCAAACAGTGCCAAGACCTAAAATGTCATTTTTCCTAAAAAGCTTTGGAATCAGATGGCAGATGTTTCCTGGATTCTGGTTTGCATCTTGTATGTTTTTTTGGAAAATGGCTCTGTCTGCTGCAAAGCACCGCAGCATAGAAGGCAGAACTGATTGCCCCGGGCGATGGGAGTTTTGGCTGGTGAGGGTCTTCAGAACTGGCCCCTAAATTAAGTCCATGTAAACAGTGTTTTGTGTTTCCTGCTGTGTGACTTCTATCGCTTGGCTGATCGGTCCTGTTCAGGGGGTCTGACCGATTTTTTTTTTTTTTTTTTTTTGATCCACATGGCTGGTGTTTCGAGATGATAAGCATCAGATGAGATATTTCAGGATGATAGGCAGCTGTGTGCATTCCAGTTACCCATCTAAAAGGCTTCCTTGTTTCAGCTCTGTTTCAAACACAAGCGGGAGAAGACAGGGTGTTGCAGACACGTTGATGCTGCCGCTCTGCTTCTTCCCTGCAGTTCTTTTCCTTCTTGTAAAGGGCATTGGGGATATTGATTCAGTCTTCTGCATGGCCCTGATTCAGCAGAGCGCTTTGGAAAATGCCTAATCCTAAATATTCCCAAAATAAGTAGTGTATGTTGGGTCCTTAGCATGGGTACAAGTGCTTTACCGAAGTGGGGCTACATCATGGAAATTGCCTGTTGAATCATGGAGAAGGTGACAGCCACCTAGTAGGTGACAGAACAGCTGGAAACAAGACAGGTTAGTACACGGCGACCTCCTTCTCCCTGGCCTGGCATCTTAGGCTGACATTTATATCTATGCAAAGAGGATGTAAAATATCAGTGCTGTGACAGGAGGGGATTTTACAGCTGCTTAGAATGAGCATCAGTAAGACAAGCGCAGGGCAGGGGAGAGGCACCCGCTCGCCTTGCCTGGCTGTTCATGGCAGCACTGCAGGGTGGTCTGGGGCCGGATCCTGCTGCTGGCATCCGAATCTGGGGTGGGAGGCTCCCCCAGGCAGCTGAGGCGGGCACTGAGGGCAGTATCGTGCCATGCACGTGTGCTGCGTGGGATGCTCAGGGTGGGGACGTCACTGAATCCCAGAATCCCAGACTGGTGGGGGCTGGCAGGGACCCCTGGAGCTCACCCCGTCCCACCCCCTGCTGGAGCAGGCACCCCCAGAGCAGGGGCACAGGGCCGCGTCCAGGCGGGGGGTGAATGTCTCCAGGGAAGGGACCCCACAGCCTCCCTGAGGTCCAGGGTTAGCAGGGGCGATGGCAGGGGTGCAGGTGTGGCAGCAATGCCTTGTAACCCTTGGTTATAAAACATCCAGCTCGGGAGAAGGGAAATGTAATGAAAAGGTGCTTTTGATTTTAGAGGTTTGACCCAGTCCTCAGTGAAGTTTGTGGCAGGTTTTTCTTTAAGTCCAGCTCTAGGTTCTTAGATGATATTTACACGTAGGGCAGCTAGAAGTGGGATGTGTACCTGAGCCTGTGTGCCTGCCTGTCATCTGTCTCTTTTTTTTTTGCCTAATACTGCAGAGCTTTTTACTGTAATCAGGTTAGTTTTTCTAATGGGGTTTATTTTACTTTCTGTTATCTTATCTTACTGCTATTTATCTCTTCGTGTATCCTGGACTCCAGGGTGTGCTGGGCAGGGAGGATGAGAAAATTGCTTTGTGAAACAGGTTTGTCTCTGTTGGCATAAAAAGTATAGGGCATTCGGCCCCAGTGCAAGAAGAGAGGAGAGCAAGGACCTGCTGAGTTACGGTGGGCTGTCACCGCCTCGCCTGATCCCCTTTCCACCATGTGTTTTCAAAAACGTTTGGTTCCTGTCCTTCTTCCCCTTCAGGATGGACAATCCAGACCATCCCTGCTCTGATGGTTCCTCTAGTTTACCATTTTTGCATTTTTTCCTTCCAGGTGTAGTCATTTATTTTCTCCGCTGCTGCAAAAATTATACCGATGCTTGACTTCAAGAGCAGAAAGATCAGCCCTATTGAGTGGCTGGAGCAGGAGGGCTGGAAGGGACCTCCATGGCTCGTACAGACCATCTCTTGCCCCAGGGCAGGATTAACTGTACCAAGATCTGTTTCCCAACAGATCAGTGTCCTAACCCCTCCAAAAAGCAAGGCTCTGTGCCCTTCCCACAATTTATCCCGCTTCTTCGCCAGATTCATTATTAGCGATTTCTTCTCATGCCCAATCAAACGTCCCCTCCTGCAGTTTAAACACAAGCCTTTCTCTTTGATCCACCAAGAACATGGAAAACATATTACACTCTTCCCCATTCAGCTGTTTTTTGTATATTTGAACATTGTGAACATTTTTAGTTCTCCAGATTAGATGGGATTTTTTCTTCCACCCCAGAGTACATCTGAACCAACACAGAGCTATTCAAAGCAGTAATTTGCCCTTAATAAAATCCTGTGGGGTGTTCAATATGAAAGAGAAATTGTCACTTGATGTAAGTGAAAACATTTGGCGAGAGAAGCTCTCAAATAAATAAATAAATAAATAAAAAGGACAGGAATTTGGAAGAAGTGATCCTTAAAAGGTTTCCAACTGGTACTTTGTCTGAGAAGAGAGACAGGCTCGTTCTCTAGGAGGTGAAAGCTGTTCCTTGATGTGTTCAATAGCCCTTCCAAATGAGCCCCCATTTGCATTGTGCAGATGCTCAGGGTGTGTAAATATTGTGGCAGGCTGCCATTAGCAATCCTGCCTGAAGTATGGTTTTATTTAGGGACCTCTGCCTAGAGGAGCAGGCTTCCTTCTCAGTCGCAGTGTTAGTCCTGTGCATCCTCGTGTTAACTGCAGTGGGATGATTTGCAGCATTGCCCATGAACTAGGTTTTTGGGGAGCTGGAGGCTGCATTTGTTACCTTACATTGCCTGCATGCTCTTGGAGGTGGTCTCTGAGCACTGGAAAAGGTCACCTGCATTGCTTAAAGCAAGGAACGGAGATCCAGACTTTTAGACCCGGAAAGGAACACTGTTGACTTGATTTAAGCTGTAAAAATCAGAGGTTGAGTGTGTTGTGATTTGCAGTGTGGCTACTGGGAAGACTGATCTCAGTGTTTACTGGGGCTGGGATCCACTGGGATACAGGTGTCTCCGGGCTAGCAGGCGATAGAGGCAACCAGAAGGGCTGCAGGAGCGCAGTGTTGGGTCAGAGTGCCAAAGGGGAAGGGAGATGCCGTGGAGAAGCGGCCTTGAGGCAACGTGGTATTTTTTGCCCTGACTCTTAGGTGATGCCTAGTCTCATATTGTGTCCGTTGGGTGAGAAGGTGCCTTGGTGGGTCACTGAGGAGGGACACCATGATTCTTGTGGCAGCCAACTCACATGCATCCTAGATGTAGCCCCACAGGGCAGAGTCCCCCTTCACCCTGCTCCTCATATAGGGTCAGTGTCATACGGCATCTGAGCATCTCACTTCTTCAGTTTGTTTGCTGGCAAATCTGGATGCCTGAAGTCTTACAGGGTGCTGTGCAAGCACAGGCACCCCCTGAGGGTTGTTCACCTCATCTGAATTTTGAGTGTCCGACTCAGACCACACAAACTGTCCTTTGGAGATGCTTTCTCTTGGTTAGCTGCAAATGATTGACCAGGTGAGGCAAATCCCACCTGAGGTGGGTAGGATCGTTGGGCATTGTTTCTTGTAGTGCTGTTTCATGGCGATTTGCTGTGCTGGAAAACAAGGTGAAGTCAACAATGGAGTCAGAACCTGGTCTGGTATCAGCTGTGTCCTACCTAGGCTTTTGCTCCATCTGCTCGCGCCTAGGTGCCCCCCTTTTTCCCCGATGTAAAGCCTTTTGGCCAGGTGGGAGACATTAGTGGAGACATAAAATAATCATGTGTTCTGGGAGTGGGATGGAATAGGAGACAACTGGAGTGACTCTTTCAGCTCTGGGACCAGGTGGAGGCAGGGTGGGTCTCAGCGCAGTCCTGATTCCTGAGCGTTTCAGCACGAATTGCTGCAGTTTTCTCATTGTGCAGGCAGGTGGATGTGGTCTCATTTTTTCAAAACGGTTTCCTTGATTGCGTTGCAGTGGCTTTTTCACTCATGCAAAAGGCTTGAAGATGGTAAAGGCCATGTGCAATTGCACATGATAGCCACGGATAGCTATTATAGAAAAGAGAGTGCCTGGCTTTGTGGGGGCTGTGTGAAATCAGGAGATGCATTCACCAGGAAAGTCTGCTGGGGCCGCCCCGAGTTCAGCTTCCCTCCAACTTGGCTGGAAAAGGAAATGTGGATTCCTTATATCCCACTATCCAGGCAGGAGGTTTCAAGATTGTAAGCTCTTTTTTACATCCTCTGTTCCAGTAGCCTGCCTTTGTTATGTCAATCCCAATGAACGAAGCATGTATTGGAGGGAGAATGTAAGTTTTTCACAACTCACTGTAAGGGAGAGCCGTAGGATGCTGGATTTGTGTGTGTGGGTAGGAGACCTTTCCCTACACGGCTTACTCCAAAGGAAGAAGAAACAGGGTGGAGTCGTCAGGAGATGAGAAATGTGAAATGGTGTGAGGAAGCCAACGCCACCACTTATACAAAGAGTCAATATTGATAGAGATGACAAGGCAGGGTGTTTGAGATAATGGTGTGGCTGAGACTGACAGCTGTGGGAAGAAGGAAATAAAAGAGTTGTTTTTTTTTATTTAATATTGGCTGGCTTTTTCTGCCTGTGAACTGAGAGTCTGGATATGAATTAAACACTAGAGGAATGGGAGCTGTGCGGGGGAAGAATCGGTTCGGTTTGAACCACCACTGTGCAGAAACAATGAACAAGGGATCTGAAACCAGGGAATTTCCCCCCACCCCCGCTCTTTCAAATGCATTTCATAATATTTTCCTTTGTGTTCCTGCCTAGTGTAGTGTCACCTTGAGCCCCTTCTGCTGTTGTTTCCCATCCCCTGGTTTACAGGCTGGCGATGCGGTCCTTAATTTGGTTTCCAGTGGACACAGGTTTCTTCAGACTGACAGAGAAATCGGAGTACAGCGGTGTGTGCTGCTTGTTTAACGTTGATGATTGCAGGCCAGTCAGCATACAACTGTTAACAGTATGGCTGGGGACTCTGATTGAAGTGTTAATTAGCAGCAATTAATAAGAAGTGAAAAATTAATACCCTATGTCAGCTTTCTTTGCTAGTTAGTTATACCAACACCAAGGCTCAGAGCTATCTTGAAGCTTATGTTTGTATGAGTTTGCTCTTGTTGTCACATGGTATTGGAAAAATACTTAAATGGTCCCCTACCATAAATGGTAAATTAGCTACTCCCAAAATAAGAAGGTCAGGCATTGGTCAGGCTGCCCAGGGAGGTGGTGGAGTCACCATCCCTGGAGGTATTTAAAAGACATGTAGACATGGCTCTTCAGGGCATGGTTTAGGAGGTGTGGTAGTGTTGGGTTGATGATTGGACTTGATGATCCTAGAGGACTTTTCCAACCTTAATGATTCTATGATAAGCTATGGCCTCTGACAAATGCATTTTTCTTGGGATGTGGATGCTCTCGACATGACATTTCAAAAACAATAAATTGTCCATAGCTTAAGCAAAAACTACGTTAAAATAGAGTTAAACAAACAGAAATGTTGATGGCATTGGTAATCTGGCTAAGAGATTCTGTATTGCCCCCTTTTATCTGAAGTGGGCTCAAGCCCAGCCCCAGATGTGGCCACTGAGGATGGGTCCCAGCTGTGTTGCAGACACCTCGGGTAGGTTCCTGCTGGTTTTCCCATCCATTTTCCGTTTCTCATGGGAAATTCCCTGACACAGGGGAACGGGACTTTCTCATGGATCTTGTGGCAATTTGGGGCTTGACTGCATAAGGAACAGCAAATACTGTCATCGTCTGATTGGACACCTTCAGCTTTTTATCAGCTCATAACTTTGTCTTATCAGCACCATAGGAGCATCACAAGATTTAACTACACTACCAAGTAGCTATTCTTTCTTCTTGGTATTTGTATTGTTACTCCTGAGTTCTGTTTAAGATTATTTTGTTGTGTTTAAATTGATCTCTCTGCTCTTTGAATTTTGTTTTTACTAGACCAAGATTACCTTCCATCATTTTCTGGTCCTAGGCAAAAATGAAAGCAGCTGAACCCACCCACTGTTAGCTTCTGCTGACACCTCCCCTCATCTCACATTTAACAAGCGTGATGTAAAATCCTGATACTTAACCAATTTATTATTAATGGTATTTATGGAAATATTGTCTACCAAAGGAGAAGTGTTTTTTGCCTTTAAGTAGACTGATTGCTTCTAGTTTCATAGTTAATTGAAACTTAATATACACTGGGGATGAGTGATATATATGTTCTGAGGTAAGCTGCACTCAGAATACTCACAGTATATAATGGACTTAATTCATTAGCAAGTCTCGTGTCCAGGACGAATAAAGATGAAGTGCTATAGTGGCCATCACAGTGGGGAAGTGATCATTATTATTTATGGAGTGCTCAAAGTATACTAAGCACTTTCCAAGGAGACCAACAAGCATATTGCTCTGAATTGGTTTAGTCTCCTTTTTTAAGAATATTTTTTTCCCTTTCATTAGCACGTTTCTTTTGGGTGGGGAACATAAATTGCTGATGGGGGTCTAGCTTTGCCCCACCCTGGTTCAGTTAATGGCTGTCATAATTACACTTGACATACTCCTCATCTTTCTCAGTTCCTCCTATAACTGCTCACACATGTCCATTTTTTCCTCTCAATTTTTGTTGGAACAGCCTTAAAAACTGGGAATAAAAAATCTATGACAGAACACTCTCCCTCTTTCTGTTTTATAACCTCCATATCTGGTCTTCCTGAATATGCCTCCTGAGTAGTAGAAGTTGAAAAAATTCCCATAATATTTTTACGATCTTATTACCTCCTGCTTTGCCTGGCCTCTGGCAGTAAACTTTTTTCCTACTTTTAGTCACGCTTCTTGCAAAGCATTTGCAGTTGGTGCTGACAGCATAGTCCTCTCTGTCATGCAGGTGTTGGAGGCACCCACTAATAAGCAGGACCAGACCTCTGCATTGTATATTCTGGACACACTATTCCCTGCTATCTGTCTTTGCTTTAGCATCTCTTGTGTGAATAGCTGGTTCCCTCTGTGCCCATAACCTGAGCTCTTGGTTTCTCTTTTTCAGTCCTCCTTTGACACCTCGTAATTCATCATCATCTCAGAGAGTTTTACTGAAAGTCTCACTCTGGAGTTCTTTTTAATCTACTCCTTAAGGTGTATCTCTGGGTATTGCTTGTCTGGTGGCCTACTGTAGCTAGAAATATAGTTCTCATTTAGTCTGGTGTCTCATACAATTTTCTTGTACCATTTTTCATCTCCGTGTGTTTTCATTCCACTTTGTATTTACTATGGTCATTTCTTCTAGAAAAATCTCCTCTGCCAACATAACCCAATCTACATCTGAGTTAATATTTTCTGCCCTGCATGGTACTAACTGGTGCAGTCACCTTAGGTCAGTCTTCATTCAAAAAAACAATTGCAGCCAGCACTATTTCATTAGGGTATCTGTGTTTTGCGTGCTGAACTTCCTTTTCTAGAGTTATTCCAGTGTCTCCCAAGTATTCTCCCTTCAGTGTTTCCTCTGTTCCATTTTCACAAACCTCCCCCTTCAGAAATTTGAATATTTATGGAGTGAGACACATCTCACGCAGTGCTAACCATCAAAAAGTTGGAAGGCAAGGGCTGGACTTGCTGGAGGGTGGTTGAGTTGGCTTTTCCTGTCTTTTTATTTTTTTGGGATGGGTTGTGCCACCTTATGGGCTGGTCCTTCCCTCTCTGTTGGTGGTACAGGGGGCTGGACTGAACGCTGGGATGCTGTTTATTACCTCATTGTTTTCTCAGTTGTTATTATTGTTGTTATTCCTGTTCTGATATTATTGCTGCTAAGGTCCTTCATTGTGGTTCCTCACCCAAATGTAGCTTCACCTCGGAGGATAGAGCAGGATCAAAGGGTGGCAATCAACATGGAATAACTTGAGAACCATTAGGAAAAGCTGAGGGAATGTGTTGGTGTGGGTGGAACACATCACTCATCGGTTTTTCTTTTTCTTTTAGCTTGTCCTCTAGGCGCTCCCTGCCGCAGGATGAATTAGGAAGGCAAGGCCGCTTCCTCTGAACCATGGAGACAAGGGCGTCTTTCATCACCACCATGCAGGAGACCCAGCATCTCTCTCCAGAGAAGGGTCAGAGCCCGGCCAACGGCAGCAGGGAGCAGTTTGATTCAGGTGAGCTCTCCTTCACCCCCACGGGTTGTCTTCACTGTTACAGCCCTCCAGCTGATCACAGGTAGAGGGAGGGACAGCCGTGTTGCCAGGGGAGCACTGGGAACATTTATACAGCTTGAGGGCCTTTTTTGAGTCTTATGGATTGGACTGTGTCCCATGGTGATGGGTTGGGAAATCTGAGCTTTTCTTCTGGATCTACTCTACAGTACTTAGCAACTATTCAAAACTTAAACAAAAAAAAAAACAATGGAAAACCTTTCCCAGGACATCATCTTGTGTTCTTCCAGTTTCCCCTCCCTTTTTTAATTTTGTTCAAGTTTTGTGGTTAGAGAGGAAATGAACATTCAGAAATTACAGCATTTCTGCATTGTTTCAGCCTTCACCCTCATTTCCTTCACAATTTTTTTGAGTGTTTCAGGTGAGAGGCCTTCACAAACATTAGGCCAGCCAGCAGAGAGCTGGTTGCATTTGTTGTTACGCTCATGGGTACGACTGGATGCTCTGTAATGCTCTGGGACGGGCATTGCACTAAATTTGGGCATATTCATGGTAGATATAAAAAAATAAGTGATAATTTCTGGTGATTTCTGCTGGAATTAGGTGCTTTAACTTCCATATTTAGCTTTAACAGGAGGAGACTGTATCTTATGGTGAAATTTCACATTGTGGCTAGACCCAATCTACTTTCTTTCTGATGCCAAAATGGGAGACCCCTCTATACATCTCTTCTCTTGCACCTTCTCTGCTCCCCGTCACACCCTGGGCTGAGTCAATCAACTCGCTAAAACAGCAGAAAGGTAATCCAGAAAAAAAACCAAAAAAGGGTGATTAATTTTCTGCCAGCTTTGTGAGATGAACTGGCTGGAGGAAGAGGGAGGGCCAGAGCACATGATTGGTGGGAATGGGACCTCTCCCAGTGGCACTGAATTGTTAATTTTGCTCATCCTTGCTCTGTGTTTGCATGGGAGAGCTCAGCTGATGAACTCGTGGAGAACAACGCTGACTTATCAGTCAGTTAATCGGTACGAAAGGGTTCATTTTTGCATTGTGGCACTTGTGTCGGTGCTCATATGCCTGAATGCTTTTCCAGAACTCGCTTGCATTTCTGTAAGAGCTGTTCTTGACAAAAGGATCCTGAGATGTAAATGGCAGATGAAAGTCTGTGCTTGCAGGTGGGCCTCCTAAAGGGTTGCCTAAAGTCTACTTCCATGGAAATAGGTGCCCTCTCCAGCGGTGAATCACTGATTCAACACTACTCAAATGCAACAGTAGCAGTGTTGGGGTGACTGCTTAAAAGCTCTGCATGCTTTGCCTTCAGTGTCTTTTGCATCTTTTCTCTCCGGTGGTGCTGTTTGTGCTTTACTGGTCAGTGCTGCGGTCACAGCTTTGCAAAGCTGTCTCTTTGCTCCACTTTTCACGGTTTCTCTCTCAGCACCTCAGAAATTTGGCCACCCAGCCTTTAGTTTCCTCACTTCTTGTAGTGACTCAGTGATTTTTCTGTTTTCCTGGACACCACCCATTGGAAAGCTGTGACAGGCCTTCGAATCTTTGCCATGTTCACTAGTGAGTTGGGGTGGGAAGACTCACAGCAATGTAAGAACATGCCAGTTAAACTGTGAGCTGTGGTCCTTAAGGTGACTTAGTAAGCTTTTTAGGGTGAGGACGGGCTGTTTGCACAGCCCCTTGTGCAATGCAGCCACCTTCTACAACTTCTACCATGAAAATAAAAAACAAGGGTGGCACGTTTGGCCTGTAAGTTACCGGTGCCCACCTGGGCAGCTCTTAGCAAGCAACTGCGTTATGCTTGTGCAGTTGAGATGGAAATGCAGGTGAGCTTTCAAGAGGTCAGGAAGGGTAGGGAAAAATGAGAGGGATGTTCTATAAAAAATGCAAACTGGCTGAGTTGTACTGACAGTGTGTTAGAGATGTGGGGGAGTCCAATTGGTCTTGCCATGATGCTTATAGGTTCAGTTGGGCTCTTAAGCTCTGCCTGTTAGGTGGGATGCAGAGAGGTGGAAACTTTCCTGTGCTGTGGGGTTGTTAGCCCAGCCAAAGTTTTGGGTTTTTTCCCATGGTATATGCAGTGGTTCTAGTTGTTTCAGATGGTTTTAAAGGGAAATTGGATGCGCATATGGAAGAAAGGTGCAGCTTATTAACTGCTTAGAAACCATGTTTGTCTCAAGTAAACCCCTGAACTACAAATAGTTCATGATAGGAACTTACCTGGGTGGAAGTGTCACACATGGTTGCCCTCATCTAATGGATGTCTCCAGGCATCCAGAAGGAGGCAAAGTGTACAGGAAAAGTGCACTGTCGCTGTGAAGGGGAGGATGTGTAGGTATGGAGAGGTTGTGATGAGAAACGTGGGTTGATCCCAACTAAAGGAAGCAGGGCACTCTTATGTTACCTTAGGTAAGAACATAAATACTGCCCTGGGTTCTCCCATAGGCGTGAAAGAGAAAGAGCCTCCCTTCTATAATGTGACTCATGACTACTGAGGGTCCTCTACAGTTAAACATCTGATTCTGGAACTGGGGTGTTTTAAACACCTTATGAAACCTAGTCAATTGATGCTCCAGAAAGCAAGCTCCAGAAGGCAAGTCATTCCATTTTGACACAGGTGCCAGGTTCCCTTCGGGTTGAGTTGCCATCTGCAGCGGTCTGTTTCTCCCCACTGAGGATGAAGAAGGCTAACCCTGGCTGGAGCAGAGGGGAACATCTCAATCCTTGTTGTGCACGTGACGCAGGCCCCTCTCTCGAGGTGGGATTCGTGTCCTCTAATTCAGGCATTTCCGGAGTGGACACCTGCAGCTGGATCTAGTCACCACTGTATCCATTTATATGCATGGGAGAGAAGTGGGTGCCTATAGGATGAGATTCAGTTGGCCAACCATGAACATTGCTTTTGGAATGAGAAGAACTGGCCTTGTGGTGCCTAAATTTCTTTGGGGGTATGGATCTTGGTGACTCTCCCAGGGGGAGGTCTGTGATTGATCATGTTCTCCCCCAATCCTCCCTTGGTGTGTTAAGTGCTAAAGCATTTTAGTTCTCTGTTCACTCGCAAAGTCATGAATGTATCTATGTGCTATAAATAAGATGGCTAAGCAATTTGCCACAAATACATTCTCCTTCAGTGAAGGCTGGGAAAAATCTGTGTTTCTGGAGCCACAGGTTTGGGGTCTTTTATTCCCTTTATTTCCCACAGCCAAACATCCCGGGAGGCTGTTAACAGCTGGAACAGTTGCATTTTATAGTGTCAATGCATAAGCACTTTAAAGCCATTGAGGGGCTCACAGATAATGACTTGATGATTTTATTTGCCATCCTGGGCTTGTTTATACATCACCGCATTGTAGGCTAGCCAGCCCTGACTCTTTCATTAAGAAAGAGTACTGGGCCTAAGTACCAATAATTGGAAAGGGAGCTGATACGTAAAATGGGCCTAACGCCAAATTTTGTCATCTCCTAGGGTGCTCTGTGAAATGCTGGCACCTGGGGTTTTGCAGCTCTCCAGCAGAGCCAGGACTTTGTTCTTGGAAAGCGTGACTTGAGCAGCGACAGAGAGATCAGCTTTGTGATAACCTCTTTCTCAAGTGGGCACAATCTTCATTGTTGTATATTAAGAGACACTTTGCATTTCTCTATCTGCCTTTTAATCAGGGGATCTCCAGGCAATCAGGAGAGGTTGGAAAGAGGTGTCCTCTGCTCCTCAGCAGTAGGGCTTTTCTGATGGATGAGGAGACTTGTGTACAGCCCTGTTAGGGTGCATGGATAGGGTTGGGTCCCTTCAGTTGGTCGCATCCCCGGGCCATGCCATCCCTGCTCTGGATGTCCCCCTGACAGATTTCTGGAAGGGAACACAATCCATTAAAAAAATAAGAAAGTTTGGAAACTTACAGTTCCTTCAAAATCCTTTCTGATAAAACTAAGCAAAAGAAAGCACTGATGTTGTGATAAATGAGTACTCTGACATTATTTTTACAGACCTTGTAAAAGTAATTTCCTGATAAAGTCTGCAGATAAAACACAATAGAGGAGTGAGACTTGTGACGTGTCAGAGAGAAATGAACTGACAGGGAGGGAACGCTGCAGCTCTCACGCTGCCCCCCCCAGGGTCTTAAAGCCTCTCTATTTGGGTTTAGAAAGGAAAGATCTGGGTAATTTTTTATTAAACAGGTGCTGTTGTGAGTTTTGCTGGACTGCATGTGAATGAACCTGCCGGTGGGGCTGTGGGAGCAGTGGGGCCCCTGAGTCTCTCTGTGTTAGCACGTGGCAGAGTAGGTCATGGGTAATAAGATTATGAAGTACAGGAGGACTTGTTGCATCCATAACTAGCATCTGTAATGCTAACATGATTAACGTGCGGTTGGCAAATTCTGGAGAAGAGGGCTAGAGGTTGTATACTGAACTGCCTAAAACCCCTGCTTCCACTGTTCTGTGGAATGATTCCTTCCCAAAAGACTACTGAGGAGGGCTGGAGAAAAGGAGATACTTGTCTGTATCCAGCAGGATAGAGCAAAAAGCAATAATAAAAACTGAGAATATATAGAGCATTGTGAGCTGAGGGAAATGCCTTATGCTCTGATATAGAAGTATCTGAGCCCAGGGATGACCTGGAAATGTCCTGTCTATGTCAGGTGTCCTGAGGTGAAGATGTCCTTGGGGTTGTTGAGTAGCCCATCCCAACACCTCAAGCACAGTTGGATGCAGAAGCGGGGAGCACTGAAGCAGAGGGGATGCACTTTTAGCTTTTCACCTTTTGCTTTTCATGTCAGGTGTTGCTGACTTTTAGTGGGATGGCGATTGGTTGTGCTCAGGGTAGAAGGTTGCTCGAGCATCAGAGTAATTTTAAGCCTGGGGTGGATAACCATATCAGCCCATCTACGCATGGCTAACGTACCTTGTTTTGGAGGCTCAGCCTTTGAAATCTCTGGATATGGCTCTTCTCTAAACCATTAACTCCACAGGGTTACAGACGTTAAGGCTGAAAAATGGCCCTGATCATCTAAGTTGCCTGCCTGTGTCATACAGATGAAGGAAACTTAACAGTTTTTGCACCAAGCTCCTTCCTTGTGGTTAGCTGTGGCTTATCTTTTAGTCAAGAATGAACAAACCCCTCATTTTCGGTCAAATATATCAGAGTCAGCTTGTATGTCTGGAGGTTTTTGCAGTGATTGCAAGAAACAAAACAAGGTCCATCCCTTATTCTACATTGAATTTGTCTATTTTCAGGTTGTAATCATGGAGTTGGGTTATTTCTTGTCTTGCTGAGTTGAAAAGTCATCTGGTAGCCACTTTATCATGGGAGTAAATGTTGATTTACATCTTCATATTTAAACAGGTTAATTGAGTTTAAGGCAAGGAGTCTGACCTTAGACTTGATGCAGCAGTGTGCAAAGTGTTTAAGAGCAATGACAGCTCAGCACTCCTCTTTGAACTCCCAGACAGAGCTTTACCCTCCACCAGGTCTGTCTCAAAACCACTCCTCTGATTCACCTTTTTTTTCCCCTCACCTATGTATGTCTGGCCCCATAGGCAGCAAATACAGCCTATGTCTTCGCCTTTTAATAATGAGGGATTCCCATTGCACAACATAATTTTCTGGTCCTGAAAACTGGAGACCTGTAGCACTAATTGCAATAAATTAACCCTACTGTTTTCTTCATAAAACTGTCTGGGTAGGTTTCTTAATTCAGTTTGTCATGAGTCACTTTAATTACATCATGACCGCGCTGATTAATGTTTGGGCAGGTAAGGGTCTCGCAGAGTTTGCCTGATAAATGCTTATTGCAAAGAGCTCATTGCTAGACTGTAAATATTTTTGCTCTGGGGATGAAACTGGGTTTGCGAGATTGCTTGGGAACAAAATGAAAACAATCAGATTTGGCTGATTTTCTGTAAGTGAAAGAAGATTTATTTTTAATTATTGCTGTGTGTGTTTCAGCAATGGTTTGAGGCCACAGCTCTGCTCTTCTCAGAGCGGTTATGAAAACAAAATAAAGAAAGAGAAGTAATGTCAAGTCCTTCGCTGTGGGGAAGGATTGTGTGGGGCAGTGGTGCGGATGGGGGAGGCATGATGCAGAGCCCTAAGTCTGCAGTGGGGCAAGGGCAAGTGCAGGGAACAAGAAGGCTATAGTGGTCTGGTGAGGGGTGCTGGCGGGTTTGGAGGAAAGCAGCTGTAGTCTTGGGGGAACAGGGACACATGGGGACCTCGGCTGATACTTCTGGGTGGAGGGATGCTGAGGAAGGAAAGGAAGGGTGGCGGGACTGAACCTGGGGTTCCTCAGCCCCATGGGTTGGGGTGTTTGCTCTGCACACTGCTCAGCCAGCAGAAGCAACTTCTAGTATTATCACCAGGGCTTTGCTGTAACTAACAGTGCAGGGTAACCTGATTTTGGGGCACGAGTAAGGCCATTGCACCCTTGTGATAGTGGACATGCAGTCACCTCCCTTGCAACAAGAGAGTCATCAAATACAAAACAAAAGAGCACAAGTGCCTGTTGCAGTATGAGGGATTTGCTCCCCCTCTGCCATGAAAGCAGAGTTGTTTCTGGTTTCAAAGTGTTGGCTGCTAAAGTCCCAAAGTCTGTTGAAAGCGTAGTAAGAGTCGGTTAAGCTAGATAAGCACAGATCTTTAAAATAAGCTTTCTGTTTTCCCCTGTGTTGATGTTTATACTGGTTGCTATTCTCACCCTGAACTGTTTGACACAGTTTTTGCCTTCTTTGGCTGTGTTTTAGGCTGCTTTTCTTTCTGTGTATTTTTTGTTTTGTTTTGTTTTGTTTTTGAACAGATGAGGGTTCCAGCATTGAGGACGCAGACTTCAACTGGGATGAGTTCCTGGAGGAAACAGGAGCCAGCGCTGCTCCCCACACCTCCTTCAAACACGTACGTGCTTCGTCTGAGCTTTGCTGGTGATGCGTGCGCTCCTGCTTCTGGTTTTCAGGGGTCCCTGGAGAACTGAAGTGGGGTCTGACTATTTTGGGGAGAAATCCTCCCTCTGTGCATGTGGCAAACTGCGTAGGAATGGCCCCCCAGCTGGTGTTAGGTGGACTTGGTGTGGTTGCATCATCTGCAATCACAGATCACAACTTGAAGCGCTGTGTCTGTGCCTCTGCCTTAGGTTCAAATTTTCCATTTTTGAAGGCTGATAGTGCTCTACTTTGCTTATAATGCACTCATTTTTTTCTTTTCACTTCATATATTTTAACTTTTCCTTACTTATTAATTGCTGTCTATCCCAACCCATTGAGATTCATCTCACAGGAGTGCCTTATTTCTCCAAAGCTGTCCTCTTAACGCATGGTCTACCGACTAGCAGGACCAGTCAGTGCTAGAGCCCAGCATGGCCCATAGGAAACCATCTCTCAGCTGCCTGCCTGGAGAAGCCGTTTCAGGAGCATGAGAACCACGTACTTGGATAGGCGATGCTTTCCCCAAGTACTTGAGTAGGTGAATGTAGCTCATACAGCCATGGTGTTACAGCATGGTCTGTGGCTCTGGTCCATCTTAGTGTAAGCAGTGTTTGAAGTCTCTGATATCTTGACTGATGAAGAAGATCAGAGCATGCTTTGAAAAAAGGACTGTCTCCAAGCAGAGCCCATCACAGTCAAGGATATTGCTGTCTGGGACCAGCTTCTCCATCCACCACTAGCTGTTTAACCTCTTCTGTTCAGCTCCACATGTGTGATGTCACGTGAGGACATGGGACAGAAATTAAGCTGATGTACAAGTTCTTCATTGCAGTCAAGGGCATGCACGTGTGGCCACATTGGTAGATTTTTACAGGACATCGTTGTCATTCAACCACAAGACACTGCTGTGAGAGATGTTGGGGCCTAGTGGGAAGGTGTTGTGATGCCTTCATCTGAGTCAAGCCATGACAAATCATGGTGGTTCTCTGTCCTCAGCTGCAAGTCCCCTGAGGGTGGTGCTGCTCGTGCTCCTACCTGACCCATCAGGACTGTAGCCTGTTCTGCTACGGTTGCTTGCTGGTCGGCTTCTCCCAGCTTCGCTTGTCTGGTCCGCATGCTCTGGAGGATGTGGGTAGCTTCAGCATGAAGAGAGGGGTTTTAGTTGTGAAGCTCTGGGCTGCTTTAACCTGAGCCTGTTTGGTGGCAGAGATGTCCTTTGGGAACAGTGTAGCTGTACTGCAGTGGGAAAGCTTTCTGAAGAAACTGTTGCTACTTTAAGAGAAGCCTCTTTTTGGATGGCTGCATTCATGCCATTAAATCACCTCTGTCTCCCATTGGTTTCTTGGCTTGTTTTGAAGGGGTAAGGAGATGCAGTGATGAAAAGCCTCTTTTCCATCTACACCTGAAAAAAATAATACAATCCTCCACCCGCTATTTTGCTTCTGCTTTAACAACAGTGGAGTTGCAGGATGAAGGACTGTAATTCTCTATACTGGAGAATTACAGGGCAATGCCAAAGTTTTGGTGTAGAGTTTATCCTTGGTCTAGCAGCTTTCTGGAGAGAGCATTTTGTTCCAGGGTTCTGCTCTGGGCCCTGACCCAAATACCACATCCAGATGGTATTTGTGCTTCATGAAGCCGTTAAGGATGTCTTTAGGTGTGTGGAGATGCCCACCTCATCCTGCTGACTGTGGTATCTCACAGCACCTTAGTCCTGGTACTGTTGTTGTGAGGCAAATTAGTTCTGGGAACAGGCCTTAGCATCTCTGCTTCACAATCTGGAACTTGATCCTTCAAAAAAATTAGGTTGGCTAGGAACCTGAAAGCTGTCAGAGAAGATCATACTATCTCTCGGTTTGATTCACCTCTTTTTGTGATTTCCAGTCCCATGTCCTTTGCCTCTAGAATACCAGTTTGGTCTTTACTTATGGTGAGGACAAGAAGAAAAAATACAAATGAATGTATATCCTGCATTATTAATGAGGAACCTTAGCATCAGAAGAGCTAAGATCCTATCTTACAACTATAAAGTGGTAAATATCACAGACCGCCTTCAATCTTAGATGATCTCCAGAGGTTCCTTCTATCCTCAGCTGTTCTTTCACTCCAGGCATTGATGCTGATGGAAGTGCCTGCATGAGTAAAGGCACGTGGTGTGTTGTAACCTGCAAATAATAAATGGCTTTGGCTGGGCAACACTTGTGTCATAAACTGGAGTGGGATGAGTGAGAGAGTACTATCATCCCAGAGGAGCTCAGTGTTTTTTGTGCAGATTGGCATCCCTGAGTCTGAGAAGTCCTCAGGTGGCCAAGCAGACCATATTCTATTTACCTTTGTGAGTAAAAGAGGCATTTTAACCTGTCATTTAAATGAGAAGTTAGAGGCAGGCTTAAACCATACTTTGTGATCTCTCTGGTTTAAGTAGGAGATAGGTACTACGAAACCTGTAAGAACCTGTCCTTAAGCATCTCATAGGGAGTAACAGGCTACGTTTTGGATCGTTTTCTGAAGACAAAGCTGGCACTTGAACCAGTGAACCAGCTTTCGCCTGTTCTTTATCAAGAGCACCTAGAGACATCCCACTGGCCCTTGGAAGATATGTTACGATGTGCCCACAGCAGGCCCTAGTGTTTAACGGCAGTCTCTGCAGTGACCTAGAAGAGATGCACTGGCGTCTCCAATGCCTAAGGCAAGTTACACATGACCTGTCACTGGTGAGATAAATGGAAGTGACATCTCCATCAGGTGGCAGGACAGTGACCCAAACTATTTGCTTCTCTCAGCAGTGGGTCAGACCTTATTTGCTAAGGTCCTGGGAGAGCAAATCAGTTGAGGCTTGAGCTGCTGGGGATGGATTTAGTGGAAACACTTTCCTTGTTCTGCCTGGTACAGCATTCAGCCCTTGATGCTTGTCAAGCCTCAAGAGGTGCTTCAGTGTTGTTATATAACTAATTATTATAGTTGTGCTTAACTCCTAGAAGTGTTTAGCACCTGCCTTTCTATCTTGCATGTGTCCTGTGATTTGCCGGATGGAGCTGTGGAGTGGGAAATGCAACCTCATTTGAGTTGTATCGCCTTTCTCCCAGGCATTAGCGAGATTTATGATGCAAAGATGGGTACTAGTCCTCTCTGAGATGTAGCACACCTGAGGTTACCACTGCTGGAGGGCCTCTTTGGAGCATACGGGACCTTGCATGATGGGGTATGTGCCGGGGAAGTAGGAATGGTCCTGCCCAGACTAATTGTGAAGGAGGTGGTTGGATTAAGGAGCACAATCAACTCATGGCCTATCCCAGAGCAGCTCTTTAAGGGCAGCGTTATCTTGCTTAGCTGAGGAGGCGGTCTTCCTGCAAAGAAGAAAAGGTGACACCATGCCTTTCTCATTTTGTAAGGTTGAAATCAGCCTTCAAAGCAGTTTCCAACCAGGAATGAAATTAGAAGTGGCCAACAAGAGCAATCCAGACACCTATTGGGTGGCTACGATCATTACAACATGTGGACAGCTCTTACTGCTTCGTTACTGCGGTTATGGAGACGACCGAAGGGCGGATTTCTGGTGCGATGTGATGACAGCAGATCTTCACCCCGTTGGCTGGTGTACACAGAATAACAAGGTCCTGATGCCTCCAGATGGTGAGTTCTGTATGTTTTCTTAGGGTCATGCTCTAGTATTGGGCTGGTGGTTAATCTCCAGACTTCCAGTCGATCTGCAATGGGTACTCCAGATCCTCAACTGGTGTTGGATGATGCAGTCAGGGTCAGGTCCCCACAGGTCAAGGTGTGATTTAGTTTGCCAGTCGGCCCCTAGCAAGGGCGTTTTTGCCCTGGTTGGTAACAACAGAAGGCGCTTCTATAGGAAACTGTTTTAAAAAGGAAACTTACGGCTAAATTGTAAAGCTGTGATTTTCAGTTAGGGGAGAAAATTGTCCTGTTCTTGTAGGAAGGAAGGAAGGATAAAATTCAGAGTGAGAATAAACTAAAATATGCAAGATCAGTTTGGGTGTAACCAAAACGAGAAGTTGGCTATGCACTCAAGCGTTTTACCCTGAAAGTTTAAAAACTTCCATTTCTTGCAGCTTTTCTGCAAGAAAAGATTCTTGCAGCTTTTAATGCACTTTTAACGTGTGGCGCTTAATTGCTGACTGGGGCTAAATTGCGACACAATGTAGATACACAGAATTAAAGGTAGCAAAATTTGGTCATCATAGGTTAGGACACGTCCTGATTATCAGCTCTGAGGTGCACAAAAGGTGAATGCAAGAGCTCTAGATCAATGAAGGGCCTGTGTGGAACAGTTTGCTAATGATACAATTTGATCCCCAGCGCATAAGAAAACTTGGTGTTTTTTTGGCCGCGTACAGCGGTGGAACGCTGTGTATCCTTACCACTGTGTAGCTCCAAGCAGAGCCATAGTTGCCACTGTTACTCATACATATTGCTGACATATATCTCATTTATTCTGGATGAAGAGAAGAGGAGATTCTTATTTAGCCTCCAGCTTGTGCATGTGTTTAAGAAAAGTCTCATTTAAGGATTCTACTACTGAAGTTATTCTTTTACTTTCTGTTGCATGTGACCATCAAGAAAAGTACATGTACCTTTTGTGTGCCACGTATGATTTTCCTGGTGTAGGTGTTGCCTGACCTCCCACTGAAGTGAGCTGTAGACAAGGTCTTCGAGTCAGAGCTGACATTCTTGCTTTGTGTATGCCAAACTCTGAGCTAAACTTATCTTTTCGTTCTGGTCTGTCTCTTTTGAATAAACAGAGGATTGACTGCCTTAAAAAAAAAAAAGAATTCTTGAAGACAAATGTGGTTGAGAAATCTGTTGGCTTAGCACTAGTAAATCAAGCTGATGTGAGAGGGGTTAGGTATTTTATTTTATTGGTCTCTTAAACTACCTTTTCTTACATGGACTGTAATCAATGTTACCAGAAAGGTGTACACAGCCGTAAACTAAATCTCAAAATGCCAGGGTCAAGGGGTAAGAGATCTTATCGACTGTCTTAATAGAAAATAATGATTGTTTTATAACTTGAGGCAACTGCTTTTCATGGAAATGTTGGAATCTGCTCTTTGGGTTGTGGCTACTTCATGTGAATTGTCTTGGTTGAATGACTGCAGATGTGCAGTGCGTCATACCTCCTTTCTCCTCTGGCTGGGTGATGAACTGTATGCCAGGGTCTTAAATTTGAGCAACTGCCCTGTTTTGGTTTGTTTTTTTTCCACTCCCATTCTTTGTGAATGAACTCTTACTGAATATGTCTTAGTGAAGTTTTCAGAAAGAATAAATTAAATGTGTAGGTTGTTATTTCAAGAGATGTAAGCGTTTAAGAGCTTGAGTTGTATTTTGGAATGGAGCATCTAAAATGCCCAGGAGGATTTGAGCCTTCAGGACTTCTCTCACTTGGAAAAGAGAGAGGTCCTAAATGTGCTCATAAATTGCACAGCTCCTCTGGGTGTTTGCCCACAGGGTTCAGCCTGCAGTCAAAGGTGGCTTTCAAAGATCGTAGTCCCCGTTGGGGCACCACAAGGAAGAGACTTGATTTTCAAGAGTGCCCTTCTTCTGCTGTAGGGAGAACTGAGCTCTGAGCAGCTCTTAAAGGTAGCTTGTGAGTACTAGGCTTACTGGATGCGGATGTCTGGAGTTTGTCCTGTGCTTAATTGCTTGGCTGATCAGTGAATGTATCTTAACAAGCCAAACTTCATTAGAGAGCTTAGAGTTCTATCTGGTGAGGCCTGCAGGATCAGACTTTGCATAGAGAAAGTGGTGGGTTTTTACCTTTTTTAGCATTGCACACTATTTTGTTGTCAAAACTTTGGAAGAAACGAAAGCCAGCTTCGAATTGCATGGATCCATTTTCTAAGGGCCTGATTCTGCACATCTTGATTACAGTGAGGATATCTGCTGGCAAGACCATACAAACAGCATGGCCAGGGCCAGTTATCTGTCAGTAGGGTTTGATGTTAATCAGGAGCTGAAGGCTTTGGTTAAAAAGTACATCTGCCAAGGAGTTGTTTAACGGGCAAAATACCAGCACTGGGACAATGCTTTGTTTCTGCTTACAAATCAGATCGGACTGATTGGAACTCGTCTTACAAATGTGATGCCAGCAAGAATGGTAGAGAGTGATAGGATGAAGAATTTCATTAGATGGGAGAGAAATGCGAAAAAAACAGGCCGGTTCAGTTGAGCAAATCAATAGAGCTTGATTTAATGTTCGGCACACGCAGAGCTTTTAAGGGGCAGATGCCAAATAATTATTGTTTATGATCCTAATGGAAGTCATCTAATTTACAGATTGTTACGTGATTATTTATTGGGTGACGTTAGTATTGCATCATGGGGCCTGCAAGTATAATGTCAAGTCATGTTATGTCCTCCCATGACATTGTGGTGCAGTGCACTAGAATAGGACTGAGGGCCAAATACTTGAGTTTGCAGTAAAATGTATTGGCCTATGAGAAGATGGTGTAAGTGCGTGTCTGCCTGTGAGCTTCACCCTCCACCCCCTCCTTCCCTGCAGGAAATCAAAGGACTAAAACTGTAGTTACTTCAAGCTTTGCCATTAATTATATTTTTCTCATTACAAATCGGTGTGTAATTTGAATTGCAAACTCAACTATCCTGGCAGAATAGATCTGTTTACCATTCAAAGCAAAATGAAAATTATTTAAATTAGTTAATATAGAACTCATTTGAATGAATTGGATGTTTATTCATGAACTAGCTGAGGCAAGTGTGAAGCTGTCCTTATGGTCTGTAGCTTTGGCACTGATCAGCTCTAAAGTCACGTCCTGGGACAGAGATTTCTTTTTTACTGCATATTAACTGTGGTGTAGAGCAGTGGGTAGCTACTGCCTGATGTAGCTGAGTATGAAATTTTCATCCTTTCTGACAAGGCCCCTCAGCAATTGTAATTCAGACGAGGAAGGACAACCTGCTTCAAAGTTCATTGGCAGTGGCAGGGCTGTGGTGGTGCGGTAGGATTTGTTTTCTGCACTATAGGGGTGGGATGTGACATAGACTTTCCATCAGTTAGTTAAAATTTCCCCTTTATGTTAGACTGTGAGGAAGCAGGGTCAGCCTTTATCGCCTCCTGTGTCTTACCAAAGCACTGTCCTCCTCAGTACAGAGCCAATGTGGTTGTTTTTCAACATCCTCCATCCCTTGGGATGTTTTACCCATTGAGCATTAAAAATTGGAGCCTAGCTAAACTTTCTCTTACTAGCAAATCCCTTAACTGTGAAAGGAAAAGAGGTCTCTTGCCTCCTTTAGCCTGTTATTTCCATGTGCTGTTTTCCTTTGTTGATGACAGTTGGGTTCATGAACACATTTACCATCGGGTAGAAGAGCAGCGTGGAGAACCTGACAAGCGTAGTAGCTAAATTATGCATTGTGAACCACGCAGAGAGCAGGAATGTCTCTTGATTGACACTTGGGTGTTTTTGTACAGATTGCAGATTTACAGCTGAGCCAACAGAGCCGAATCTCTCCTGGCACTATCTTAATGCATTCTGGGATGCGCTAAAGACACTGGACGACAAGATTATTGTGTACACTTGTAATTGCCATGGTGGTTCTGCTTTAATGTTATTGACAGATGGAAATTCAAATAGGGCATTTCTGTGTGCAGATCTGCGCAGTGAGCTTCAGTCTGCTTGCCGTGTAAACCAGAAGACGGACGAGACTGGAGATACAAAGAAATACAGCGGGGAGAGAACCAGGTCTATATTTTGGTTTTACAGTGAACTGGTACAGATGGGAAAACCTCTGAACACCATCTGTACCTGGATTTGGTGCTCAAGGTGATCAGTCGTACTACGATTATGTGTAGGAAAGCAGCCTTTACTTCTCTGTTACACCAGTATAAGGAGGGTTAAAGCTGAAAAGCCTGATCCTGGGGTGAAGGGAGTCCTTCTTGAATGGTGCTGGGCTTCATCAAGTGAAATATGCCATTAAGAGTGGTGGTCATAAAGCATTCTGCCTGTCCAGACTTTCTGTGAAGGTGAGCATCATCATTTGGTTACTATTTGAACTAGGTTTTTGTGTTTCGCTCAGGTTAAGTTAGCTTCTAGCCTAGGTCCAGGCCAAAGGAGGTGAATTTCGCGCAAAGTGTTGGATCTGATTCTGGGCAAGGCGTGGATGAAAAAGGAGATAAAACTTGTGCCACAGCAAGCTGGGTTGCCTTCAAATGACAACTTTTTTTTTTTTTTAAACCATTATCTGACTGTGTCACAGAGCCAAATCCTGCCATTTGAGGTCACTGATGTAAGGGAGGGGAGAAGTGAATCTGTTTGGCTGTGTCAAAAGTTCTGGCACGAGGACTCCTCGGATTCTGCATAGTCAAAAGGTGGTCAGCTGTGCTGTGCAGCTGATCTGTGTGCAAGATGTCAGAAAAATAGATGAAAAAAAAAGTTAACTTTGAGCCAGTTTATCCATTTTGTTAGTGCTCAGGTGAAATCATCAGTGGCTGTAGTGGTTGGAACAGAAGCTGGGGTTGGACTACAGCAGAAGGTAGTGGGATAGAGAGAAAATGGGGCTCAGGGAACAGGAGCAGTAAGGGGAGATGGTGAGACAGGAGCAAAGAGAAGAGCAAGGGTTGAGCAGTCACTTTCTGCTCGGGGTGTGGATTTGGTATCATTAGAGACTCCCTACATCCACAGGAGGCTTTTTGGAGGGACACAACTGGGAGCGGTGGTGGAGATGTGGCCCATACACTTGTCTTTCAGCATCATTCCTGGAGGTCGCTTGTGTCCACAAAGCTTGTCTAGAGGTTCTTCAGAGGGTGACACAGAGATAATGTTTCTGAAAATAGATGAAGGCCTCCAGAGCTTCTTTCTCAGAAAATGTGATCATGGATTCACAGATGGTTTGGTTGTTGGTTTTTTGGTGGTGTTTTTTTTTGGTATTTTTTTGTTTGTTTGTTTGTTTTTTAAATGGAAGCCAACTTTTCCCCAGTAATCTCATCCCAGAGGAAATAAAACTTAAACTATGCCTGCAGGTCGATGGTAATAGTGTAGGTAGAGGGATCAGATGGGCAAGGTGGACTTCTCCTTTTATCTTTGCGAGGAGTTGGCTCGCATCTGCTGACTCACCTGAGATGTGTTTTCTTTTCTACTAGTATAACTGAGAGCAGATCTGGCCCCAGTTTAGCTCTTTCACTGAAGGCTCACCTGAAATATTATTTCCTATGAGCTTGAGGCTGGAGAAAATGAGTAGGCATTCACTGAGCTTATGCTGTTTTACATCAGCTAAGAACTGGGCCCTCAAGCCAAGTAAAATGAAACTCGGAAATCTTCTTTGGCAGGTTGTACTGTCAAAGACTCTGGATATTTCTGAAGCAGTATATAGATTTTTTTTTTAATTTTATATCTTCCTTGCCCAATCCTTATCCTCTTATTCCATCAAAACCAAGTTTAGACTAACCTAATGTAAATAGATTGCAGGATTTCTTTATTTTAAATACTGCAAATGACTCCTAGTACAGTGTTTTATGTGTGCTTTTCAAGTCGACTTTAGCAGACTATTAATTATGCAGGGGTGACGTTAGCATAAATAACTAGTCAGCAAATAAATGTCAATTAAATATTCTATTAGCATAGTAGGCAGCTTTATGCATTGGCACAGAACATTTAGCAGATTATACTTAATGAGCATATAAAAAAATAGCGCTTTTTTTTTCTTTCCTCTTGTAATGATGGTAGAGGGAAGGAGAGGAGGGGAGGTAAAAGTAATGCCAGCTTTGGCTGAAGAGCCTGGAGTGTTTGGGCTGAAATTTGCCCTAGTAGGAGCCATGTCAGTTGGCTCCGATGTCTCTTGAGAGCTTGCAGCGGCTGGAAATCGCTGGAGCATATTGTGGCTCGGCATCTCCCCGCCAGCCCCATGTAGCCTCTTGCAGACTCGCTCCTGAGAAGAACATATTGTCATTACAGCACCCACAGTGGTTGTTCCTTCCCTTCCTTGACGTGACTCAGGTTGCTCAGTCTGGGATGTGAAAATTAAAGAGATAGCCCATTGCTCGTGCAGCATCAGGACAAAGTTGCCGTGATAGTTTTGCATGTGCTGCTGGCTTTAGTTACTTTCAAAAGACTTAATATTGCCAAATGAGGCCCTTTTGGGGTAAACCGAGTGTAACAGGCCCCTACGTGTCTTTTGGGAATATAAGTAATTGTTGAGCTACTGTGCAAATGTGGCACGGCCTGGCCAGTGGGACGGGCTTTGCAAAAAGTTTGAGTTGCAGGCTTTAATGTAGAGTTTTTGAGCATCTCCAGGTCTGCTGGGCTTGAGGTCAACCTCTTCTGTTGTGGTTTTCCTTTGAATATCATTTTTCAGGTCTACAGACATAGTTGCAGGGAATCTTACAGGGAGGAGGTGCTGGAAGGTTTGCAAGGTGGACTCGGGAGTAAATGATTTATCCTGGTGTTTCTGTTGTGAAACTCAGACAAAGAAACACTGTGTGAGTGGGAAATGCTACGTGTGTGCTGCTCTGGCTTTAGCTGGGGCTGCTGTGAGCGATGGAGGCTATTGAGGGGGAAAAAAATCAACGTTTGGTTAAACATAGGTCCTTTTGCTTCAGGTGTTTTGGGAGTGTGGTGGAGGTGGTCCTTAGAGAACATGCTGACCACGAGGGTCCCAGCCTTGGCTCTTGAGTGACCCTGTGATTTAGGTACGTGGCCATGGGGTACTGTCAGGCTCTCTGCTAAGGGGAAGGTTTCCCCTGGGCTTAAGCCTCATCAGCTGGGGTCACTCTTTGTGCTTCTCTATTGAGTTTTTGGTGGAACTGACTTAGAAAAGGTGTTTTTCCCCTTCACAAAAACCATAAATGTGAAGCCTCTGCTTTGTTCTCATCAATATTTTCCTCTGGAAAAAAAGTTGTTAGTTTTTCCCCCCAAAAATGTCAGGACAGTTGTTTCTGGATTAAATACCCAAAACATTGTATTGAGTTGCAGCAGTGCCTATGGGATTCGTACGTGGGTGCTCGTCCTTCCTTGCCCTTTTGCCCGGGTTAGACTATCTCTCATGAGGGTCTGGTCTCTCCTTGTGGAGTTATCTTGAGATGTCTTCTCCTCGATGCCTCACAAGGTGCTCTTGTGCCTGGGGAACCCAGCGCTTGCTGAGGATCAGGCATTTGAAAAACCGAAGCCATGCAAGATGGTTTAGGTTTCCAGTAAAAAAAAGCCCAAAGCTTGCATACGAAGGCTCTGTTTATTAAGGGCAAGGAAAAAACACACTTTAATCAAAACTTAATTTTCCAGTAAGAAGCCGTTTCAACAGAAACATACCCAGCAAGCCTAGTTTCCAGGGACAACGACATCTGCTTATGCTGTATTTGTATTTATTTATTCTCACAAACAAATGGAGTAAGGGAAGCAGGAGCAGGCCTGACTGAACAGCCCATGGTCGAACGAGGCAGGGATGCATGCAGTGACTGCAGCCACCAAAACTGCGTGGGACCCTGCAGTGCACCTCTAAACTGCCTGCTCAGCGTCTGTAATGGGACGCTTTTTTTATTGCTCAGTATTATTTGGGGAAGTTAGACTTGGCCCGCACCCAGATTAGGTATCAGTGCACCTTCTTAGAGAGGTGACAGTTTCACTGGTGCAACTGGCCCCACACAGTCCAACTCAAATCCTGGATTTTTGCACGCTTAAGGGTGGAAAGTACTTTATAATTATAACCTATCCTCATTCGTGTACTGGACTGAGCTATATAGTCAGTAAAACTGTAGTAAAACAATACTATATAGTTTTACAGCTAACACTGAGGATAATGTAGCACTGTTTACGCTAGCATGTTATTAACCCAACTTGGAGCATGGGGGAAATCTGTAGCTTGGCCAACAGCCAAGGAAGGGTTCAAGACGGGGTTTCACTGAAGGAGTGAGGTTTGGTAACAGATGCCTCAGACATGCTGATGCTGAAATGAATGCACTTTCTGACTGCTTTTCCCTGCCTGTCCTGACTTTTATTTCCCCATGTATCGCTGCTGGTGCATGGTGCCTTCCTCCATAAGTGAACGATGGTGCCATTCCCACGGCAGGAACACGGTGAAGCAGCAGTGTGGTTTGCAGCACGGTAACGGTCCCTTTTGGGTGGTACAGGGAAGGCTGAACTATTTTAACTACAACTATCCTGTTGTGGTTAAAGAAGCAGCACCTTGTGGACAAGCAAGAGTGGAGCTGAGGATCAGGCTTATTGCAATGAAAACTGAAAACCTAATCCTTTCATAAACAATATGGGGGGGATGGAAGTGGGGGAAAAAAAGCAGTGATTTTTGCGGACTTTGACAAGTTATAAATATATCCTGAGTGAAACCAATAGTGTGGAGCTTTATGAAAGATTTAATGAATAAATATTTCATGCCCACATGGTGCTTCTTCAGTAACGTGTGCTGTCGGTAAAAAGCAATAAACAAAGAACCTCCTTCAGGGTTTGTTTGGGCTTTTAAATTAAACTAATTTAATCAACTTTTTCAGTCAAGCTTGATATTAGTTCATTTCTGTACACAGCACTGTACTCGGATCTGTTTGTTTTCTCCTGATACCTGTTCTCCTGTTTGGAAGATGCTCGAATATCAAAGAATGATTTGTTTCATCCTGCCCCTATGGTGTACATCTGGGTTTTCCAGGCAGAGAGCACAATCTGACTTTATCATACAACTTGAGGAGCCAGCCATCCTCTACCATCACAGCTGTAGGTGTTACCGGGCCTCAGCTGAGGTTTTCATCGTCCATAAGGGAACTCACTTGAGTGTGTTGGTCATCTCTGAATTAAGCAGGTACCTTTTGAGTTCTGGAAGCCTTTGGCACCCAGATTGTGGCTGCTTGAAGGACCAGAACTAGCCAAAAGTGCTCTGGAATCTGGCCTCACGTGGGCAGCGAAGCTTGCACACTTCTGCAATGGATTGCTGCACAGATTTACGCGGGGAGATTGAAATGCTCCTCCAGCTCAGGCTATTGGCAAAGCTGGGGCTTGGGTGTGCTCGTGCCATTGCTTTATGGTTGACTGTTGCAACAAATGGCCAGGAGGAGATCAGGATATACATTAGCTCTGTGCAATACTTTAAAAAAAATCCTCAAAGACCTCATTTTCCCCTGGTAACAGCAGGACTGTAGCCAATTGATTCTTTCACAGCTGGACCACACAAGTGAAGAGCAAATAAGACACAGTAGGGAGGTGAAAGCAAGGGTGATCGGAGGGGCAGAGCTAAGTTTGGGAAGGCATCCGTGGGCAGGGCCACTCAGGGAGCTGAGGATCTGCTCAGACTTGGATACTGATGCACCTTTGCGTGGGGTGGTGACGCTGGGCATAGGTGCATGGTGAGGTTTGTGCCACACTATGGGCAGTGACAAAAAAGAGGGGTTGTGTTAGAAACTGAGGAAGTTTTGCTTGTCCAAATCCACATGGAGCTATATTTTAATTTTTTTTAGTGTTATTAGGCAGTGTGTGAGATTGTGTCTGCATAGATCAAAGCCCAAGCCCATTGCACAGCAAAAGCATTCAACTTCGGCAAAGATTGATGGAACAGCACACCTTGCAGTAGTGCTGGGCTGCAATAGTTGACTGATCCAGCCCAAATTGTTGGCAGAATCGACTTCTGCTGCAGCTCCCAACCTCCTGCAAGGAAAGCACGTTTGAGTAGGACTCAAGCTCTGTTCAGAGTTTACGCTCAGAGCCTCCGCTCGAAGGGCTTAAGACGGGCATTTGAGACCCCATGGCTTCACCTTCTGCTGCTCGCAATTCTGGTCACAGTCCGCAGGATAACACTGCAGCCGCTGCTGTGACTAAACCATTGGTTGTGGAGCTGACATTTAGTACAAGTTGTGCTGGAGGAACAAAGATACGGGAGGAAAGGAGTAATCGCAGCACAAGGCAGAGGCTGCGAATGAGAAGCTGTATTTCCAAGGAAATATTGCAGCAAAAGGCTGTGAGCAGACATCAGAATTTTCTGTGAGTAGTGATTTCCTGATATTTACTTTTTCTTTAGCAGCAGGTGAAATGAGGTGCATTTTTGGAAGGTGCCTTTGAGACCATTTCAGGGAAAACCTCCTTTTAATGACTGTTGCAAAAACCCCTTTCCATCCATTGCACAAATGAGCAAAATCCTTCTTTCAAGGGATTTAAGTGCCAAGGGATGGAAGAATGTAAATTATTTTACAGGTAAAGATACAGTGAGGCTCCTAATAAAAATTTGGTTGAGAAGACAGTAAGTTTTAGAAGTACTGGCTCTGGGGCTCTGTGTTGAGCCACCATTTGACATCATCCAACTGCTTGGTGTAAACTGTGTGAATACAGAACAAAGTGTGTAACGGTTGACATCTGTGACTTGGGGGAGTTTTCACTGAGGAGCAATGTCCATATTCAAGCAAAGACCCATGAGCTGTGTGCCTCAGTCATAACTGAGGAGATCTCCACGCCTTGAATATCCAGCAGTGCCTGTTTTCAGTTGCTCTTCCACACTCACACACCTCCTGGGGCATGTGCCTTGAAGCTGTGGAGGTAGAAAGTCCAGAAACGATAGGAAAATGGGAAGATTGACCCTGAAAACATAACACTGGATGCAAATCACTCATTTTTTGGCATGGTCAACTTACTTAACTGATGTCCAGCTGAGTGAGTTTTTTAATAAAATGTTCTTTAAAAATAATAAATGAGAGATTATAAGTAGCCGTTCTTAGTAACTGCATATAATTTCCCTTCCTCAGTCTCGTGTAATTTCCCCCAGAGGAGTTTTGGAGTGAAAATGGCATCTCAACTGTTAAGACTAGGCCTAGGTACTTATTGTGGTCATATAATAATTAAAACATTGACAGACTTAAATAATTGCCATTGGAGACATCGTGGAGACTTAAAAACCCTACCATTCATGTTCTGACTTAGGTAGAGTTTTGGGTGTCTATATCAGAGAAGGGAGTGACCTCCTCTGCATTGATGTAGGAGCTGGGAATGGTAAATAGCACAAGGAGCTTGATCCAGAGCGTGGCAAAGTTGATGTACACATTTCTTCAGTGGACCTTTTTTGATCAGGTTGAAGATTAAATTATGTTTGTTAGAGATGAGCAGACATGAGAGTATCTTATGTGCTCTTTCAGGCCAAGGACAAGCCAATGCGTCTAGTGTCATGTCTTCAGCAGAGCGTTCCTTCACACGCACCTAGGGGCACCTCAGAGTGTGCTCATGAGGAGCACGCAGATAGTGAGCTCAGGAAGCTGCTAGTGACAGATGCAAGCACCAGCATGATCCCGAGCCAGCTGTGACTTGCACTTGATTTTTCCCTCATTACACATGATAATGTGGGCTCCCAGTCACCATGGAAGGGGCTTGCTTCCTGAAGCAGACCATATGCTCCTGAAGCACGTAGAGGTAGCTGTTACGCAGTGCAGAGATTTAAGTGATGCTCCTATAAAGCATTTTCCTGCTGACAATTAAAAATCAATTCCGCTAACCCAGATTCCAAATTCTGGGTCAATTCTGGCCCATTTGCATGACATTGGAAAGCTTTTGCTCTGAATCCCCAAATGGTGTGTTTCTCTGTGTGTGTGTGCACGCTCTCATTCCTATTTGATTTTGGTCACAAAAGAAAAAAAACCAAACAAGCAAATAAGCTTAAGGATGGGCTGAAACCCTTCCTGACTGATGGTTTATTTTGTGTTGTGATCTGTGCATCTACCTCCTGTGTTTGTAGCAAAAAAGCTTTTTCCCACACTGTCGCTGTTGGGAATGGATGAAGAAGCAACAGGAAGTCAGCATTTTTGTGTTGTGGTGTAAAAATGCAGCTACTTGCTAAAGTAATGGAGTTGATCTAGAAGATGAATCCAGGGAAAACTTTGCCAAACCCAGGAAAACATCCTGCTAAGTATTGTGCAAGCTTTATTTAAGAGGCTGTGCTGTGATGAGTGTAGAGCCTGAAGCAGCAAGAAGGAAATCTGGTAATTCTCCCATGCTAAGCAACCATGAGAAGGTCACTGAGGAGTCCCTGGCCATGTGAGGCATCTACACCCTGGGCATTTGACTACAGAAGCTACCTCTTCCATGGGGTCTTGCTTTGCTTTGAGCCATTCTGCTGTTGTCCTTGAGCTTGTCAGCGTGGACGTCAGGAGGTGGCTCTATTTGGAAGCCCTCTTTCCTGTAGAACATCTACAAAATTTGTTCGAAAACAAAGAAGCCAAAAAAACTTGGAGGAAACATTTTGTGCTGAAGATGAGATTAAGAGCTCACAAACCAGCTGAATGAACCATGGCTCTGCACTAAGATTTTGGAGCCTTTAATTTAGCCGGGAAGGCATTTGGGTTCATCACAGCATCTTCATCTCCAGTCAATGTGCCCCAGAGTGATGGAGAAGATAGTTTTAGAATTCAAAGGAGGTTTGGAGCACTGTGGAAAGGCTGCTGGCATTTTAGATCCTGCAACATGTTGTTAATCTCGTTTCAGATGATGCCTTGCATAATGTTCCACGTTGATCTCTGATTCAGATCTAAACTCTTCAAAGTTTGGGGATGTTTTTGATCCTGGGATTTATAGCTCAAGCCCTTTTCTAGTTTCAAGTGAGGAAAACACATGTTTAGCAACCACAAAATGAGCCTTGATGGAGTATTTCTTTGGTGTTGCAATGATGATTATGAATTTACATCTTGTGCATAGGATGTTAAGCACCTCATGGGGCCTGGCTGTGCTTAGATTGTACCATTGATTTGGTGAAGGATGCATGATGAATGCTCATAAGCCCCCCTAGGTTTTGATTTGTACTGCTTATGTCAGTGCAGAGGCTCCAAAATGATGAAATGGGATTTGATCATTAGAAGTTGGCAATACAATTCTGATTAATTATAGAACATGGTGCAAAGTATGAAATTAGGGTGTTTTTTTTGTTTTTTTTAAATGTATGTTTCTGCTTGGTGGGGTGTCAGAAGGTGAAGTCATGGTGAATGGGGCTTGTTGGCTATTTCCATCATAATTTAGGAGTGTGATGGCTCACTCTTGGGGCATGTGGTGGATGGTTAGATTTCCAGTATTGTCCCATGCTCTGGGTATGAGCAGTGAGATTTGGGGAGAACCGTGGGCAAATCCTTAACTTAGACCTAGTGCATCCTGCTTTGCTGCTTTTACCTTGCAGCACTGTTCCTCACCAGCCTCCCGCCTGAGTCTTGCCAGGGTTTTCCCACAAGGCATCCCTCTGCCTTTTGTCTCTGAGTTGCATCTTTGCCCTTGGGTTGGGGGTCCAGGCTGAAACTAGCAATGGCTTTGTTTTTTCTTTCAAATCACTGCTTAAGTCTTCAAAAGAAGACATGGTCTGAGACTGCCCAGTGTGTAGCCATCCAGCCAGGGACATGTGTGTCACCTGTCTGTAGCTGTAACACCCGACGATCTCAGATAACGTGAGACTAGACGGTTAAATTTTAGATATGTTTTGCAGGATGAGGTGAATCTAGACTTGTAGTGTCTGTCTAAAGGCAGAAAAAGTAAAAAAAGTGTTTTCGGCTGCTTGCTGGGTCTCATGCATATCTGGTGAGTTTGATAATAGGAAAAAAACCTTTAACCATTAACCAGAATTTGCATACTTTTTTGTATTTTCAATTGATGATTCCCACCAGAGCTAAGAAAGAGTTGTCTTAATTATTCTTCTGTAGTTTATTAAAAAATAAACTGCATATAATAAACTGCAAGCAACACCCCCACTAATTCTCACCTTTCTACAGAAGATGGAAAATGAAAAAAAAAACCAAACTCACAGAATCATGGAATGGTAGCTGTTGGAAGGCATCTCTGGAGATAATCCTGTCCCACCCACTGCTTGAGCAGGCACCCCCAGAGCAGGGGCACAGGGCCGCGTCCAGGCGGGGGGTGAATGTCTCCAGGGAAGGGACCCCACAGCCTCTCTGGGCAGCCTGTGCCCCTGCTCTGGCGCCTGCACAGCAAAGGGGTTTGGCCTCATGTTCAGGGGGAACTTCCCGTGTTCCAGCTTGTGCCCGTTGCCCCTTGGCCTGGCGTTGGGCACCAGTGAAGAGGGTACACCACCATCCTCTTGACACCTGCCCTTCCGATATTTATAAGCATTGATAAGATCCCTGCTCAGTCTTCTCTTCTCCAGGCTGAACAAGCCCAGGTCTCTCAGCCTTTCTTCACAAGGGAGATGCTCCAGTCCTCTGACCATCTTGGTAGCTCTCCAATGGACTTGCTCGAGCAGTTCCGCATCCTCCTTGAACTGGGGGCCCAGAACTGGACACAGCCCTGCAGATGTGCCCTCACTGGGGCAGAGCAGAGGGGGAGGAGAACCTCCCTCGCCCTACTGGCCACACTCCTTTTCATGCAGCCCAAGACACCGTTGGCCTTCTTGGCCACAAGGGCCCGGTGCTGGCTCAGGGTCACCTCGCTGCCCACCAGCACTCCCAGGTCCCTCTCAACAGAGATGCTTGCCAGTAGTTCAGCCCCCAGCCTGTGCTGGTGCCTGGGGTTGTTCCTCCCCAGGGGCAGGACCTTGCACTTGCTCTTGTTGAATTTCATGAGGTTCCCCTGGGCCCAGCTCTCCAGCCTGTCCAGGTCCCGTTGGATGGCAGCACAGCCTTCTGGTGTGTCAGCCGCTCCTCCCAGCTTGGTATCATCAGCACTTGCTGAGGTTACGCTCTGTCCCTTTGTCCAGGTCATTGATGAATATGTTGACCAGGACTGGGCCCAGCACAGACCCCTGGGGAACACTGCTAGTTACGGGCCTCCAATGAGGTTCTGCCCCATTGATCACAAACCTCTGAGCTCTGTTGTTGAGCCAGTTCTCAATCCAGCAACTTGGAATGGATTCCTTGGACATCAGGTTCTTCTATATGCCTTCTATGTTTTGGTGCTTTTGTTCATAGCAGGTATTTGCTGTAGGCTGTTGGCATTGCCAGGGAAAAAAAGGTAATTGTGCAGTGAACTGGTTTATGCTTTATGTAATAACATTGTGCTGCTGTAAATTTGTATTTTACAGAGCTGTCTCCAAAGAATAGCCTTCAGAAAGCGACCACGGGATTTGGAAGTGAGAAAAGGCACTTAGTATGTGAGATAATTGGATAGAGTTTGGAGGCGTAAGGTCAGAGCCGTGGGCACAATATTTATACCGCAATGACATCCCCTTACAGAACGGGCCATAACTTTTAGACGTTGTTAGGCCACTGAATCCATTTGGGGCTGGCCTATGAGATCCCAGAGAGATGGGGCATGGAAGTGCTTCTCATATCCATTGACAAAGGCAAGCCAAGGGGAGAGCGTTTGGCATTTAGATCAGGATCAGGTAACCTCCAGACCTCCTTTCCTCCACTAGCTCCACTTTCCAGCATCAGAGAGATCTGGTGCAATACAGTATTATGTGAAAGACCCCCATACTAATTCATAACAACTGTTGGCAAGGTCCAGTGTGTGCCCAATGGTGGTCGGAGATACTAATTCAGGGTATGAACCAAGCTGTTGGCTATATTGCAATAGTTCTGGCTATGGTTATGAATGCTAACTTGGGTGGGGATTTATCCAGGAATTGCTGTATTTTGCTTTGTAGACATACCTTTTCTCTCTTTCTACATCTCTCTTATGGAGCTAGTGCACAGGCAGTATATGAAGTGCTATATGTAGGCTTACCAGGGTGATGATGGGCAAGCAGCATTGCATGCATCCTCCCCAATGGCTTTTGAAACTTTTAAGTCAGGATTGTACAAATTGTCTGTGCATCTCTGTCTGCCTGCAACAGCAAATCTCTGTGCCTGGAACGATGACTAAATGCTTTCTTGGTTTGTCACCCGGAGGGGATACAGCCTGGAAGCAAATAGCTGTGCAGCTGCCTGCTAAGTGCAGTTTTCTGCAGGGCATCTGGTGTATGTGCCTGTATCTCATATAGGTGCATGCATGACCCATCTCCTGCAGTCCCACTCCGAGGTCTGTGACCTGGGCTGCTTCTGAGCACTTTGGTTAAGGTGCTGATTTTGCCTGGAAAACAGAGTCCTTACAATTTTATTATTATTATTATTATTATTCTCTATGGGATAAAAATGGATTTAGAAATTACAATCAAAATACCATGTTCTCCCCCTCCCTGAATGCTCCCGAACTGCTGATTTGACAAGGTGTTCATTAAGACTCCTGGGTCTGAAGATTTGGAGTTTGAGCTCTCATCGCACATGGTACATCTCTTGTGCGCATTGAGCATGGCGCTTAATGCAAGCGGAAGAAAAAATAATCAGGGAATGTACGTGGAGGCTTGGGGTTAAGTGGCAAGAGCCGTGGAGTTTGGATGCTCATTTTCACAGTAAGCCGTCACCCTAATGGACATTGATACTAATGATGGAGGAACCCCTATGGTTATATGGTTTGTTCAGAGCTTTCAGATGCTTGGCAGTGCCTGGCTTTCAGAAATACCTTCCAGGAGCTCTGTCTGTGTGTCTACACGTCTGAGACCATTTAAGTCAGCCATTCCTGCTTAATTTCCAGTAGTGTTGATAACGATGAAATTTAGCTACCTTGTACCTAGAATTGAATTGGGCAGGGAGCAATGTTATTGCAACATGTAAAGAGCGTACAGTATCTGTTTAGATAAAAGTGAACGTGAAAAATTTTGGAGAAGTAGAAACTGCTTGCTCAGAGTGAAACACCGTGACCTTCGTAGTTATGCATCATGTTTCCTCCTAATTTTTTGCAAAGCTAACTGAGAATAAAATCGGCCCTTTTTTATTATGTTGGATGCTGTAGCAGAATCAGAATAATCAGCCTGCATTCATGCCTGCAGATACAAGAGAACAGATAACTGACCCAAGTAAAAATGCTTGTGTCTGGAGGATCTTTTGCATTCCTGAGTAAGTTGCCAGGTGGCTGCTCTTCCCAGTTCACGGCGGTGTAACGGGGATGTTTCTGTTGTTTGGTACCTAGTCTGGATGGCAAGGTTTCAGAATTGTGTTCTAGGTGAAATTAATGTAGAAAAACTTTTAAAAAAATAAATAAATAGGGTTACACATGGTAAATGCTCTGAAAAGTTGAATGCTTCATCCTTGAATACCACCCTACTGAGGCTGGATGGATGTGGGTGACTTGTGTTGAGGACTAGCTGAATAAATTGGTTGCATCCCTGCAAGGCTGAGGGTGGGAAGAGTTGAGTTTTCCTTGCCTCTTGCCATCTCCCACCTGCGTCTTGCTCTTCTTCCTCCCCAGTTCCTGCTCTCCCAAGCGAGAGCAATGCTGCATCTCAGTGGTCCCTGGCTCTCTGGTGCTGCTTGCACCTGCATGAAGTCGTACAGCGAAGGGTGTGACAAGACCAAATAGAGCTGATAAATTTGCTGCTGTTCTTTATCCACATAATCTGATTGAAGTTGATAGATAATGCCACCAGGGCAGAGCAGACCCACTTCCCGTTACCAACACACCTCTCCTTTTTATCCCTTTTTAAAAAATTTTAAATAATCCAGTGCAAGTAGGGTATTGACTTTAACTGAAGGGAAGTAATTAATCACAGTACTTATGAGTAGATCATGTACTGCAGCTTGCATGCAGGATGGGCACCTGAGGCCATTGTACTCAGCCAATCAAGGCGGGCTGGTAATGGGTTAATGGCACACGGGTCACCCTGCTGTTGGGATTTATTAGGCAAATTTCTCATCTTGGGCAGTTTACATTGTAAGCAGAAAGCCACAGCAGCGGGATCTCAAGAGGAGTGTGTTTCCATCACATTGGGGTGAAGACAGCTGAACCTACTGCGTGGAAGAGCCTCAGCAGCTGCTGGTGGTGGCTCTCCTGCCAGTTATGGTCTTGCCTGGCAAAGTGTCTTGCTGAGATGCAGTGAGTTAAAGGAGAGGATTGCTGCAGGATCTTGCATCATTCGAAAAACAACTTCATTGTAAATAGCATCCACTCAACCTGGCTGCGCACACACACACATGCACGCACGCACACACACACACACACACTTTTCTCCCACAGCATCCCACATCCCTGCCCTTTCCTTCTTCCACCCCAGTTCCCACAGCTGGGTTGGAGATGTAGCACAGGCCAGAGCAAGCTTCAAGAAATGAAAAGCAACTCCCAAACCACCCGCTGCTTTTTTATTGTTAAAAAGATAACAGTTAATTAAGGACTAGAGAAACCCAAGGGGAATAGTATGCCTGTCTGTGAAGGACTGAGAAGATGTTAGGAAGTAAAGGCTCCTGTGGACAGTGAGACAGCTTTTTGCATGTGAACTTGATTGTTTTGACCGAGAGAATGTAAGTGAATCATTTCTGGACACCTTGAATGGCAGCAGCAAGGATAACAGTCGCATTTTACTGAAATTCAGTGTAATTGCTTAGAAAAAAACTATAAGGTAATCCTTCATGCCTTTCCTAATTTTTACATCTCTTTACTTTTACTCATCAAGGAGTGCTCTTGCATGCAGAATTGGGTATGCAAGGATTAAAGTCTGTGCATTGGCTCTCTGTTGGGTCATGACCATAAAAAGTGCAGCAAGGGTGATCTTCTCTTAGGAATGGATCAGGGTGTTTTAGGTAGTCTGAAAAATTAAAACGCATCAAGTATTTTGAAGACAATTAAAAAATGACGCATAATATTTTTATTATACGAAGTAGGGTTAAACAACTAACATTGATTTGAAGTTTACACATTTTCAGCTTTATTTATAAAAAATATTAGATAATTAACAGTTATGAGAGCCAGCAGATAAACTGATAGCTTAAAGGAACATGCTCTAACAGTGTACAAGAGCCACTCGTTCTCCTACAGGTATCACACTCACTTCTAACATCTGTTTATTAGCCTGTTATAAATTCATAGGAATGGGACCCCAATGTACTGCTGACACCAGGAATGTATTTTGAGCACATGTATTCTATAATGGACAGTTGCTTATAACTTCTGGTTTCCATGAAAATCCCCTTATTTGACAATTGTTCTCATAATTTATTATCCATGAAAATATAATATTTTCTTTGAAGGCATTCCATATTTAAGACAGGTATATAGAAGGTGATGCCTGAGCTCTGAAGTTGATATTTATGGCTGCGTCATTAGAAAATCAGATCAACAGTTTTTGATGTACATTTTTTTTCTTTTTTGGACTGCATTTTCATTATTTTGTGATCCAATTCAAACCGCAGAACTCTGCTGGTGTGAGAACACAAGATTGTTTGAAGTCTTAAGTAAGAAAGTTCTTTGAAGATGTCTCCAGCCCCATTTGGCTTTTTCTAGGGAGCCCACAAAAGAATCCAAAACAAACAGTCATCTTCATAGAAAATGCCATTAAATCACTAAATAGCTTTTTTTAAAAAAAAAAATATTTTTTTTTATTTATTTGATTTTGGAAATGCCTAATGGGGGATCTGGCTCTGTAGGGTGTGCAGCAGAGGCTGTTCCCTGCCCTGAGGGACTTGGGGAAGGTTCAAAAGCAGCGCAGGCACAGCCTGAGCCCATTGCTTAGGGGCACGGAGCAGGGACAGCACTCACACCCCCAGCCCGTTTTCACATCCAGTCTGGTTCACAAGGACATATATAGTTCAGCAAGCCGAATGAAAATGTTTGGATTCAACCATTTTCTGTCAAAATGCTGTTTTATCAAAATGGAAATATTTTGTGAGAACATGTCAGTTTTGACAAATTGTTTTGATGGGTGAAGTCTAAACAAATTGTTTTAGCGTTCTATGCTATTTTGATATAAAGACATCTCATTTTGACTCTATCATTTAGACCTTTATAACGTAGTTATAACATTTGTATATTAAGATTTTCGTAACATAAACATTGCATCAAATGTATGACAACTTTAAAATATCAATATTACAAGGTTTCTATATTTTTGCAATATGCTATTTACCTTTTCAAAACCGGCAAATCTTCAATATATATATATTATCTGTATATAAACTTTTAGATATCCTGAATTATTTGTTTAGAAATTTTATTTTTTATGAGATCCTGATTTTTTAGTTAATTTCATAATGGAGTGACAAGAACTGCCAGCTATAATTCCCCTTTGTTAACTGTTATTGTTCATTCCAATCCTAGGAAGGAGTTAAATTTTTAATAAGAATAGTTGCCACAGTGAGAGTGTTGTCACTTAGCAGATTTATCCCAAAGATTGTAAACCATTTTATAAAGCTGTTTAAGATGCTGTTCTTCACTTCACATATGAGAAAATTGAAACTCTTAGAGGTTGTTGGGGTCCAGTGGGGATTCTACAGTAGAGGCGTCGACAGGTTGCTGGTGATCCTGGGTAATTAAAAAAAAACCCAACATGATAAACATTTTTCTACTGATTTTTTTTAAAGTAAGGTTAAAAATGAACATAATTTGATATTATTACTTGCCTTGGGCCCCGTTACTGGTGGCAACAACTCAGGTCCTCTCAGATGGACTGGTGTTAGATTGTCCTGCTGGTACTCGATGTGCTCAACTGCTAGGAGGATAGATGGGCATAGGTATCCAGTCATGCATTATGTGTTATTTTGTATTATCATGCTTTATGTATTATTTTGAAGTAATGGCACGCTACTTGTTTGATGGTCCCTGGTGGCTGGAAGCACGGCCTTGGCCCACTCAACCTCTGTTTGCGCTTCTTACCCCTTCTCTTGTGGCTGGGAATGGCGAGGGTATCCACGGGCTCTGTAAAGGTGCTGTAACCCCATAAGGTATTTGTGCATCTGTTGGTTTCTCTTACTGAAAGTGGCAGTTCAAATTCTTGAGTTTTTCTCTTGTTAGTCGAGGGAGTGGATTGGGGCGAAAAAAAATCATAAAAAGGTAAAAAAAAAAAATTGCATGTCCTCTTCATTATCTTCTCAATCTTTTAGATTTCAAGTCGTTTCATATTTCCTGTGTGTTGTGGTGTACTGTTCCCGCAAAAAAAACCCCCGAAAAATAAAAGAAAATGAGGATTTTCATATAAACCCATGTCCGTGGGAGAAGTGCCTTTAAGAAAAACAGCAACTACTAGGAGGCTAGATAAAATCCCAAGAGTTGGCAATGTGATAGTAGTATCTCATATTCATTGAACGGAGCGCCTGCGACTCAGTGCTTTCATGGGACTGTAAATGTTCTTTTAATCTCTCATTTCTCTAGAGAGGCAGATAAATCTGAACCCGTTACATGCTGTGGCTGAGGTAGGGCACAGAGACGTACAGGATCGCAGGGGCAGCCGGTTGTGCACCGGGAATGAAGCCACTGTCCTGGCTCTGAGGCACGCGGTCAGCGGGATGACAGGGGATGCGGCGATGCCGGGGTTGCGGCGCTCTGGCCTTTTCCGACCGCTCTTTGAGTGGCTTTTGTGGACAGCACGCACAGTGCAAGGGGAAAGGGCGGGTTTTGGGCAGCTGATGGTGAAAACCCGGTGCATGGTAAGCGGTGCTAATGGTACTTTGCGCATCAGCCAGGGGTTGCAGCAGCACCTGGTCCTCAGCTCCTGCCGCGGTGCCCAGGTTTGGAGCCGTCAGGTCCAGCCACAACCCGGAGTCGTTTGCTTGGGAAAATGAGATGAATCAGCAAAAGCGAGAAAATGGCAGGGAGTCGAAAGGGGAGAGAGGAATGGGAGTCAGGGAGGTTGGGGGCAGGGTGAATCGAGCAGAGAAAGAAGTGGGAAGAATTATTATTGTTTGAGGGATATTGGGTGTGATCTGTTTTTTGATGGGAGTTCAGCCCTGTGGAAGGGAAGCTCAGTTTTATAATCTGCACCGTCACTTCTGTGGAAATAAATAGAGCCTTAATGTGGAAGGGTCCTTTTTCTTTCTAATTTAAGGATCTGCTGTAATATCTGCCAAACTGGAAGCTGCCCTCTGAAATGAATATTTTTAATTGAAGGAGGCAGGAGGGCTTTGTGTTTTCCTCTGGGAGACACAAAAGCGGTGTGCTGCAAAGACTGCGTTGGAGCAGAGGTACTTGGTTTTTACTTTTGCAGGTGTGGATAATTTCACCAAGGTCTATTAGGAGGAGGCCAAGCCTTGGCTCGGCCTCAACCAGCCCATCCCAGCACGGAGTCTGGGAGTTGGCGCACCACAACAACTACTGCTTAGGAACTGGGGAGAGAAATGTGGTCTCCTTCTCTGGTCTTTTTGTGGTAATCTACATCTAGATGGATTTTTCCTCTCCGCACATTTAGTCCTGCATGAATGTGATCTGGAGCAGAGCTATTTGCTCTGCTGTGGATACAGCTTGGCCCAGCAACATGCAGATCTGGCCTATGTTTTGCACTGCTTTGCTCTAAGGCAGGTGGTTCTATGGCATTTTTATGGCACAGAGATGCTTTAAAGCCTTTGGCCTTGGACCTGCAGAGGTGTGAAAACAACCTCCCACGCCGGCTCCAAGATGAACTGAACCCAGTCCAAAGGAAACAGGCACATCTGCGTATACAAGCTGCGGCTCCAAATGGGGCTGTGGTGTTGCCTGCTAAACCTGGAAAGAAAAGTAGTTACAAGAGCACTGGCATTTCAGGAGGATCTCTTTATGCAATGCGTGCCTTGTGTTTGGGCTGTACTGTGTCTAATATGGTGCAAGCTTTGACCAATGCTTTTTCTGTAGTGAGAGTATTGCTAATACCTGTCTCCTCTCTGGATTATCTAGTGTTTAATCATTCAGTTCAGCTCACACTGCAGCCTTTGCATCAGTGGGATCACTAAACTGAATCTTTTTTCCTGCTACTGTGTCTCTGCTTCTCTTAAATCATTTCCTCTCACTGTGATAAATTTGATGTTGGTTGGCACCCAGGGTCTCAAACCATTGCACAATCTCACGTTGGTCACTTCTTTGCCCAGCAACCCTGCGCAGGACCACGGGACTGGCACTAAGATGGGTCTGTTAATCATAGTGATAGTAGGATGCTTGGCCAAGCTGTGTCCTCATAGAGTATCAAAGCCTCATGCTCTAGAGGATCAGTCAGTGTGATGATGTTACTGTTGTCTTGGTCAAGCAAACCATCGCTGCTTAGGATATAATTTCCAAGATAGGCTCAATGTAACTAGAGTATCTCAAATGCTTTCTTGTCATTGGGCCTATTTGGAGCCCCATTGGGTGTGGGTGACAGTCCCTTTCCAAGGTGCCACCTTCACAGATGAGCTGTGCCTGGTGAGGGAAGGGTGGGTGTGCAAAGGGACGGGCAGCTTTCAGTACTTACCCCTGCTTGGAGAGGATTTTATGCATTGGTAAGGGTCTTCCTCCCAGTTTCATGAGCTCCCTGGATTGTGAAGAACGAGGACTGTTTCTTCCTATGCCATCCAGGAAGAAATATCAGGGACTTTCTTACCGTGAAGATTTCTTATGACCTTTTGAGTAAAAGTAGCTCAGCAAGAGCTAGGGTGGCATGAATTAGGGTGACATTAAGCACATGCTTGTAGATCACTGCTTGTGCCTGTCACACTTTGTGGTTGGAGGGGGCTCGTCAGAGTATTTCCATTTGAAGGACACGCTTTGTCCTCTGTGGCTTTTGGCTTTTGTAAGAAGACCTATCTCCCTGCATGAAATGGTTCTCTTTGAAAGGATTTGATGGGGAGGTTTATTTTGCTTTATTTCTTCTGTGTTTCCCCTGCCTCCCACAGCACCACAGATGTTAGCTGAGATCCCGGAGGTGCATTCCTCTTGACAGGTTCTGGATGGGGGAGGTTCACAGAGGTCTTCTGGGAAGATGAATCCATTGAAAGGCAGAGAAAACATGGATATCTGAGCCTCATGGACCACTGCTGAGTCTCTCAACTTATTTAAGAAAGGAAAAATTTTTTCGAAAGCAGCGCTACTAGTGGAGTTTAGGTCCCTGTGGAACAGGATCTGTTGTCCTGCCCACCTCCCCATCCCGCCGGTTGGCCAGCCTGCTGCAGATGGGCTCTAAAAGCAGAGTTCTTCCAGCCTGCCTGCAGTACGAGAGGTTCAGTTGTGTCTTTCCTGGTAGCTAACAAGCAAAAATGTGAATTAGTGATTGCAAATCAGTGCTTCGATTCACAGGTGCTGAGCCTGATACACCAGAGAAGCACCAGCATTTCTTGAGATGGATGCTCAGGTTGGGCACCCATGCGTTACACTGCCAGCTATTCGCATTTACCCAGCGGATTTTCCTTTGTTTGAATATTCTTGTTTAACATTTTGCTTGGTCCTCAAAGGCTTTTGCAGATATCATGATGACTCAGATTCACTTCATTACTACTAAAAATTAATATTTGCATTGTAATGACTTGAACTGTAGTACTGAGAAGGCTGATTGAGCTCTGTAGGCCCAGAAGAGAGTGCAAATCCCTGTTCCTAAAACTTCCAGTGCAATCTGTGCTCTCTCAAAGTTTTTCAGAGTCCCCTTATCTACACCACAAAAAAAGAATAAAATAAAGCAAAACACCAGATATTAGATTTGTTTGGGGCGGATGGCTCTGAAACCACACAGAAACTGGGAGTAGTTTGTGTCTTTCAGCTGAGTCTGTTTAGTCTGAAAACAAAGGTCACCTTGGCCCTTTTGGACTCTGGAAGCCTATAATCCAGATTTGAAGGCGGAGAGGGGCCCCGTCTTATTTAGGTGTCAGAAAGTTGTGAGGTGCAAACCTTCTAAAAAGGATGAGATTTTTTTTTGAGAGAGACATTAGAAGGGGGACAGACTGACAGACAGCAAGATCTGTGAATCAGGCACCGTTAAGACATCTCAAATCGGGCATCTGGAAATGGAGGCCCCTGAAATCTGTTGTCAACTTTGAAAATCCTGTTTCTGCCCCCCCCCCCCACCCCCTCCTGCCAGCTTTGAAAGTTCAAACCGTGTTCTTTTTATCACATTTGTCATTCCGTTAGTAATGAAGCTCTGGCATCCAAAATTTGGCTGACAACTTTGTGGGTATGAGCCAAAATGAAGTTCAGCTTGCACCTTTCTCTGATGCACCCGGTGCTGTTCGCAGCGAGAGGCAGGAGCCTGAACTAGAGGGACTCCAGTCTCATTCATTGCAACAATTACTACCTTCTCGCTGATGCCAAAATTAAGCTTGTTTTCTTTATCCTAATGTAGGTGGACAGAAACTGATGAGTTGTACGCAACGGGAACGTTGAGAGGAAAAGTGCCATGTATAAACCATTTCTTCTCACGATATTCCTTCATCTTAAATAATGTAAAGGTCATAAATCTCCTGTAAATCATGTAAAATCCGTGATGCAAAAGACCTAGAGCAGTTCCAGGCTAGCTTAGATTTTATTTTATAGAGGCTCAAGTTGAGCACTTTAAAGTTCACTAATTTTAAATACATTTAAATGCACTTTCAACGTAGCTTAGATCTATAAACTGAATGTATAGTTCAAGTGGCATTGGGAGAACGGGCTTTTAGGGAAGGAGCACGACTCAGAAATGAGGTCTGATGTATGGTCTGCTGGGCATGGCTTCTGTCTTTGTCCGTGGCCATACCTGTGTGGATTGCATAAGGTATTTAGGGTGTAATCTGAGCACGGCTGGAGTCCAAGTCTGCCAAGCACCCACGCGGGAAGGAAGCCCAACCATGAGCGTGTTTTGTGGCAATGGCGTACAACTGTCCTTGGGCAAACCCAGTGCTCCCTCTCACCATTCCTTTAATTCAACGTTCGGCAGCAGATGGCTTGAGGATGCATTCTGAGAAGGCTCAGGTTTGGTTTCCTTGTCTGGAGGTAGTGGTGGCAATACTTGTGCTCATATTGCCGTTTGCATTTGCAGCCTGAGTCCTCCTGATCTAACCACTGAGTTTGCACCTTCTCAGAGGTCCCACAGCTCAGGTCCCGCATTGTCAAGGCATTGCGGTAGCTGACACCCATCTCTGGGAAGGGCTGAGGAGTCTCAATCACCGAGCTTTTCAATCGATTAGCAATCCCATCCTGACTTGTGTGAAAGCACAAAGAGCTTCACTCTGGATTGCTCTTGGTTGACTAACATGATATTTTCCTAAAGCGTGGAGCAAAGGGCTCTGTTTCCTTTGAGCAAAACATGAGGGCTGCTATCATTTAATTATTTCGGACCTACGCTGGTTAATTACAGCCCTTCCTGGCCTCCCCTGTGGGGTAATGGTCTTTAAACCATGTTTTCAGTTGTTTGTTCAGAGAAAATGTTTTAATTTTCAAATGCACGTGATTTTTCCCTTCTATAGGAGTTGCTGTGCTAGCAACATAACTATATTACCGTTGGTTGTCTACCATATAAGTAAGATTTTTGGGGAGAGAAAAATATTTCTGATGCAATTGAATTCCCGCTTAGAGGCAGGTGGAATTGAAGTGGTTTCTTGGTTGCTGACTGCAAATGCACAATGCGCCTGAAGAGGCATCTGAATCTCTGAAGCTGAGATTTGCTGAATTGCATTTTGGTGCCCAACCTTTACTGATTTCAGAAAGAATTGAACCAGAATTTGAATCCCAGAGGCAACAGTTATACATTTCAGTTCACATCTTGTAAAACTGTGTGGATATGGATCCCTAAAGTAACCCAGGCTTATAGTGTTTAGCTCAGAAATTATTCAAACTTTTTTTTGAAATTAAATAGGCATTCCTGATAAATTTGTTAAGTCTTTCTTCTTGCAAGTGTATTAACTTGGCAGCTGACATACAATGCTCTCAGTGTTAATTTTCTGCTTTGTGGGGGAAAGCACCTGGAGTTTTTGTCGTCCTGTCGAGGAACTGGGAGTTTGCACAGCTTTTTTTTTCTCTGAGGTCATTAGTGAACATACAAAGAAGCTTTATAAATCATATCTGAGCCTATGTTGTAAGCAGGAAACGACTGGTTATGCAAGTGGTGGCCAGTTTTGAATGGGAGAGATGGAGATGATAAGCCACACTGTTGTAAATGGCTGTCAATGGCTGCAGTGGAGCAACACCTTCCCTTATTTTGGGATATAGCCATGTGTGCGGGTTGCCCAAGGAACTGGACAAGAAACCAGGTTTTCCCCTGGTCTGGGTTGCAGTTGCATCCAAACTTTAGAGCTGGTAAACCCCGAGATGTGTCTAAAATACATGTGGCAGGTCCATTGCAGTCTGCTATGCTAAGCATTTCTTATCTTTCCTCCCCTTCCCAAGCAATCAAAGAGAAATACGTGGACTGGACGGAGTTTCTCATACACGATTTGACCGGCGCCCGGACAGCACCTGCAAATTTACTGGAAGGCGTATGTATTAGATTGCAGTTTCTCTCCGATACGGTGTCGCGGTGTGCATGCTGCAGCAGTGTTTGCGCTCCCGACGTGCAGGGCCGAGTGCTTGCAGCGTCTGTGTCCTGGCAGCGGGGTCTCACCCAGTGCTGGCCAAAAGTCGGTGGCAACGTTGCCTTGACTCTGCTGGTTCTGCTTCTGGCTCAGTGATGGGAAGTTTGGTTTGCCTTTAGGCTGGAGGGTGGTACTTAGAAAGTTGGGTACTTAGGAAAGGCTGGGTGGAGAAGGAGAGCACGGAGGGGGTCAGTAGGAAGGAGGATGCAGCCCTTCAGCACCTCATTAGATCCTCCAGACTCATAACCTGAGCTTTCAGGTCAGGGCACAGGTTGGAGAGGGTGTTTAGCAGGTTCAGGTTTATGCACGCATGGAAATAGCTCCTCCAAGGATGTTCCTTCCACATACACACAGAAGTCAGGTTTAGCAGGGAAGTTGGTGCCCTCAGACCTCGGTATTCAGGAGAGAAGAAGGGGCTGGTTTTTTTAGGTGCACCCATAGAGCCCAGACTGTGCAGCGTATTCACAGGGTGACTTGCACCTGGGGCAGCCTCAGCTTGCCTTGGGATCTTGAACAAAAATCCCACAGATTCACGTTGAAACTGTGGGAGCAGGGTGCCTTCTCCGTTGGGACCTGCCCTCCTCTCCTGTGGATGCTCTGTGGGCATTTGGAGAGGAGACGGCCTGTCCTGCAGGAGGTAATTCTCTCTGCCCCTCTCAATTTAGGCTGGGAGTAAAGGCACAGAGGTGGCTTATCTTTGTGTAAGCACCCACATTGGCTTTTTGGAAGGAATTGTGCATCCAGGCACCATTTTTGATCCTTTTGTCCCTGGTCACTGCCACCTCCCACAGCCGCATCCTTTTCCCACGTGCTTGTGCAGTACGAGCTGCCTGGCAAGGAGAATTAATAGCATACCATCAGGGAATTTTTTATCCCCCTGATCTCTTAGCCGAACAGCCCCTGCATGCCTGAAATAATGCACATCCTCAGGTCTGCTGCGCCCCTGTTGCTACACCGCTCCCGGGTGGTATATGCAGAAAGCCAGTGGTGTCCAGCGCCCATCTCCGGTGTATGCCAGTGCCACCACAAACCTCTCCGTTCCCTTTCCACAGGCAGAGAAAAGAGGCAGAAATGCAGAGAGAGGAAACAGTGCCTTGGCTTGAAACAGTTTCTGACCCTTTTCTGGTGTTTTATACAATACACGTGCTTAGTGCTGTCTGTGTCGTGCGATGTATGTAAGCCCCTGTTGACAGATTTGCTGTTCGTGAGTGCTGCGGATTGTTGTTATACTGCTAAATCATTATGTGGTGATACTTCTTTTTTTTTTTTTCAACATGTTAGCTATGCATATAAAGAGTTCTTGCGTTATGGCAAATGTTAATATTTCATGCAAGCCAATTATTAATCTTAGCCATTCAGTTCTCAGGGGTAAGTGACAACCCCTTGGCTTAAAATTTAGCACACAAATCAGAAAAGCAATATTCGCTTTTATGCAGCCAGGGATTTATTATAATAAGTTAAATCATTACACCATCGTTTCATATTAAAGAATGTTTTGTTGCGATGAAGCAGTTGTATGAGAGGTAAAAAAACTGTTAACGTAGTTTTCTATTATATCATTAAATTCCGACACTGCGTTTTGCCATGAAATAATATTTGAAGACATTGTACAGGTGCTTGTGTCTTATACAACAGAGGAGTGGCTTATCATGGCAAATATATTGTTCTGGGAGCTATCTGTTACTCATAGAGCTGGTTAAAACTGTACATGTGATAGTTATAGTTAATTTTAATTACATTTTTTACCAAATTCTCATTCTGTTGCCTGCATTTTTGGCTTAAGAGAGACATAGTCAAAATCAGTTGCATTTCAAAATTTTGAATATTTTCAAAATTCAATATGAAAGAGAACTTTTTTGAAAAATAAGGCTTTTTCCTCACTTTTTTTTTCTAGCCACCCCTAGAAGGAACCATCCTGGACTCATTCCGATTTACAGAATTAATATTTAAAAAAATACTGTGAAAGGTTTATATTGTTTAATTAAGTAGAAGTGGTACAAACACACAGGAAAAAAAGGTCCTTGTTTTTAATATATTTTGCTTGTGCTTAGCACCTCCTTTGGGAACCAGCACTCCCAACTCTTGGGGTGTTTTTTAGTGCTGCTCTTAAAGCCCTGGAATTGAGAAATTGCATAAGAATTGGAACTTGGATTTTAAAAAAACGAAGAAATCTAACCATTATATTAGTGGAGAAAAGCTCGACAATACAGAGATGCTCACAATCACGAAGCAAAAACACTGAGCCCCTAAAGTATCGTTCTGCAAAGCATCTCATGGTTTTTTAATGCCTGTGGTTGGCAGCTTTGCAGGTGTAAAGTTAAGCACATGTGTAAACGGTTGCAAAACTGGGATCACAGAAAATACTGCATGTAAGCAAATAACCTCATTTACTGGGGTTTCTTAGGCATGGCGGCTTGATCCAGCAAATCCTGTGTGCCCTGGGCTATGATCCCAAGGCCACTTGAGCTGATGGGAACCTGCCGTGGGCTTTGGGCTTTGAGGTAACCACCATAGACTCTTGCATCCATGGCAGTGGGGAATAATATGTTCTACATGCCAGTAGGAGTGAGATAAAGCTTTTGGTGGGAATGATCCATGCACAGAGGGCAATTTTAGGGTCATGCCCAAAGCAGTCGCCTTTTAGGTAAATGCCAGTGTCCAGTCCTATGACTGGTTCTTATTGGCTGCACTCAATGAGAATTTGGTTTGAAATCCTCCAACATAACTGGGCTTTGAGTTCTCAGGAGCATCCTACGTGGATGTGCCCTGTGAGCCGTTCCACCTTCTATTATACTTTTTTTGTTGTTGTTGATGATGTCAGTTGAGAAATTAGCACAACTGTTGTTTTCTGTTTTACTTCTGAATTTGCACTTGGAAGACATTGGGTAAAATAGAAGAAGAACAGACTGTTTGCTGATCGCTTGGATGATGGTGTGAAAAACAAAAATAATCTTCTGCTGTCATCTGTTTCCTTGAGAAGTCTTCAAATAAAGTTTAAAATAAGGAGTTTTGCTTCTATTCAAACAGCCTCTGCGAGGAAAAAACCCTGTAGACCTCATTACAGTTGATTCCTTAATAGAGCTGCAGGATTCCCAGAATCCCTTTCAGTACTGGATAGTTAGTGTGGTTGAAAATGTTGGAGGAAGATTACGCCTTCGCTATGTGGGATTGGAGGAGACTGAATCCTATGACCAGTGGTTGTTTTACTTGGATTGCAGACTTCGACCAGTCGGTTGGTGTCAAGAGAATAAATACAGAATGGACCCACCTGCAGGTAAAAAGCCTCCTAAAAATACTATCTCCCTTTGTGGCATTTACTGATGTTTTGAGATGCTCATGCAACCCATTTCTTCTTACCCAGCATTCACATTGCTTTTACAGTAGTTTCTAGCTGTAACACAGATGGCATGTGAAAGCCGTCTAAGTTGGGTTCAGAGTGGGTCAGGTAAACTGTATTAAATTTATTTAATAAATTCAGTTTATCTTAGCTCACTCCTGGAAGGAAGCAGTGTCCAATAAAAGCAGCTTCGTGCATTGATGCACCAAAAGGCAGAGCTGATGGGGACGATCCAACGATGTACCTGTTTGCCCAGCCCTTTTCAGTGATGTTTTAGTGGCCAGGTCTTCTGGCCATATTGTAAGCATCCTGATGGAGGCCTCGCTGGCAGCCAGTCATCAGCATCCAAATCAAGTCCTAGGTGACACCTCACAGCATTTACTAGGCTCCATTTGCTTTCCCCTCAACCAAACACCTCTTGCCCGTTTGTCTTTCCATGGCAACACACATTTCTGTTGGGTAGCAGTAGACCTCCATGAAATTTCCCGCGGCTGAAGAATATGTTTTGGAACCCTCGTGGTCCCTCTAACACAGGCCTTTCATATTCTGCTGTAACGTTGCTGTACATCTGCCAGCTGAGACCTGCCTTGTGTGTAACCAGTCAGAAGGTACATTGGGGGTGCTGGGTTTGTCTGCCTGTCCATGGCAGCCTGTCAAGGGATTACGTGGTGTCTGTTGCTAGAAGCTAGAACAACACCCCTTTGAGTAAGGGCAGATGGATCTTTTGGATTTAAAAGACCATAAATTTTGTCCTGCATTTTCTTCAAGGGAGTGAAGTCTTTGCAAGTATGTCAGACCAGATTCAACCTCAGGAGATTGCGACTTGGAGAAGCAGCTCAGTAGAGTTGAGTTTAGTGTTCAAAGCAGCTTGGGAGGAGGGAGGTAGGGACTGCAGTTAAGCTGAAGTCAGAAACTAGAAGTCACAAATCCAGGGGCAGGAGAAATTCAAGGGACAGGAGTCAGGCACAAGCAGGCTGGGCCAGGTGGCTAGGCAAGAGTAGAGTTTCGGGTTCAGCTAGAATCAGACTCCAAACAGCAGGACTGGCTTTGGCAAAAGGAGCAGGATCAAATCAGCAGGGCAAGAAGGAGTACAAGGCTGAGTATAGGGGAAAACTAACGATTACTAAGGTTTAGCAAGCAGGATATGGGCTACGGACCACAGCACACAACAGAGGCTCAGGGCTACTTGAAGCTTCCTGGAGAAATGCTTGCAGAGGCATTGACTTGCAGGTCCTGGGCCTGGCTTTGGAGATGTGCTTGCATCCTGGCTATAGGCCATTACAGTGAGGGATGACTGGGAGGGTGAATTTTCTCTACCACACCAATAATACTGATCAGAACTTTGTGAAAATTTCTGGGAAATTGGGTTTCTCTCTACTCAAGATGTTTGGCTCTGCATTGGTCTGATTTGAGTTGGCTGAGTTGGTTGAGTCAAGTTGGTTGACTTGTCTTGGAGTTAGGGATCTGGTTAAACATGGCAGTACAAACTATGGCATGCATGGTCTGCTTTGGAGCAGAAAGCATGCATCATGTGTATTTTTCATAAATACTTGGGGCCACAAAGCTGTTTGCCAAGTCCTGTGGATAATGGCCCATATTTGCTACCTGTTTACACCTCCAAGATGGGTGCCTGAGGACCACTGTTTCCTTTGGGAGATGAGGTGCTTTCTTAGTTAATGCATAGATTTTGGCCCAGCAGACCTATTCCACCTTTTCCTGTGTAGGTGGATGACTTGTCCAGGTCTGTGCCTCATTTTCTTTGTGCTGTGGGTGAAGTTTTCCCATGAGTGTCAAATGGTAACAGAAGGGTAGCCCTCCTTTGGGAAGGTATTTCTGATGTGGCTTCTGTCCATCACACGCGATTCAGAGAAGTTACCCCGATACATGCAATTGTCATGTTCACAAGTCTGTCTGAGTCTTGGGTCTAACTTAGGGTCTCAAATGCTTTTTGGAAGCGTGTTTTTTTTTTCACTGATAGGTAGGAATCAATGTTCCCCATCACTTCTAAATTAGATGTGAATGCTGGAGAGCATGAATATCACTCACTCCATTATTTTACAGGGTATTTGTGTTACAGAGAAACCCTTTTTCATTGACTGTCTTTGAACCTACTTGGCCTGTGCAGGTTTGGTGAATCAATACAGAAAAGGCCCAAATGAGATTTATGCTTCCTCTTTGTTATTCCATTCTCTCTCTATTTTTTCATCCTCTTACCCAGTTGTGCTTCCTTCTCTATGGATTGCCCCCCCCCCCCCCGCTTTTCTTTTCGTTTTCATTTTTTCAGTTGTCTTGGGTCTGAACTTGTTATTGGACTCTTTATTTGCTGATGTTGTTTATGTTTCTTCTCCCCTCGATTAAACTGCTTTTAAAATTTCATTCTGTTTTTCTCATCTGTCTTCATCTGATATCTGTTTAGTGTCCTTGGCATTTCTTTGGTCATTCACTTTTTAGTGAACATTGTTATTAATGAAATTATTGAACTAATTAGTTCAATGCCCCAGATTTTCTTCCTGACTTCCTTTAGCTTAAATAGGTGGTCATTACTTTACTTCTTCTCCTAAAGTTGTTTCTCACGGGATTTAGCTGAGAAAAGACCCTTTGGGTCTGAACCATTCCATTTTCTCACAAGACCTCGCCTGAACACTGCCCCTGAGGATCTTTCTTTGATCCCCCCCTTCTGGTCTACCCAGCTGTCTGGCTCTGCACTGCAGGGAGTTGCCAGTCAGAAATGGGATTCTGGAGGTGGGAATGCTCGTTGTTCCACTTGTAACATGCTGGACTACACTGGCCGTTTAATGTCCACCTAAAATGAACGTGTTCATAAAACACAATGGATGAATAAAGTGTATGAGACAGCTGTAGTATCATATTAACCTGGAGGAAGAAGAGGGGAAACAGCCAAGTGGCAGGTCTTAGGGGATCTGTTTGAAATTAAAGAGTCTGCAAAAGCAATCTGGGAGCAAGCAGGCAGGCAAGCAGTAGTGAGTTGTCAGGATAAGGCGCTGGCAGCAGAGAGCTCTAAAGAAACTCAGGGATGAAGCTACTAAACCACAAACTGTCAAAGGATGCAATTTCCTAAGGATGCCAGACCAGGAGAGTGTGCCAGGGACACGTCCTTGCCTGCTTACGGCCTTCCTAGTGTCTTCTACAGTAAATAGGATTTGGACTAGAAAGACCTTTGGTTGTGTGAAAGACCTGGTATGGACCTTCTTTGGAAAGAGAGACAGTCTGTGGGCAGTATGTTGGCTTTTTACACATCAGGGATTAAATTCACCTGATGTAGTGTAGGCATCAAAAAGACAGTTCAGCATGAGCTGTTCCTTTCTCTTTATGATCGGTGGAGAGAAGGGGATGCCTAAGACATGTCTAACAGGGGTCAGATGAAATGACATCTTCATAAACCTATTTTTTCCACTTAGGGTGGTTGAAAGCAATGAACACAGACCTGGTTGTCTAACTTGAGTATCTGAAGCCAGTTGAGGTGACTCCTTGATTGATAACAGGAACAGCCTTGGACTGTATATGAAAGCTGTTACGACTCTCCTCCAAAGAGGTGCTGAGGACATGCGGCTCCTCCCAAATCAGTCTGCGCGTTCAGCTGCTATCAAATGGGGAAGTTCAGTTATACATCAGTTCTGCAGGTTGTGGCAGTGCTTTGCTTACCCTTGACTTGGATGCTGCGTACGCACCTTCAGCTTTACTTCCCCTTGTGTCTGGGCTGTGATTTTTCTGTGTTGATTCACCTCTGGGACCTGCCAAGTTGGGTTTCACCTTGCAGAGCAGTCTGAGATCAGTTGTTCAAGATGCAGAGCATCTCATATAAAGGAGATCTCAGGGATCCAAACGTCTACAGTATTTTGGGTCTATTTTCTCAAGCCATCCACGTCCTAGCACCCACTTAATGTACGAACATGTGCAAGAGGGTCCTTAGGAAATACCATTCTGTCTGTCTTCTCCAAATGGCAACTTTCAGGGGCTTGGTATGTCTGTTGAGCTCTTTTAACTGAGGCGAAGGGCTGGTAGTGTGTTTTCCCCTCAGATGTATATCTGAATCCAATGTAAGCCTCCTTGCTAGCGCAAATTGGCACAGGCGTCTTGACACAGAGCCACTGATGGTCTTGCCTCAACTGCTTATGCAGGAAAAGATCATCTCATTTTATGTTACTTTCTATTTAAAGACAAATTGGCAGTCATTTTAATTGCTCACTCCTTGTTAACCTAAATACAAATTGACACAGCACACTTTGTCCAATTACCTGCAACCCTATCACTTAAACAAAATGCTTTATGCTCTTTTAACCGTGCGATTTAGTGTTCATATACTTGCCAGCATAAGCTAGCTGCCACTAATTAAATGCGCATATGATATTGCTTGCTTGTTACTGAAACCGTTGGAGTTGTCTTTATCTCTCAAAGTTTGCTGACACTGCCCAAATAAGCTGCTGCTTGTTTTCACTGATTTGGGCAAAGTCACCCAAAATGCCGCTTTCTTCTTTCCTACACTTCATTGCTATAACTGTAGAAAACGAGGGTCTGTTTTCAGCTTGCTCTGTCCGGGGAGCAGGGGAGCATCCAGCAGGGTTCTCCAAAACTCAGACTTCTTGTTAGTTGAAACAACAGGCTAGCAGCAGCTTGGGACAAAATCATGTTGCATTGAGTATTTCCCTATTTGGCATCATTTAAGCCAAAAAGGAAGAAACCAGGTGAGTTGTTTCCCTCCTGCACTTCAGGCTGATCTGACCTGCAAATAAGGGAGAACTGGAGCAATAAGGCTATAAAATAATGAACAATTAGGTAAAGAGTGCCCTTAACACTTGTGACCACGGCACATGCTGTAAACAAAGACTTGAAACGTATGTTCCCATTAATAACCAGGCAGTTGAGGAATTAAAAATAGAGCCCTGAAAGGTTAAATTTTCCCTTTAAATGTGTTTAAATTCATATGCAGATCCTTGAGGTCTGTTCTGAAGTAGCAAGGTTTGATATAGTGGAAGTATAAATACATCCACTTCCAGTGAGTGATTCTGCAAATCCTAGTTTGATAAGGTCTTAAATCCATTCAGATCAGAGCATAAAATTCTCCTGTACCATCAGTGCTAGGTGAAAACAGTGCTTGCCAATTCCTTTCTTTATACATATTTTTATTTCCTCCGTCAGAATTGAAAGATACAGCAGTAAATCATTGCTAGCTAGCAAATGTGTATGGTTATTAGATGTACAGAATTTAAATGCAAATTGGGCCAAACTGAACTGTGATGTGTGTGAAGCCAAACTGACAAAAGAAAGGCTTCACACTATTCACTCTGTATCAAGGTTCAAGTTTATTATTGAGTAAATGTTCATTTCCATTTTAATAATTGTTGCAATCTATCTACCTATCTTGTCTCTTTAAGACCTTGATATGAATGTTCTGCAATAACTTATTGTGTGCAGGATAACAATATGTTTTCTAGGGCAGAAGTAAATCTAATATAATGTTCTTCATCCTAGTATTGTTTCTTACATTGTTTCCTTTGATGATTCATAGGCGTTTCACTGCACTGAATCATAAAGGGCTTGTTAATATAATGATTTAATAATATTAAACCTATTTAAAGAAACTCTATGAAAGCAATGTGAATCTGCACAAAGATGTTGCCTAGAAGTATAATGATGAAAATTCCTAAGTGTAAGTCTTTGAATTGGTGTGATTGTCTGGTTCGGGTGTGATACCAACAAATGAGTCTGGGAAGAGACCTAGCTGAAATGTTCCTTCCCGCCCCACCTCCACCCACTGCAAAAAACCCCAACGCTGCAATAAAATATAATTTAAAAAAAAAGACTTTCCAACGAACAGAAGCCTTGGTAAAGATATTTCTGCTTTTGTTCAGATGTAACTAATATTGGCTGAAGGCCTGAGGCTCCTCAGACTGAAAAACATCAGGTATTTTGAGAATTGAAAATCAAAGGAGAGTTTTTGTTATTTTCAAGTAATGAGGTAGTACGGTTCTTGTTTCTTCAGCAGAAAATGAAGGATGTGTACTTTTCTGGGTTTTACTCCGGGATATGAAACACAATCTTCCTCAAATGTGTCCCTGCTAGTTGCTTTTGTGTTGAATTTATCCACGCTGTGCAGCTTGGAATCTACACACTGTTCGATTCACTTGTACTAGTCATTTTTATGACATAGGAACTTAAGTCTTTCACAAATGTTTGCTCTCCAAACAGTAACCTCTTGGTTTTGTTGTTTTTTTTTTTCTGTTGTCATCACTTTAGATATCTATTCTCTGAAGACTGTATCTGAATGGAAATGCTCTCTGGAAAAATCCCTTAATGATGCAGCAAATTTTCCTCTTCCAATGGAAGTGTTCAAGGTAAAAGATGCACATTTTTCCTTCACTCACAGAACCCGCAATGGATAAATATCATGCGGTGTTTAGCAGCTTATGTTAAACTTCTGCCGGAAAGGCCGTTGCTCTAATACGTCACCACGAAAGGTCACAAGTGAGATGTTTGTATAAAATGCAGTTTTGCTCTTGCGCAGGCTTTCCATTCTGAGAACCAATTTCTCGCAGTCAGTGTTTTATAGGGACTGGGGGTGATCAGCGCTGATGTCTCCAATGTTATTTTTAACGTTAGACCCGTGCAAAGGCATTGTATGCAACCGTGAAAATGTAAGGCTACGAATACGAAAGTTGACATAAGCTGGACAGATTTCCGAGAGCCTTGCACAGAAATTTTCATCTCATCACAAGCCACAAGGCAGAGAAACCTCCTCCAGGGACCTGTAGTGGAAGTGGGAGATAATTTTACTCCCACATATTTCCCCCCCCTCTGTTTTTTTAATAGTTAGAGATGTGCTTCAGCCCTGAGGCACCAGCTTTAATTTCCCATCCAAATCTGCACTACTATTAATCATGACGGCTCCAGATAATCTTGATTTCTAGCCGTGCCCGTCTGGTGTCTAACAGTTACATCCTCGCTGCGGAGCGATGGGCAGCATGGCTGTGGGTGCGAGAGGATGCTCAGGGAGGTGTGTGCCCTGTCTCCAGTGTCACCTGCTGCTTGGGGAGCTCGTGGACTATGGTGCCCTCCTCACCACCATCCTGGCTCATCCTGGGGACCCTCTGGGTTCCTTCCCTGCCCATAAGCCACATTGCAGTGGGACACCCCAAAACACCCATGCAACTGGAAGAAGGCACCCACCATACCCCACCCTGGCTGACGTGCTGGGAAACCCCAGTGCCACCTTCACCCTTTCTTCAGGGACATGGCAGCAGCTTCCCATGAGGAATCCAGGCTCCTCGCCCAGCCGAGATGCGCTCGAATTAGCAACATTAATTTGGGAGCGCTTTGCTAATGGCCCAGGCAGCGGCTCATTTGCTTGCAGTGTGAAAGCTGTGCTGGGCTGGGAGAAGCGGGAAGATTTGTGCGTTGGCCGTCGGCACGAATGTGGGTTTGGGAGGCCCCGTGTTGTTACGGGAGTGGCGTGCGGAGGGTTTTCATTCTATGCCATTTATTTCATACAATGTTTCAATCTGCCGACTCTATTAAAAGTTTGCATTTGCAGTTTAAAGATCAAAAATGCATTGTGTGGGGCAGGGATTAAATCACAATAGGGAATGCCTAATGTGTAAATTTTATTCCTGTCCATATGAAAGAGCGAAGAATGTTTCTGGGGAGACTCATAAAACGTCTTTTCTTTTTTTTTTTAAAAAAGTTTATAACTAACAGCTGGTTTGCTGCCTCTTCTCAGCATGCCAGACTTATACCCGCTTATTTTAATTATTGCATGAGGGTCATAAATTCAAATTCAGCAAATCCCAGTTGCCATGCCATGCGGTTGGAGCTTGCAAAGATGTTCCTCTTAGAAGACAATGCAAAACATTGGAACACTTGAATGGGCCAAGAGGAGAGTTACTTTGGGGCCAAATGTGACAAAAAGGCAGGATTCTTTATTTGCAATGTGAAAGCTGAGTACAAGGGGAGCTGAATTCAGTGTCTGGTGTTATCTAAGCCCCTGGTTCTGGTGCTGGGAAGGCAGGAGGCTGAGTTGTTTATTTGTGTGTAGGCATCATTTTATTCTGCCCATTTAGGGTGAATAAACCCCATCTTGTGCCTCTTAATTGAGGAGAAAAATATGAGACCTTTTCTGTGCTTGTAAGCATGTCTTCTTCTAGTAATGACTTAAACATGAGTTAAGGAAAGGCTTTAGGAGGCTATATTAGAGAACCCTTGTCTGACCTTATGAGATAAGCCAATATTTATGTGCAGGACCTTCAAGGAGAATCCCAGATCCCAGCAAAAAGATTCGAATCCAAAGGTGTATTTTTAAATTTTTTTTTTTTTTTTAATTTTTTTGCAAACCCAGCACTGAAGTATTGTCTCTACACAGTGCCTGGGGCTCCGTGCTACTGTAACTGTCATGTGTTAGATGAGATATAAAACACAGGGTTTGACAGCTGGCAACTGTTAAAGATCTTCTAAAGCTGGAAATGTTTACTTTGGCGGACATGGTAAACTGCACACCGAGCAATTATATTCCACATTTTCCACATTTCCCTACAGAAATCCATCACTGAGGAGAGCGTAAGTGTGTGCTTGCTCTGCAGACATGAGCGGTCCCTGGGGTGAACATGTGCACATTTGGCTGGATTATGACTTAAATCACTGTTGTCCTTTGAGCTGTGCACAACCGTGGGCAGTGTCACTAACGCGCCATCAAATTGGTCCTGGGCGGTGGTGCTGGGAGAGCAGATCTGCATTGTAGTGGGAGAAGAGGCTCCTCTTATGGGTCTGTCAGCCCATCATTGCTGTCGGTGGTGATGCTCTTTGGTTTTGGTGTGACATGGTTGGGTTCTGCCTGCGACTTCATAAGCCATGGATTTGAGTCAGAATTATCAACTCTCAGAAGTGTGGCAGAGCTCAACTTGTATGTGGTGGTCTTTGGCGGCAGATCCAAAAATCCTTTGCAAAAGCACAGCCCTGATCCCCTCTTGGCATGCAGGGAGGGGACACTAGCCACCAGACCACACGAGCTGGTTGCAAAATTTGGGGGAAGGCTGCAAACAGGATCTTCTTTTTTTCTGGTGCTATTTTACACTTGGGCATATGTTGAAAGTGTTTGTAAAAATGCTTTAGGATCCTTTGAGAAGGAACGTGATGTTCAACTGCCAGAAAATGCTGCTATTATATAGCTACTAAACATAGTGTTTTGCAAACTGCACATCCTGGAATAAGATTTTTCTTCACAAAGCTTTTTGCAACACACCCGCTATTTTGTCGTTCGGTTCTTTTCAGAAAACATGTTGTTCCTTAAAGAAAACTAAATACAGACAGGATTTTCAAGGGTATTCAAAGGGCTAAGGGGCACAAATGCTTCCGAAAGGCCACAACCCAAGGAGGCCACAATCCTTTGCTGTTTCTGCTCTGATTTCGGGGTGCTGTAGGGATCCCCCATGCTTGGCTAGGTACCGATCATAAATGATGGCTCAGGCTTCAGAGGGCACCTGAGAAAATAGCCAGGGCTCTGGGTATGAATAAGGGTGGTCAAACTGTTACTGGGGCCTGATCTCAAGTTAAGTGTGACAATTTCAGTAGTTTGCTTCAGTGATGGCATTGCTGGTGCTCTGTAAGAGAGAGCCTTGCATCAGGAAGCCAGACGCCAAACACAGCACCTTCTAGCCCTAATGTTTATGAATCAATGCATTTTTTGGAGTTAAAGCCCTGCAGCTTGGGTAAGATGAATGCTGGACACAGATCATGGGATTTAATGTCTTAGAAAGAAGGGGATGCTGGGGTACTTCTCTGACATCCCACTATGCTCCCCCTGGTCTCCTGTGCCATATCTGTGGGTCCCATGCAGATGTTTGTGGATCCCTGGGTGTCTTTCAGCTCACCCCAGACAGCTCTGGTTGGGCAACTAAATCCTACCCAGGATTTGGGGCGCTCATCATCTTTCCATAGATATTGCATATGGGCATCCTATTCCCAATGCCCTCTGACTGCTATAAAGTGAGTCCTGATGACTGGCTTGGATAGAGGTATCACCAGCCACATCCCTAACCCAAAGTCTGTTGAACTGCTTGAAGAGCACAGACACTTAGGAGGAAGAGGTGTTATCTAAGACAGGTGTCAATTCCTGATTTATAGCCTTTGAACCCACTCCTCTTGTCTCCAGCCTCTGGTCCTCCTGTCCTAAAGTTGTTCTTGGTTTTTTTTCCAGTTCAAAATTTTTCTCTCTGTGGCAAAAAAAAAATCTCTACACTATGCCCACCCTAGTGTGCCCCTATTTCTAACTGGAGGTTTTGGCTGTTCTGTGTAATCACTAATAGTATTAATTAATGGTAAGGCTAATGACATGGAAGGAATCAGTCGGGACAAATCTCTCCTAAGGAGAGTGATGGGGGGACCACCCATCAGCCAGGCAAGAGTTGCCCTCTGAAATTCAGGACGGAGTGGTTGTTCTAGTTCTACACTCAAAAGTATGATGACAAATATTAGACAGGACTCCTCCCCCCCTCTAAAATACATTTTTTCCATCAGATGAATTGTACATTTTAAATATAAGAGTAAGAGGGACTATTTCTCCAAGACTTTTTTTTTTTCCAAACAGAACAACATCTCTCAAAAGTTAATAAACCCTTCGGGTGTTTTAGGGTGTTTTCTTCCATTATTTGGTATTCTGGAGGAGTTTAAGTGTAAGATAGAGAAACTCAAGGGTTACTTTCTGCTCAGAGGCAATCCTGACCTGAGTGGATGAATAAAGTTGAAGTCCAGCAGGGCTCTTCTGTCATCAGCCCCACTAATAGATGGGCTCGTGCTGATGCAGTAGCTTAAAACGGATGTGCTTTTGGTTTCACTTGGAAGCCAACTCCCAACATTAGCAAGCCCCAGCCCCTTCGTGCACCGATGGCTTGGCTGGCCCTTGTTGCGCATGCTGTGCTTTAATAACCCGCCAGTCGCCATGTTGTTTGCAGGCTGCCAGGTTATTTATAACCCATCTGTTCTTCCCTGTCCGTAGCACTCACCAGCCCTTCTCCCTGATTGCTATTTGCCTGGCTGGGAGATGTCCACAGAATCCTGATCCCTCTGTTGTTTGGTTGCCTTTTGATCCACTCCTGTCTCAGCTTGTTAAAGCCATTTATCTTGCAAGACCTAACAACCATCATTAGGAGTATACTGCTAAGGTCCTCACAAATGTTGCTGCCTTTGTGGCTCTTGGGAGCAAGGATGTCTCCGATACCAAAGGTGCCACTCAAATGAGATGGAGTCTGGTGGTCCCTCTGTGGACCAGGGGAAAGTTTTAACCTCTCTACAGCTCCCTTCTGACCATGGGCTTTGCAAGGAAGTGGGTGGGGAGAGCAGTCCAAGGAGGTGAATGTAGCCATGCCTTATCTGAGATGCCCCAAGGGTCTGATGGCAGCACCGTATGAAAGTCAGGGATGGAAGAGAAATGCTGGAGACAGTTCAAGCAAAACAGGTAGGTGGAGTGGGAGCTGGGTCCCTCAGCCTTCCTCATCCCTTTGGCTGTACATTTAGCATGTGTGGTTTTCTTTCTCCGTTACATGTCAGGGGTCTCTCGGCGTGGTGAGAGGTTAGCAAAAAGGCGTGATCCACTTTGCTTACTGCGTCCAGGCTTGGTGTGGGGGATTTTGTGCGTGACGACCTGAGGTCTTGCCTCCCGCATCCCTGGACATGGCAGTGTTTTCCACTGAGAGGGGCTGTTGGAGGATCTGGCACCTACAGCCAGAGTCTGCTCCCGTGTAGGGGGTGTGTGATACCTAAAAGTCATCTATTTAAAGATAGGTGATTTTCCTCAAAGAAAGCAAAAGCCAGCTCTGGTCCATAGCTGTTTTGCAAGGTGGTTGCAGACCACAGCGTACACTGAATTTATTCTGATCCTCTAATGAATTCCCATTGATTTCTCAATAGCTATTACTGCCATGACGTTAATGAGGGCAGACTAGGTCCAAACAAGTGCCTGTGAGGACCCAGTCCCTCTTCACAGCTGAGATACTTATTTAGGGGTGTGAAAAGAGACACTGATGGTTTCATTCTGAGCACTCAAGTTGGTGTTCCCACCTGTGTTTTCCTTTCCACTTTACTTATCCACCTGTGAAATGGGACCCATGCACGTCACCCATGCAAGAAGGATTTGTTAGCAGACACTTATGGAGTGGTGTGGCAGTCCTGAATGCCGTAAGATGTTAAAAAAACCCAACAAACAAATGCAAAAAAATCCCCAAGTGGATGCATATCTGTCTCCTCTACCTCTGCTGCCCGTGCTTGCACCGCCCAGGCAAATCAAAGCAGGCGCTGCGTAGGAGGGGATCTTTGCCCTAATGCCATCTGCGGCGGGCCGAGCCATACGGAGAAGGTGTATTTGGATTTAGACCGGCTACTCTGCAATGTTGCTGTTTCTATGGTAACTATTTTTTATTCAACAAGAGGAGCTTAAAATCTGTAGGGCTAAATTCGATCCTAGGCAGAAGCATCTGCAGTTTTTAAGGGCCTCTTCAGTAGGTGCAGTTTATAGCTGGCTCTCGTGCTCATTACTTCAGGGTCACAGTATCTCTAAAGCCTCCTTCCCAGCACCCTTTCCTCCTCATCCCACCCCACATCTCTATATTTTGGTCTTCCCGTGACTGCACTTGTCAAACTGAGGGACAATTTGCTCGTGTTGTGTCTTACTGGGGGATTTTTGTCTCCCTGCAGAGAGTGTGTCTTTAGGGAAAATTGCTCCATGTTTAGCAAAGGAAGTTGATGGATCACAAACAAGACTGATTCATCCACAAATAATGCAGTGTCTTGCATTTGGGAGGGTTCTTCTATTTATTTTTTTTTGCTCAATTAAAAAACAAATGCCAGATTCCTGTAGAGGCAGTTTAACCACTGCTATTACTGTGTTTGTGACTGGTTACCACACATGAGCTTTGTGATTAAAATTAGGCTATTAGAAGCAGCCAGTTTCTTGGAGAATTAGAGAAAACACTGGGGGAAGCAATTTCTTTGAAAACAAAAACTGAATCAAATAAAACGTTTCCAATCATACCAGATGGGGCCCACTTCTGTGCCTTTTAGTAGGGTAAACCAGGAGAGATGTGGCTGAAGGCAATAGCATTTCACACTGTTAGAGTTGGTGAGGATTAAAAGAGGCTCAGGTCAGTCATTTATTAAGTGCTCAGTGTTTCTAATCAGCCTCTCAGTTTTGCAACTTTACAGCATGCAGACTTATTGCTGAGTTTTGCGCAAAGTTACAGGCTTATAATTGGTGCGAATCTGACTATCCTGGACCAAAAGAGGCCTGACTTTTAGTGTATTTGAAAATTAGGGTTCAAATTAGAGCCTTTTCCTTTTATTTATACACTGGTTAAGCTGCTAGGTTTAAAATGAGATGACTCCAGTATTGTATCTTGAGTAGAATGGGCTAAAACCGAGCATTTCACAGTCTGAAGGTGGTGCCCTTCCCCGGGTTTGCAGACACATCTTAGCTAAGTCCCCCTGCTCTATGTGCGTTACCCAATGCACTGTAAAATTACCTGAGCTCCACCCTTCAGCGGCCAGAACGCTGCTGCGATATGGGCAAATTTAAGTTTATTTACAGTTAAAAGACATTTGTTGAGTAGAAATCCTCAGAAATCAGGTTCAGCGAGATATTTAGGTGGCAGAAAGGGCAAATGACAACGATGATTTTGAAGTGTATCTGTTTGAGTTCAAGACCTAAAGCCGATGCTTAGTGACTATTATTAGGACTTAAGCATGTCACACACACAGGTACTTCCCTAAAGCCTGTCTGCATCCTTAAGAGTCTGAATACTTTTGTAAATCTGTCTGAGGGTCTCTTTCGGAATGACTTTTAGGCTCCCAAGTCACCTGACATTTTTGAAACCTGCACTGCTAGTGACTAGTTACCTATGCAGGAGAAAATTATGCAACTATCTCGGTACCTGAAGAAGAGGGTTGGGAATTCGGAGCCTGGTTCTCCTCCCAGCACCACTGCTGACTTGTTATTTGACCTTCAGATGTTCCAGCTTTCAGCCCTGCAGGTGATGCTGGTTGCAGTGAGCCGTTGCAAAGCCCATCGGTATTTTTGCACAAGGGTTGCACAAACGCGTGCCGTACGAAGATGGAGATAACGATGCAGACGCGTATCGAAGCGGGACTGTCTTTCGGGTGGGCCGGAGGGTCGCAGCCTGTGCATGCTGGCAAATTTTCAAATGCATACAGCTCTAAAACTATGAGTGTGGGGCTGGGTTTAATTGCTTCTTGGGGCTCGTAGTGAGACCTGTGGCAGCCCTGGCTTTTGCCGGTGGGTTTGGGCTGTGACAGACTTACAGGCTTAGATTCAGCAGAGGGTTACGCAGTTTTCTGTTCATTACCTGTGAGCGCTGCCGCAGGCTGTAGTCCACCATGTCAGAGATTGTGACCCTTTGAATGACCGACTGTGGTGCTCGTACCACGTTAACTCATTGTACTTCCCCGTGGTATGATTTTTTTTTTCACTTTGCTCTAAGGGATTTGTCTGCATCCTTGTGGATTGTTGATCCAGCTCACTTGGCTCCTCTCCAGCAGTCAGAGGGCTTTTCCGTCGCCCGCTCAGGGCTTGTGAACTCTGGGACAGGCAATCCATGGGTGTAAGTCCGTGTGGTCAGTGGGACTGCTCCTGGGAAGCATTGCCTGCCAGTAGGAGTAAAGGTTCACCATGCACGAGGCTATGAAATGCTCCAACTGGTCAAAAATATTCTGCTTATTCATCTCCATTCCAAAGAAAATTGAAACTCACTTGGAGAAGTTGCTAGAAAATAATGGCTGCTGATGTCCTTGTAGGTGGCTTTGAACGCCGTGAAATAGCAGTAAAGGGTCGGATTCTGCCACCCCTAATCAAATCAGGCGTTTCTTTTGCTTGGCTGCAGAGCCTGGCGGGGACCAGGGGGAAGTCTCGCCCCTCCAGTCCTCCTCTTGTAGCTGCTTTTATGAAACAGGCGTCTTTCCTGTCAACGTGAATAAAGGGAGGAGAGAGCTGTTCATTATCCAGTGTATCACTTTGAGTCTAATACTAATTAAAAGCTTTGCCTTCACTTCTGTGGAACCTATTCTTAGAAATTATGTAAATTAATTGGAGTTTTGAAGAGGAGCATATGCCAGATCCTAAGTAATTCCCTGCTGGCTGAGGCAACTCCAGCACTGGAACCAGCGAATGGCATCAGGATCTTTTTTTCCTTTTGTGGCTGTAAAAATCTAAGGCTGCTTCAGTAAATTTTGATGCTTTTCTTCAGCAAATATATGAGAGAGATCAAATATCCAGACCCTGACCATTTGCCAGAGAGGTACAATACAAAGGCTTTTTTCTCCATGAAAGCTTTTCCATCTCAAAAATGACATTTAACACAGACAAGCTTTTTACTTCCACAGCCCTTCTCCAAACAAACGTACGTTCCTGCTTCAAAGAGGATTTTGACCCTCAAAAGGGAGACGTACCCGAGATCCCACGAACTCCCCTTGCGAATTCGCTCTTGCTGTTAGTTTAATGGGGAAGATATTTACATGCTACACTGAACGAGAAGGGAGATTTGATCCTAAGATAGCATGTGTGGAGAAAAAGAGAGATGCTTTTGAAGTAAAATAGCTTTAAATGTTATTAGTTGTTTTTTTTTTTCTCTACCTGATTATTTTTTCCCTTTGAAAAAGGCTGAAACAAATAGAAGGAGAAGAACTAAAGAAAATTATTCAAATAAAATGAGAAGCAATGTGGTTTGGTCTCAATATATTTTGGTCTCAATCGACTAATCACTTAAAAAGTTGAGCATGTTTAAAGAGAAATGTGATTAAGTACTTTGGTGGATCTTGGCTTAGTATGTGTTGAAGCTGGATACAAGCGTGAATTGGATCGTGGAACTTTTGATAGGAAGATGCTGCAGTGTAAGCTTGCTTCCAGATGTACATTTTGCAAAGTTGCCTTTTCTTTACAACCTCACCGTGAGGATTAAGAGATGCCGGGTGTGGATCCTCATGCAGGAGGAGGCAGCCCTCCAGTCCAGATGCTTTTGGCTTTTGGAGATTTGAAGTTCTGTGCTGGTGAGGTCTGATTTCCGCAGCCATCATCTTTCTGCAGCTGTAGCCTTTTCAGTATTCACGATGGCAATTCTGGTAACCTGTCGATCCAGTGCATCCCTGGTACTATGTAACCTCTGTGTACAAGGAGCCAGATTCTCTCCCCTGGTTCAGACTTCTATTTGATGAAACGTTCTCTTTGCTAGAAAACGGGTCTCCTGTTTCTCTGGGGCTTTAGTGATACGGAAGCAACTGCCAGCAAGCGCAAGTGTGTCTGATGGTCCTGCTACCCTGCAGGGCACCCAAACGCTTGAATGTCTGCTCCTTCTTCAACCATTAGTTCATTGGGCTTTGGGCCATTATTGGTAAATCTGCCTCAGTTTCCCCCTAAGTATATACTTCTGCTGTGAGACTAAATCCGTTATGATTATTTTTCTGACTGCTTTTTGGGTCTCACGTAACATTGCAGATCGTTAAGATGAAAATAACAATTCATTTAGCTGTGTTGGAGCTTGTAAAAATCCTTACCTCTAATGGAAGCAGTAATGTAAGATCCCAAAATAGAAGTTGTTAAGTCTACAAGTGAAGACAGTTCTTGGGAAGAGAAAGCACAATGACATATGACTTCGGATCAATAGAAAATCATTTTAGAACAAGAATGCAACATGTAGCAATGAATGTAGATGGGAATGACATTGCTAGCCACTTATTAGATAGCAAGCTTTCTGCATTTATTTTGCAGTCGTCTGTATGCGTGTGTTAAATATAACATCATCTCTTTTTTATGCTTGTATCGGCTGATGCACATATGGTTTAGAAATACTGTAGGACATTTTTATTAAGGGAACACAAAATATGATCATTAGGCTGGAATTAGGATGCCAACTTGTACACCTGTTAGACGGGGGTCATGAGAGATGGAGGAATTTCATAGTGTTAAAGACTAAACTGGTGAGAAATCAGGGACTCGAACTTGGGTTACTTCTGACTGTTGGGACTGCGTCCTGCTGCCATCCCCAAAGCTGCTGTGTGCAACCCTCTGGATGCAGCCAGGCTTGATCCCAGGTAAAAGTGTTGCAGTGGGCATGTACTTCGACACAGTTGACTGTTTTCCTACCAACGTGTTCTCTTGTTGCCTGCATTTTGGGTCCAAGTTCATTGTCTGGACCTTAGTCCACCTTTAATCTCCTGGCTGGAGAAGAGACCTTTCCATCTTGCAGTACATGAAAACCAGCCCACGTTCTTATCTCGGTGCCCTGCAGGAGCTGGACATCCCTCAGGGTAAATCAGGGCCATCCTGAGGTGTTTGCACCCATGCTGTGCATTACCCTGGGGGACCTCAGGTTGAGTCTTGGCACCTCCGGACCTCTGGTTGCTCCCAGGTGGTAGTGGCTGTCAGAGGTGAAGAGGCTCTGCCCGGGGGAGATTTTCAAGTAGCCATTTCTCAGACAAGCCCTCATTTTGGTAAACATGATCTCCTTATCGACTAAGTTCAAGTTAGGTGCTGCTGATGAGATGGATGCATATTGTGCTTTAGATATGATGGCCTTGATCCTGCAGATCTGTCCTCTAGGAGCGAGGCTTTCTTTCTGTGATTGGGTTGGCATGAAAAAAACATAGGACCAGGAGCACCCAGTTGGAGCTGGGAGTCAATCTGGTAATCAGCTAAGTCACAAAACCCATGTGGACACATTTAAAATAGATTTTCAAATGTATCAGCCCCTCCTTGGTGGATGGCGCTGACACACTGTGTTCCTCTTCCCTCTCTCTTCCTGCAGGACCATGCTGATTTGCGAAACCACTTCTTCACCGTGGGGATGAAGCTGGAGGCGGTGAATGTGAGGGAGCCGTTTCATATCTGTCCTGCATCAGTGACCAAGGTGAGCTCCCAGAAAGCAGGGGTGAAAAGAGCCTGATTACCTCTCACTGATTTCCGCCACATTTAGGAAAACTGAGGAGTGGTACTTCATTGCCTGGGGAACACATTAAGAAATCTTTTTAAAATCCATGGATGTTCCCAATTAATTAATTGTTTCTTTCCCACAAGCATCACTAGCTGACTATATGCTCTTAGATCTAATGGGGATAAGCGTGTCCATCTACCACTTACATGCAAAACAAAAAGGGATCCCTCTTTTATCTCTTTCTCCCCTCCATGCATATGTATTTTCCCTGCACATCTGGGAAACCTTTTGAAACAAAACAGCTGGATGGAGGTGGTAGCTGGATATTTAATCCACGCTCTTGAAGGCAGGAGAGGGGAAGGCTGTGGGGTCTCCAGGATCGCCTCCAGCCCCTGCCCAGCTATGGGGACACTGAGTGACCCTGAACCCCAGTGTTTTCGCTGCCCCAGTTTACCCATCTCTAAAACTCAGGCTTTGATCTCTTTGGTAGAAACATTTTGATGAAAAATGTTAGGTGAGAGCAAGTTATTTTTGGGAGTACTTTCATTCCAAGGCCTGGCTTTTCCAGCTTTCCACACTAGCTAATGTTACAGCAAATTTAACTTCTGATTTTGTTTTCTTCTTTTTCACCCCTTAGGTTTTTAACAATCATTATTTACAAGTGACCATCGATGACGTGAGACCTGAACCCAGCAAAATCTCAATGCTTTGCCATGCGGATTCCTTAGGGATCTTGCCGATACAGTGGTGCCTTAAAAACGGAGTCAATCTCACACCTCCCAAGGGTTCGTATTCCTTCGTGGTGATTTGCAGGTTTCCTCTGAAGGAACTTCGCTTGTTATTATTGCCTTTAAAACCGTGATGCTGTTTGCTGCAGAGCATCACCCTAAGCACCCTGAGCCAGGGTAGCTCTCTTGAGTCACTGGGGCTGTTCTGGCTCAAACCACCCTGTGAACATCTCTGCAAAAGCATCTCGCTGGCGGATTGATGTCTGCGTGCTTTGTAGTCTGGAGCAGGCTGCACCAAAGCCCAGTGAATTCCTGTAAAATACATCTTAGCGATGCTTCGTCTGTGTGGAGAGCAAAAGGAGCATTGAAAGTCATACCATACCAGAGACAAACCAGGCAGTTCCACTACAATATCCGCAAGGCTGAGCCCAAGGAAAGCTCCTAAATCTAAATGTCTTCTGTATTGAAATCGCCTCGTGCCCCACCAGCTAAACTCACGGCTGCCTGCCCGGGAGTGTGTAGGCATTTCCTTAGCAGTCTCAAAAAATCCCAGGCGAGGGCAAACTGTTCAGGTCAGAGCCAGGAGAAACAGCCTCCAACCGTGCAATTTCCCAAGTTCGTAGCAGTGCAGTTAATTACCTGCAATTTCAGACAGCCACCTGCGGTGCCCTAGCAATATCTCTTCATTTGCAAAATGTCTTGGTTCTCTGGAATTTTAGATTTTTGAAGCTGGCCAGGATGTTGACCCTTTGCCAAAAATTGGTGTTACTTGGGAGAAAAAGAAATGCCTCAGAAAAAAAAAAAAATCCCACTAAGTTTTGCACATGCAGATTTGGCTTCATTTTGGAAGAAGTATGCGGCTGCCAAACCCAGGGAAGGGAAGGGTTATTCCCTTCCAGATTCAGAGTCCTCTTGTGTTTATCCAGAGTGTCTCTTCAGCACATGTAATTCGAAATTTCCACCAAAGTCCTGCAGTCCTGCGCGTGCAGCTGCATACAGTGCTTCCATGATTACTCCGTTGCTTTTACTGAAATAAATGTGCTGTCTGGATGCTTTAGCTCTCTCCTGCTTAAATCCAGGTGTAATGATAATGCCTGTGTCTGTGCTCACTGATATTGGCTAGAAAAGTTGCTAAAATGAAAGTAAATGGAGTGTTTTGGTTTTGCTACCCCAAATTCACGTGCACCTTCCCCCAGGCCCGCTAATTAACTAAAGTAGACCATAGGCCAGACATTGCTCTTTACAGGGTTATGGCCAAATAATTTCCAATCCATGCTGGTACAAAGCCTGCCTGAGATGGTGTTTTACGGGTCAAGTGCATGCGAACTCTCTTTTCGATGACAGAATTTTTAGAAGTTGCTGTAGCATCTGTCATATAGAATCATAGAATCATTAGGGTTGGAAAAGTCCTCTAGGATGATCAAGTCCAACCATCGACCCAACACTGCCATGTCTCCTAAACCATCCCCTGAAGTGCTACGTCTACATGTCTTTTAAATACCTCCAGGGATGGCGACTCTATATAGGTATTTCTCAACTTGGCCAGTAAAGTCTAAAGGGTAGGTAGGTATCTGGTGGGATGCTGGTGATTGGGGTTTGCTTGGGCCCTTGAGAAAGTGTAGAAAGTTTCCCCTCATTCCCCTGATGAAAATAAAGTTTGCTTTCTGCCGTCAGATCAGAAATCCTGGAGGGAAGCTATTAAAATAAGTCATAAAACAAGTGGCAGATAGAAGCGTGCTATATATTGCCGTATTTCTTATACTGCATATGAGGGCTGCATGCCCAAACTGCATCTTATCACCTTTGGTGTCAAAAACCTCTTCCATCAGCAGACACACTCTTTGAGTCACTAAAATATAATCAGACATTGGAACGATTTTATTTTTTTTTCAAAAAAACCAGACTACCCCAGAAACCACCAAAAAGAAAGCAGAGGGAAAATGAAAAGCATCCAAAGCCCCACTGAGGGAGCCAGTCTTCTCTGAGCAGAATAATACCCGCTTTGGATAAAGAAATAACCGGGAGTGAGCTGAGAGGGCTGCAACGCTGCGGAAGTGAGGAAGGCTGTGGCGTGAGCTGGCTGCTAATGAGCAGGTCTGCAGGAGGAGGAGGAAATCCCACCATTTCCACCCGAACGTCTGGACAGCTCTACCTGCCCTGGGGTGTCCAAACTGCCCCTTCTCACATGCAGATTTGACCAGCCGCCTGCTGCCCCAGCGCTCACACATTCCCGTCCAACATCACCCTTAACAGGGAATTTGTTGGCAATATTTAGTGTTGCCCAAACGGCTCCCGCTGTTGAAAGGCAAGAAGTTCCCATGGAGCAAAAGATAACAGTGGAAGAAGCCCTTTTACTTTTTGTGAAAATAGTTTCTTTGCTATATTGTATTTGTTTGGTGTTTTTTTTATTAGTTTGTTGTTTTTCTGATTTTAAAATTAATTGATTTTATTTCATCAGATCGGTGTGCCGGGTTGGGGTGTTTGGGTTCAGAGGCCTTTATTTCGCTGATATCCTTCCTCTTGCCGTTTTGCCTCTCAGGCCTTTGTTGAAGCCAAACATACAGTAGATAAGTCATGAACAGGAGGTGCAAGCATTTGCTGCTAGAAATAGAGAGCAGTATTTTCCTTTACAGTGCCAAAAATGAATATCCATTTACTGCTGCTGTATAAACACTGAACAAGCGCTGTTTATATTTATTAGAGCTGGATTTATAGACCACTTCCCTTCAGAGTAACAACCATTGTTCCTTTTTATGAGCTATTAAGAGGGGGGAAAAACATTTCAGTAGCACTCCTAGTTGTAAGGCTTACTAAGGAAATGCCACTTCCAAAACGTTCGGTACATTTGTATTGTTATATTTGCTTCTGATTAAGCTGCTGGGCTCTTCCATGCTGAGCGTGAATGGAGAGTGAGAAGAACTTTCACAGGGTGATTCTGCTCCATCGCAGGAGGACAGACAGATCACCTCTGGATCTGCCTGCTTTTCCGTTGACTCTGTAGGGAGCCCAGGGTGACGGACACAGCTATCGGCGTTTCCACTGCAAAAATCTGTATGCGATCAGATGAATCCCCTCCTGACATGATGTGCGCTTCGCCTGTTTTCCATTTAATTTTATGAAGCTGAAAAGTATCTGGCAAACAAATAACTGGAGAGCAAAAAGGAGATGGAGAAGAAGCAGGAAGAAAATACTGTTGCAGAAATTGGTTGTTAAAAAACAGTACAGGGATTTTTTTTTTGTATGAAAATGCACATTCTCTATAAGGAGTTGCCCTTTTTTACTTCTTTGTGCATGTTTATTTCTGCCTTTCCAATTATTATGCACTTGGATGCCCCACAGAGACAGACATCTTTTAGGACCCTCTCTGCTCAAGGCTTTATCTCATTAATTTGTTTGTCATGTATGCAGTCATTCGGATTAGAAATTCATCTTATCCCACATACTTGTATCTTAGCAGGATGCATGGGACTTTATTTTTAAAATCTTTACCTCCTTTTTTTCATCTGGGTGACTGGTATCTGACTCCACTCAGTATTCCTGTCCTTTCTTGCCTACAAAAAATGTCACAATTTTCATTGTCATAAATGATTCATTCCCATCTGATCTGGAGTGTCCCTTTTTTGGTTATCAGTAAAAAGGCACTAAGGGATGTTCCATGGAATGAGGCCAGGCCGAGACGCTAAGCAGGGCGATTGAGGGAACCCCTGAAACTTTCCAGTGAGAGTAGTTGTGCAATAATGTTATTCGAGTATCGACAGTATCGTCACAGGGCCCTGGACAGGATTAGCACTCATTGGTTTCAAGCACTGTAAAAAAGCAAATAAACCCCCTCCTCTCTGTGCCAAGAATTTATTGCCTAAATAGCCAGGTGAGAAGGGTGGATGGGCAGAGGTCTGTTTTGTCTCTGAGAGATGCTCGCATAAATCAGTGCTGCTTCCCCTTTTTTCCTAGAAGCAGAGGCTGAAGGGATCATCTAGTTGCTGAGAGTTTAGTCTGGGAGCTGGGAAATCTACGTTCATTTTCCTGTGCTGCTCCAGATTTCTATACAACCTTGGGTAACGTGCTTACTGTGATGGGATTCAGCGCACGTAGGCTGAGCCGCTGGAAAGTAGTCACGGAGGGTACATCCTTGTCAATGAAGAGAGAGGAGAATTTATCTCACGCTTCAAAAGAGAGGATGGATCAGCTTCTGATTGTGCTGGTCCTCTCCCTGTACACTGCCGAGGGACCCTTGTTGCCCAGCTCCATAACCCCATCTTTTAGAGAGCTAAAGGAAGGAGAAACAAGTCCATGACTAGCCCCACCTGGCAACTGGGGACAGTAGCACTTCTTGGTAGTTATGGATGTATTAAAGCGTGGGAGATGCTCACAGGAAAGGGAAAAAATAAGGAAAATAAATATTTTTTATTACTTTGTAACCAAGACCTGGAGTTTTCAAAACAAAATGCAGAAGGGGTGCAAGTGGGGGCTGGGGAAGCGTTGGCATTGGCTCTCATGGTGTATAAACAGGCATCCAGAGAACTTGCCTGCTGATACCGCTCAGCTCTCTGAGGCGGGTTGGGATGCTGAAACACAAATGGTCGTCTGCTCGCTCTCTGGTGTGAAGCGGTGGCTGATGGCACTTTCCGTTTTGTCACCCTGCAGGTTACTCTGGCCAGGACTTTGACTGGGCAGACTACCAGAAGCAGTGTGGAGCGGAGGCAGCGCCTCACCTGTGCTTTAGAAACGTAAGTTCTCTTCTTGCCTTTGCGTTGGTCCTGTAGATCCATGTGAAACGAAATAGCTTGCACAGAAAAGCTGCAGCAGGGCTTTGGGAGGCTTCCCCAGAGCACCACGAGTCTGTCTTAGGAAGGAAGCTGGAGAAGTGTTTCAGGTCTCCATCCCTAAAAGATAAAAAATGTTGTCTGACTCTTGTCTTCATTTGATTCATTTAGATTTCTGGCTCTTCATCTCCTCTCTGATTTTGTACAACACCTAGCACAAGAAGGGTCACAACTGACCGTTACAAGTAATTCAAGTGCTATTAAAAAAATAAACTAGGTAAAAAAATTGCATGATGTCATGTGGCCCTTTTCATATTTTGGGTGCTTTCTCTGGTTCCCAGGGGGATACGTTTAACCAAACCAAACGCGATTAAAAGCTAAGGTTGAAGGTGGTGAGCTCAGAGTGTGAGAAGAGTGATTAACCCGTATGGATGCTCTGGTCTTTGGGAGAGCTCACATGCTCCCTTGATCCAGCAACAGTGATGTGAGAGTGAGCAGCACACCATTACGCTGGAGGCCATCAAGATTCAGAGCTTTGGAAATAGTCTTTTGCGGGCTGTTTTCTGGCAATGACAGTCGGCGTGGCTTGATCTGACGGGTATTCACCACTTGGTGAAAGGCAGATGTAGCCTTTTCTAATAAGCTGGTGCTCTTCATGCTTCTATCAGCTGATGGAAGTTGAGAGCCCATCAATAACAGAAAATGTGGTGGTACCTAAAGTGAGCGTAGAAGGGTTTGCAAAATAAAGCAGTGTTGTGAACGGTGGACAGGCAGGTTCCTCTCGGAGTTACTTAGCCTTTTGCTGCGCTCAGAATTCACAAGACTGCAGGACAGGTTGTTTATGAAAAGCAGAATGCAGACAGTCTCATGAGACACCGGCTGTGGTTTTGCATGGCGTTCCTCATCCATGGTGGCCCAAGGGCAGCCTGGCTTGGGACAGACCTTTGATGGAGAACTGATGAATTTGAACACTTTTTGTTGATGAATTCAGAAGATCTGTATCATCAACAGAGTTTGGCCTGGGAGTCAAACCAGAGTCAGGATTTCTTTGCCCCATTTATTGTGTCATCCTATGCAAAACCCTCTGCCTTAAGGGACTTTAAGTGAAGATTTCTGAAGGAGCTGAGGGAAGCTGGATAACGCTGCGTCGCACCAATAGAGTGGGACAATTGTCGCATTTCTTCTTTTCTGCAAGCATCCCTCCCTTTTCTTGATATCTCTTTTGTTTTGCCAAGTAATGGATCTGTGCTCTCAGTGCTGGCAGCCTTGAGAATAGTCTCTGTGTAATATCCTCCAAAGATTAAATCAGGTCTAAGCCCTTTGTTTTTTCTTTTTTTTTTTTTTTTTTAAGGAAACATGAACATGTGTCTGTTATTCTTTCACTCCCAGTAACACAAGTCTCTGCAGAGAGCCATAATCTCGCTGTTGTTGCTTGTACAACCTCCCTGGCAGGTCGGTCCATTTGCTTTGTGGCTGTGAGCGGCTCTTTGATAGCAGCTGTATTGCAAGCACATCTTCCACCTAGTGCAGCCAGACGTGGGGCTGGAAGTGGATATGCTGTAACTGTTTCCCCGGGGGGGATATTTAACAAGGAGAGGCAGTTATGAAATGGATTGACATGACCAAATGCTTAGTAAAATAAACTCCCAGCTAACTGTTTTGCCATTGATTCTGTATAAATTAGCCTCCAGCACCGAATTGCACTGAAAGGAGCCAGTGTGATGATAAATGACATTTCCTTGTTAGGCAACATAAAAGGCACTTAAACAAACTCACCCTGCTTTTCTGCAGTCCCGGCCATTGGCAGCTTTTACAGGGTGAAGCTGATCTGTGTGCTGAGCAAGGCTTGCGACAGTCCAAGCAACATCTGAGACTAGCAGCATGTTCTTGGAAGGTCTCTTGATGAAAAAAAGACCAAAACCCAGAAGTTTTTAGCCTCACAAAGATATGTCAGTGATTGTTCAAGGTGAAGTACCGACAGTCCTACGTGCTGTACAAATAGCAGAAGGGTTGAATTTGAGTCTGGCTTCCAGTTGCTCACATGGGGCTGCTGGATGAGAGATTGGTGTAATTTTGAGTCAGTGACCATTATTACCCATCCTAATTATTATTAGCCAAAATCTCAGCCAAGAGGGGGAACCTTTTCATGCTACTATGTGCAAACAGAGAGATGAAAGCACTCAGAGCTGATGTGTTGTAGAACAGGTGGGATAAGTGGGAGGAAAATGCAAGGAAAGGAAGGCATGGCATGGCCACAGATATTGCATTAGTGTGTTTTCAGGGATAGTCGTGGTGGGGATGTTGGGAGGGGACTGACCTTAAGCGAAGGGAGAGGGGACACTGCAAGGGACAGAGGGTAAGGATGAAAGTAGGTGAAGAGTAGCTTGAGGTTTGGCTTTTGGGGAAGGTTTTGGAGAGGGTTGTAGGGTCTTGGGATCCCTTTGCACTTGCGATCACCTTCAGTGGCTACAAAGAGGGGTTGTGGTTTGTTACATTAGCTGAGCCATCCTGGCTCTGGCAGGAGCCGGAGGGACTGGTCAGCAGCCTGCTGCTCTCCCGTAGCCAGGCCAAGCTCAGACTGAAGCAGTTTGCTGGGGCATACATTAGCCTTCAGCATTGGTACCTGAATGATTTGAACTGCAGCTTCTCTCAGGCTCCCAGACTCTTAGTACAACGGGGGGTGCTGCATTCTCACAAGCTCATGACCCCACATTTTGGTCCTGTGTTTCTTATTTGGGGTGACGACCACTCATTTGGGGATCATTGCTGTAATACCTGGCCTGGCTTTGACTTCACTGGAGAAGAGTGGGAGGGCAGTGGGGGGCCTCAGATAACCTGTGAAAGACCTGTTTCTTTGGAGCTATATTTAAGTGTACAGAGGTACTGCTGTACCAGTAAACACAACTGGCTCCATCTACACCCACCTGCAACCAATGAACTTAAGTACATGAAGTCTACAGAGAAGGACCTTGTACACTGAGCTTAAAATACTCCAAGAAGAAAAACATACTTGAATAGGTTGCTCAAATTTCTCTGGCCTTGATCAGCTTGGGCAACTAAATGCGTGAAGAAGTTTCTTTGTTCTCAGGCAAGATGAGTTGTTTGCTCTACAAGGTTTCTCCTAGCAAAGTGAGAGATGCTCAAGCACAGCAGATCTGGGAACCCTTTGTGTCGTTACCAAGAGCGGCCACCAAATGCATCACTAGCAAGCATTCAAATATACTTGGAGCTGGTGCAAAGTAACCTTCTCTCAGTCTGAGAGTTAGGGATTGGAGTAAACCATGAAATACATTGTTTCTTGATTTGTTGCTGTCATTGTTTTTTCATATGGGTGCCCAGGGCAGCTCCATTTTCAATCTGGAAGCCTTGGTGTTCTTCAGTGCATCCTGTCCTTCCAGCAAAAAGTAAACCATGCTAAATTTATGCTTCCCCGTGGACAGCCTAATTAAAGTCATGCAGTGCTGCAGTGCTGTGCTTCAGTGTTGGTCCTTGACTCTTTCAGACATCCTTCAGCCGTGGCTTTACTAAGAACATGAAGCTGGAGGCAGTGAACCCCAGGAACCCTGCAGAGATATGTGTTGCTTCTATCACCTCGGTTAAAGGACGGTTAATGTGGCTTCACCTTGAAGGTATGTGCTGTAAAGTCTTCTTGTGTTTGTGTGTTCAATAAAATGCTCTCTTAATTTTGTTCTTAATCCTTGGCACAATACTGCTTCCTCCAGCCTTTCCTTCTTATACACATTGGCCAATAATATGTTATTAAGAATTATATTCCCCTGCTGTCTCCCTGAGGGACCCAGAAGATGTTCCACCCTCCCATCCCTGTGGACTCTATCAGCATGATCTCTGTTGGCAATAGAAACCTCCTCACTGCCATCATGATAAACCTCCATCCTGGGAATGGATGTTTGCCTCACTTGTGCGGCTGAGACTTCCACTGTGATTGCCAACAGGCTCTCATGGGATTTCCTGTCCCCTACAACCTTCCTCCCTTCCTTCCTTCCTTCCTTCCTTCCTTCCTTCCTTCCTTCCTTCCTTCCTTCCTTCCTTCCTTCCTTCCTTCCTTCCTTCCTTCCTTCCTCCCTCCCTCCCTCCCTCCCTCCCTCCCTCCCTCCCTCCCTCCCTTCCTTCCTTCCTTCCTTCCTTCCTTCCTTCCTTCCTTCCTTCCTTCCTTCCTTCCTTCCTTCCTTCCTTCCTTCCTTCCTTCCTTCCTTCCTTCCTTCCTTCCTTCCTTCCTTCCTTCCTTCCTTCCTTCCTTCCTTCCTTCCTTCCTTCCTTCCTTCCTTCCTTCCTTCCTTCCTTCCTTCCTTCCTTCCTTCCTTCCTTCCTTCCTTCCTTCCTTCCTTCCTTCCTTCCTTCCTTCCTTCCTTCCTTCCTTCCTTCCTTCCTTCCTTCCTTCCTTCCTTCCTTCCTTCCTTCCTTCCTTCCTTCCTTCCTTCCTTCCTTCCTTCCTTCCTTCCTTCCTTCCTTCCTTCCTTCCTTCCTTCCTTCCTTCCTTCCTTCCTTCCTTCCTTCCTTCCTTCCTTCCTTCCTTCCTTCCTTCCTTCCTTCCTTCCTTCCTTCCTTCCTTCCTTCCTCCCTCCCTCCCTCCCTCCCTCCCTCCCTCCCTCCCTCCCTCCCTCCCTCCCTCCCTCCCTCCCTCCCTCCCTCCCTCCCTCCCTCCCTCCCTCCCTTCCTCCCTTCCTTCCTCCCTTCCTTCCTTCCTTCCTTCCTTCCTTCCTTCCTTCCTTCCTTCCTTCCTTCCTTCCTTCCTTCCTTCCTTCCTTCCTTCCTTCCTTCCTTCCTTCCTTCCTTCCTTCCTTCCTTCCTTCCTTCCTTCCTCCCTCCCTCCCTCCCTCCCTCCCTCCCTCCCTCCCTCCCTCCCTCCCTCCCTCCCTCCCTCCCTCCCTCCCTCCCTTCCTCCCTTCCTTCCTCCCTTCCTTCCTTCCTTCCTTCCTTCCTTCCTTCCTTCCTTCCTTCCTTCCTTCCTTCCTTCCTTCCTTCCTTCCTTCCTTCCTTCCTTCCTTCCTTCCTTCCTTCCTTCCTTCCTTCCTTCCTTCCTTCCTTCCTTCCTCCCTCCCTCCCTCCCTCCCTCCCTCCCTCCCTCCCTCCCTCCCTCCCTCCCTCCCTCCCTCCCTCCTTCCCTCCTTCCCTCCTTCCCTCCCTCCTTCCTTCCTTCCTCCATCCATCCCTCCATCCCTCCATCCCTCTTCCTTTCATTCCTTTTTATTTCACCTAGTTCCATAACACTTCTGCAATATATGCTGCTCCTCCCTTTGGCCATCGCATGCTGGCATCCCTCCTCTCTGTGACTCTGTAATTCCCTTCGTTGATCTAAGAGAGTTCTTGCAGGCAGTAACTCTATAATCCAGATTTTTAGCAGACCATCATCCCACGGAGAACACCGCCACTGTACAAGCACCATTAGGAGAATGCTGAAGAACTAGCAGAGCATAATACTGTATCAAAACTTCCATTTTTACCTGTCTTGAAATGAGGTGCAGATGAGCTCATTTTTAATGTAGTTTTCACTCTTGGGACTTTCTTTCTCAATTCATCTGGGCAAGGACTTCTTAAGTAAGTGTAATTTAGAACAACACAGGGATTACTATTATAATTGCTTTAAAAACAGTGTTATGTGTCATTTAAGTGTTTTGATGGGCCCTCTGATAAACCATGAAGTTGTTGTAGCATGCATCTTTGTCACAACATAGTTTAATTTTTACCCATCAAGGTAACACACTGTTGTTTGAAGCGACTGGCTTCATCTATAATGAATATAAGAGCTTCAGTTTCCTTCTGAAATCAGTAATAATTGGGTCAGCAATGTACCCCATGTAATGGAATATGTTTCTTTGCTTTCTTCTGGAGAACCATGAAAATATGAAAGGCACTTCTGGTGGCCCGTAGTCCTGCTCATTGCTAACCTCTGTAAGGTCTGTGTTTCTGCTTCTTGATGAACGCGTAAGGCAGACATGCTGTCCCTTGTACTGCCAGCCCTGACACAGCAAAAAAATCAACACCTTGCTGGAACCCTCCCATTTATGAAATAAAATGCATTTGGTCAAGCTACCAACCTGGTTCAGGGTGATGGGATGTTAAAACACCTCCACCCCTTTGCCTGCAATCACAGGCTGATAGGTAGATACTGTGCAGCTCTGCTTATGCATTTCTGATAGATGCCACTAGATGTTTCAAGGCATCCCTGAGGGACTGGGCTGATGAAAGAGCAGCATCTCTTAAACTCTTGCTATGTACAGCCCCAGGAAATACAATGGCATGTTGTCAGGGAGCTGGGAGGAAAGCAAGGTGCATTTTCTGCAGCTCGGGGAGTAGTGCATGTTGTTGGTATCCCAGTCTCCTAACAGGAAGAAGGGATGGGGAGAAAGAAAGTTTGTGCTGGGCTCCAGGTTGCAGAGTTGTCCTGCAGAGATCAGAATCAAAAGGAAACAGAGCAAGTCTTACCTTTGCTAAAGGCAGTGGCATCTGCTTGCTCTGTGGGCGCTCTGTAGCAGGAGGTGGAAGGGAGGAAAGGAGTCACCCAAGTCTTCCCTGATCCCCTGCGGGGTCACTATGGTGGCTCATGAGTAATCCTCCTGAAGTGCATTAAATCTTGGCTGCTGTCAAGATTGTTTCTGCAGAAGCATTCTCAGAGATTAATGCAAGTTTATTTTGTCCCTTCCAGGGCGAAACAGCTAGGAAAGGCTTACTGGTAGAACAAACTGTAGTCAAGTACATGCTTTCCAGAAAGGACAGAGAAACAGGGGTCATGACAAGGGTTTTTTGCAGAGGTCCCATGTAAGAAGAAGTCTCAAGCCTGATCCACACAAAAAGTCACCTTCTGTCCTCTGCAAGAGGCTCAGCTCTCAGTGTTTTGGGGCTGGAAGACAGTAGAAGCCAGATTGATACTAACTGTATTGCCTCATCATCACCTGGCACATCACCTTCAGCATTGTGCTGCACTGATTTTAATAACCGAAGAGTGTTTCAGCATCTGACAATGAGCAGTTCGATTTGTGCAAGAGAAGTCTCTAATCAAAACCTTTAAAGTTAGTAAAAACATTGTCAGGTAACCAAAGTACCTCGTCTGTGCTTCCACCTTGCTCTGAAATATAAGAAAGGCAGATGTTCTGTGGTGTTTAGCTCTACAAAAGTAACATTTTATGGTAGACAAGGCTTTCCCGATGCCTCTGAGATAAATCCCATTCTCAGAGATTTATAACTCAGTTGCTACTTACAGAGAGATTTCTCCTGAGCTAAAGCTTGGCAGGCCAAATCATTCGTGCTTCTCGTGTCTTTGCTGCTAAGCCCTGTGGGTTGGGCTGGCTAAGGTCTGGCCAGAGCAGGGCTGCAGGCGTGTGCCCGAATGCAGCAGATGAGGGAGATGTAGGGGAGCTGGGTTGTCATCCTTCTCCATCCCTGACACAGAGCTGTCATCCCAGGCAGTTTGTCTGTTCTGTGATTATCTCCAGTGTACAGATACGGCTGGGGCCAGACTCTTTTCAGTGGTGCCCAACGCCAGGCCAAGGGGCCACAGGCACAAGCTGGAACACGGGAAGTTCCCCCTGAACATGGGGACAAACCCCTTTGCTGTGCGGGTGCCAGAGCAGGGGCACAGGCTGCCCAGAGAGGCTGTGGGGTCCCTTCCCTGGAGACATTCACCCCCCGCCTGGACGCGGCCCTGTGCCCCTGCTCTGGGGGTGCCTGCTCCAGCAGGGGGTGGGACGGGGTGAGCTCCAGAGGTCCCTTCCGACCCCCGCCAGTCTGTGACTCTGTAATTCTGACTTTGTATCTTCGCTTTTGGTAGAGTTGGGTGCAATGGTGTGCTTTGGTTTTTTTGTCTGAGACAACTGGTTGTCTTCTGACTCGAGGTAGCTAAAGCACATCTGCAGCCTGGTCTGGATGCTGGGCAAATGTTTTTGTTAAAGAGCTGAAATCAACACTTGTTTGGAATTCAGTTCTCACTAAGGCTGTTGTTGAATTTACACTCATCTGGTCAAGGAATCTGACTCTTTTTGGCAACTCCCTTCTTAAATGGCCAGGTGCCTTCACTTTTATATGCAGATTTTATCAGGTTTGGGAATCCTTCTTTCTTTTTTGTTTCCCATAAGCTGTAACACTTTCAAAGGGATGTGGTGTTCCCTAAACTTTTGCCCATTATAGTGAATAGGAAGTGCTGTTTCTTGGGTCTTTAAATCAACTAGTCCCCCAAGATCCTGGATTCAGGCAGGGAGAGGGCCAGACACTTCTACCTTGCTCCCCTCCCTCATCTCTTTCTCCATGCCTTTTACTCTTCTAATTTTGTAAAGGATGTTTTTTACAACTTGTCATAAAAAAACCTGTGTGCATCTCCTTGTCTTTTGAGTTCTGATATATAGATGCTTTAGACTTGTTTTATATCTCAATACCAGGAATAGAATGATCTGCAGTAAAAGGAAAAGATGCAAAAGAGTGCAAAAATAAAAAGAAATACATGACTACAGTATGCACAGTGTTACGCTAAAGCTAGGCATTAAAAATAAAACCCAAAACCCTGCTTGCAGAGTTGTAAAATAAATGTGGCTCAAACTGTGGCATGTTTTTTTGACTCCATTAATACACCATTGTTCCTAACTGAATATATTCTGGTAGCAGCAAGACTCCCCAACCACCATGGGAGCCCATCGCTGAAGACCTCCGGTCCCACCATTTATCATGGGCACGTCTGAAGCTTTCATTGTTGCCCTCCCAGTTTCACTGTTTGACAGCCCAAACTGCAGCCATAAAACAGGATGCAGTAGTTAGGCAGCGTCGAGTTAGACATGAGGGAACATTGCTTAATAAATCACGCTTTGTACAGTAGCAAAACTCTGTAAACTTCAGGGTGAGCATTTAATGAGCAGCAGTATAGTTCCCCCGTGGTGGAGAAGCAGCACAGGGCTGATCCGAGGCTGTGCGCATCCCATCACTTTCTGCTACTTTATTACTCATCATCTGCATTGTTAATTTTTACTGGTTCATTTTAGATTTTAAAGCTGAAGCTTTCTGGTGTGAATTTATACAAGTCGTAATGTACACTCTCTGCACAGCCTAGGAATTTGAGAAAAACCCTTTTGTTAATCTCTTCTCCAGAGAGATTTTTCCGTAATTCTCCCTCTGAGAGTTTTTGAGAGTTGCCGCTCTATTCTGCCCAAGATTTGTAGCAGGAGGTAGAAGTTTTCCTCACTCCGTTTCCAGTCTCTCTGTTCTCTCCTTTTCCATTTAACCTCTCAAGTCTCGTAGACATTTCTTAGCCTGAGAAGGTGGCAGCATAAAATGCAGCAAATGAAACTAATGAGTCTCAGACAAGCTGTTTTCCACTTTATGACTGAGGCCAAACGAAGCAGTAAGATGTTGGACGCGGAAGGCAAGGTTATAATTTGCCAGAGGGAAGAGGCAGTGCCAAGGAGGACGGAGGAGCCGTGAATGTGTCTTACAAGAGGAATAGCGCTGTTGCAGGAGAACAGACATTACGGCACTTTCTTGCTCATCAGGGCAGCTGCAGCTGTAAACTTTAAAACCAAAATTTTCCTGCTACATCTATTGTTGTTTGCAAGCAGAAAAGTACATTTGATCTGTTTATTGGTTCAAAACAACACCATAGAACAGTTACAGTAATGAAAATAACGGATTTTCCCTGGATCTGGTGGATATTGACTGTGATCTCTTGCTCTTCAGTGCTTGATCCGCTGCGTGCATGTCTTGCCACTGACTTGAGCAGTTCTCACATCAGTTCCTTGGCTGGATTTGTGGCGGCGTTGGGCAGAAACGTTTTGCCCACAGGAGAGTGCAGCTTTCATCAGGTTTAAACTGAGCACTGACCTCTTGGTATTTTCTCATGGAGGGAAATAGTTTTGCAGGGAATGCCAGTCGCTGAGACCTCGCATTGAGGCTCAGCTGCTCACATGAGCAGGTTGTGTCCTGTATCATGTGCCTTCATCCCATCCTCTTCCCTTCCCCATATCCCAGTGAAATAGAGACTGGATCTTCAATGTGTAACGTGTGAGCACAATGCAGGGCTCAGAGGAATACCATGAATACATCCATGAATCTATGCAGCCATCGTGATTTAATTTTTTTATTATTTCCTCCAGCAGTGTGAGCACCAGCACCTCTTTTCCTGCTTTCTTTGGGTTTTCCTACAACCACACAGTCTCAAAGTGCAGCAAGTTCATTACCAGAGACAAGGCTGATCCAAATGCTGCGTCTCAGCCTCAGTGCCATTCCCATCACAAATTTCAGCTGCTGTTTCAATTACAGGGCAAGCCCTTGATGAACATTCATTAGTGGGAAGTTCCCTGTAGTCATCTAGCTGTGCACAGTCAAACACTGCTGCATTAAGCAGGAGGCAAAGATGCTGTAACAGTCGCAAAAGCAAGGATGCTGCAGGGGAAGTTGCTGATCCTTTGGGCTCTTTTATTAGGAGATCATCTCATGCTGGTGCTGGAGCTTTAGGTCCTAGGGTGGAAATGGCAGAGGGGAGTGAAGTTTCCGGCTAGGCTGTGCCTGTGCAGACAGACTTGATTTGGAGTAATTAAATGGTGTCTTGACTCAGGACTCAGAGTTGTTTTCAAAGGAATTCAAAGCCAGTGGGAATATTTTCATCTGCTGCAATGGGCTTTGAGAAGAGAGTGTCTTCTGAAGGAGACATAATAACCAAACTGGAAGAGACTTTCTTTAAGCAGAGATTTTCAGCGGGGTCTGGGATTCACTATTATGCCAGAGATCTTAGCGCATCTGTCCCACTTGGGATTTTTATACTGCCTCTCCCTTGTTGGGTGATCAGCTCATGTTTCAAGCGCTGTGAGGAGGCCTAGGAGAATTTGTGGCACTTCTAGACGGAAGAGTGGCCATCTTACCCTTAAAAACAGTGACTCAAGGGCAGAACTACATAAGAAAGCTTTATGGGGCATAAAGGCCTATCACATCAGCTACCATCCTGTTAAAGCCCATATATAATCACTTGACTGTAAGAGCAAGCACCCAACTGCCCTTCTGCTAACTTGCTTGTGCAACTCTACAGAAGAACCAAGGGGTCAGTCGGGCCATCTTGTTGGGGAAAGTCATGCATGTTTAACCTTTCTGGCTTTTGGCTGCTTCACTGCACACCCTTAGAGTGCTCTTAATGGGGGATTTCTCCAGAATCACATTGCACTGTAAATGCAACAGCCTTATCGTTGCTGTCTGTGCGAAATTGAAGATGAAATGATGCCTGATTTTGATGCAGGGAAGCAGATTTATTTTTACGTGTTCTATCATTTGCTTCTCTTGGTTCATGATGAATGCTTGAACACCTCTGAGCTCAGTATTCCCTTGTCTAAATTACGTTATAAATTTGTGTTTATAGGTTTACAGATGCCCTCTCCAGAGTACATAGTTGATGTAGAGTCTATGGACATTTTCCCGGTTGGCTGGTGTGAAGCGAATGCTTATAATCTTACTCCACCACACAAAGCTGTTTGTAAGTACATGGAAACCTCAAGCAGCATAGATATTACATCAACAGATTTATCAGGAAGTTTGTCTTATGTGTAGAATCCAGTTCCTGAAACTACCAACCTAACTAGCAGACGAGGAACCAGGCCGTAAGCGTACTGTAATAAGTAGTAATAAATCTCATTAGTGACCAGACTCCACAGCACTAGTATTCTGCAATTTGTAGTAGTCTGTGTGATCAGTCCCTCTAAAAAAAGGGATTGTTTGCACTGGGGAGGGCTGTTAACGTGGGTTGGAATTGCACAGTGTGGCTTGTGGGTTTGCAATGGGGTTCTTGGAGAGGAACCAGGTTTTGTTGTGCTGAGCCAAGTTCACTTGGGCAGCTGAGTGACTTAGGCACATGGGATCTCAAATCAGGGGAAAAAACCCATAAAATATAGGGTAGAATAGACATAAAGAGGCCATCCAGGTGCTCCATCTCCAAAACATGATCTGATCCATCTAAATTGAGACATGTTTGCCAGCCTCCCACTGGTGATGGAGTTTCTACCCCTTTATTTACCCCGTTATTTATTCCTGTTATTTCACTGCCTTTACCAGCTCAGAGATTTCCCTAGGGTTTAATTTAAATGTCTCCTGGCACAATTAAGCCCACAGTGTTTTGTCCTGCCTCCAGTGTGTATTAAGACCAATTTCTTTCCCTTTGATTTGCATTTGAAGGCAGTTCATGAGTGCTCAGTAGCTTGGTGTTATTCTCCTGTTCCTCGCAGAAGTTATCCAACTCTGATCTCAAGCCACCAGACGAAAAATTAACCTTGCTGTTTATATTAATTAACATCTGAAAGGCAAATTTTAGAATGTGTCAACCCTTTTGAAGAGTTAAATATGCTTAAGTTAAAAATCAGGCAGCCGGGGCCTAATTTGGGAGAATACTGCTATGGCAACATTATGCAGCCTTATCGCAATTTATAGCTGGGGATAAATTATGCTGGAGGTAATCATGCTTGTAAAATGTAATCTTATCCATATGTGTTTCTGTATGGAAAAATATTTGTGTTTTTATTTTAATTTTTTTTTATACTGATCCCATAAAACATGATATTAGCATTCCAGAGGAGAGATTAAATGTGTTATTACATCTTTAAAGTAGGTTTTAATGATGTAGTGACTTACTTAAAAAATATCAGGAAAAGATGGCGATAGTAATTAAGTACCATTTCATTGTGTTAGAAGTCATTTTATAGTCAGTGCATTCCTACAGCTTTTTATGCATTATGGGTATACTTTATAGGACAGAAGGGTAGAAAACTAATTTTTTCTTCCTTGCTTCATTTTTGCAGTGCGAAGGAAGAGAAGAATTGCAGTTGTGCAACCAGAAAAGCAGTAAGTTTTTGTTATTTAAGGTGATATTTTCACAGGGATGCATCAGGTCTTCCAGGGGAGATAATACAGAGCAGCTGAGTGACTTTGCTAACTACTGCCCAGATACTATAGCAGAGTCGGCAAGGGAATTCCTTTAAATCTGAAATGTTTGTGAACATCTAAGTCTTTACAATAGAAATATTTTACTAGCTGGGACTGTGTAGCCAGTGTCTGATGGCCAGGAAGGGATGCTTATGGAAGATGGATATCTACCAGGAGGGCATCTCCCTATCTAGTACTTGCAGTTTCTAGAAACTAGAATTTAAGGGACCTAAGTGTGAACATTTGCAGCCTGAAGGGCTAAAGGTCACAGACCAGAGTATATTTTTGGAGGAGTGGTGGATCTGGCTCCTTCTTCTGCAATGTGCAGACCCTGGGCTATCATAAACTGTGTAGAAGAGGGTTTGCATTTGGGGTATCTCCAGTCCTCGGTCAAGGCAGGTCCTGGTGCATCTCTCGGTCCAGCCTGAAGACTGGTTCTGCCCCTTTGCTCCATCCAACATTATTAAAAACACTGAATTTCTGTTTAACAGGTTACCATCCACAGTGCCTGTTGAAAAAATACCTCATGACCTCTGCCCAGTTCCTCAGCCAGACACAGCAGGTAAGGCTGCTCGGCACTAGCAGGATCCTTATTTCAAGGACCCATTGCCTGTATGGGTGGGATGACCCCAAAAAGGGAGTGAGTGTGTCATACGGGTGGGGAGACAGAACCACATCCTTGGGGTGTGAGGTGGTGTGGACCCACAAATAGGGCAAGGAGTCTCTGATGTACAGCATGTGAGGGTCTGGTTCTCCATGCTTGAATGTGGTGTCTTGATGGGGTTATTGGAGTTCCCCTGCAGCTTGCCCATTTCAGCAAATGATGTTAGGGCCATGCTAATGAAGCCCTGGTGGAGATGGATGCGACTTTTTAATTGGCATCAATGAAATTGCTTACATCAGGACTTAATGCATCCCTCTGTTAGCATCACGCCTGTGTGGCATGACTGCTACTTCTGCTAAAGGCAAATTTTCGTAGAATCATAGAGTTGTTTAGGTTGGAAAAGACCTTTAAGATCATCATGTCCAAATGTTAACCTAGCACTGCCAACTCCACCACTAATCCATGTCCCTAAGTGCCACATTTACATATCTTCTAAACACCTCCAGGGATGGTGACTCAACCACTTCCCTGGGCAGCCTGTTCCAATCCCTGACAACCCTTTTGGTGAAGAAATTTTTCCCAGTATCCAATCTAAACCTCCCCTGACGCAGCTTTAGGCTGTTCCCTCTTATCCTGTCACTTGTTATTTGGGAGAAGAGACCGACACTCACTTCGCTACAACCTCCTTTCAGGCAGTTGTAGGCAGTGATAAGGTCTCCCCTTTTCTCCCCTTTAGCAGTGGCAGGAGGTTCTGAGAGTGCAATATTCATCCAGTTAATTGCATCAACTCAGCAGGAGGGGCAGAATTTAACTTGTTTTATTTCAGCAGACGGCAGGGCACGCGTTGGCATCTGAGCCAACATCCCAGGGCCCTGTTACAATCACATGGGGAGAAATAGGTTCTTTTTGGTTATGATAACCAAGAAGTGGATAACCACTTGGGCAGCTCATGAACTTCATCTGGAAATACCCATTTCTTTCCATGGGCTATAAAGGAGCCCAGAGTAATTAGCCCTCATAAAGAAGACTACTCTGTAGACCCTCACTGGGTCAAGGGAATGGCACCTCAGTGCTTACTGGGTTGGACAGCAGATGAACAGGGGTTTGTGGAGCCCTCCACCTGAATTTTCTCCCTGACCTGATTCCATATCTGAGAGAGGCAGCTAACACGTTCCCTTTCTGGCACGTTCCAACTGAGTCACTGATGTCCACCTGCAGTGCGAGTTATGAAAGAGCCTCAGGTCACGTTATGAATGAAATCCTTTCGCGATTCTCCTTTCGGTAGGGTGTGCAGCCATATCAGTTGCTATTAAAAGCAATTTCTTTTTCTGTGTCGGATGGATTTGAGTAGCAGAGGTTTCTCTACCCCCTATCCAGGGAAGACTTCTTTGTGCCTCATTTACTCTTCTTCCCTCCTTCCCACATCTAGGAGGAAGAAGAAAGGCCCTTGATTTATTGTATAAAAGTGCTACACGCACATCAATGCTACTTTCTCCTTGCAGGCACCATCAATGGGAGATACTGCTGCCCCCAGCTCTACATCAACCACCGCTGCTTCTCAGGTCCATATTTAAACAAAGGCAGAATAGCAGAGCTACCTCAGTCTGTCGGGCCTGGCAAGTGTGTGCTGGTCCTCAAAGAGGTACGGCTCAGCTATCTTTTGGGGGGATTTCAGGGGAAATCATGGGTCATGGGTTGGCAGGCCCAGATTTTGAAAAGAAGGCACCTAAAATTGTCCTGAAGCTCTGTAGTGGTTTTCATAAGTCAAAATCACAAGCTGGGAAGAGAGGGTAGGTATATGTTTGCGGGTTTTGATGGGAGAGGTGACATTTTTGAAACGTGGGTAGTTCTGTTGGTTGGGAGCAAGTTTCATCTAACTGTGTGCAAGAGAATTTGTGTTCTGACTGGAGCCATCCCCAGAGAGGACCTCTGTGGTTGTTGCCGTCAACCTGTTTCTCAGCAGCCATGTTGGGCTGTCAGGGTGACACCTTTGTATGTATGACTATGGTCTGATGGGGCCCAAACCATCAGGATCCACAGTGAACAGGACAGAAAGCCAAGCAGGGGTGTGTGATGTGCTGAGTGGAAGCTGTGCTGTACCCAGCTCTTGCTGAATGTGGATGGGTTAATCCCATGCAGCAGGGATGGCGGAGCCCCACCATCTGTTCACTTAGTCCTGACTGAATCAGTGCTTGCTTTGGGCCAAATCCAGTGTGTTGAGCTCTTGCTGTTGTCCTCAGAGAAAAGCTAGCTTGCCTGAAAGCAATGCATGAATATTTTCCACATGTTACAGTCCATATACAGATGAGAAGCAAGATGACTACAGGTGGAGGAGGACAGCAAGCTGGTGCTGTTGGATAAGCAGGGTGCCAGGGGTGCCTTGGACACCATTTCAGTTTGACCTGGGTCTTCTAGGTCTTCTAGAAATCCAGATCTTAGAGCTTTCTGATCTGTACCTATACAAACCTGACTTCTGTCCTTGGCAGAAAAGCATGAGAACTTCTAGTTCTCCATTTATATGATGTATTTGGAAGACCCTCAGTGTGCAGCCCAGGGAGTTTGCAGTTGTCTGAAATGAGACGAATCCCAGCCCTTAACAGAAACACCTGAAAGGTGAGATTCCTCCCAAATCGCCCACCACTTTTGAAGACACATCTGTACTGTACTACAGAGTGACTCCTGTGTCCGCATTCACTTCCTCATCACCTCTGTGCTCTGCTTTACACACAACAGTGCTGCTGGTTATCTTACATGGTTGAAAGCTGGGCTGTGAAGAGGGCCCAGTAAACCAGCTGCCTGTGCAGGTGAGACACTTGGGTGTCAAAGAAGCAAGTCAAAAATAGCCCTCAGCAGATAGCAGGATGAAGTGGTTGCAGAGCAAAAGTTGACAGCTGCCAAATTTGAAAGCAAGTCCGTAGTGGGTTGCTGATGGGGAACATTAGCAATCTGCTGCCACTTGAAAAACAGGCAATGAAAAAGCAACATGGGGGAAATATGAGGCATGCACGGTCAATACTTATGCTAATGTTTCTTCCTCCTTTCCTCCTGGAGTTTGGATTTTGAACACATAAGCAGTGCACAGCTTCTGCCAGGTCCTCCCATAGTATCTTCAGGCTTTGCTGAATAGACTAACACCAACTTCCCCAAATTCCTCAAGATTGGAACAAATTATCAACAGTGGAAATCAACCTGAGTTTCCTACAGAAAGGCTATTTTCTCTTGCTCTGCCTCCTTACAAAATTGCTTGCTGAAGGAGCCAATAGCAGTGTCAGTGAGACATAGGCATCTTGCTTTTGGAGACATGAATGACTTCCCAAGGAGCAGGACAAAACGGCAATAGCCCAGCACTCACCAGGGTTATTTTGCAGATAAATTCAAGCTCATTCTGGCCATGGGGACCAGATCCAAATTCTGGAAAGGGTGAAGAGAAGACATTCAGGATGTTGCTGTAGGGGAGAGACACCTGGTTCCTATCAACTGCTGCTGAGATAAGAGAGGTGTCAGCAGCTAAGAGAACCATAGGCAGGGGGAAGGATAGGGGTGCCCAGTATGTGGAGGAGGCAAGAAGTGGCGAAGAAGATATCCCTGCATCAAGGTGAAGATCTGTGGCAGCTGCCAGAGCACCCAAAAGGGCTGCAGAGCTGAGTGGTGGGAACAGTGCAGGAGATACCACCTCCAGCCCAAGACCACAGCTACAAAGCTTTGCACAGCTGAAGTGCTCAGAAGGTTCCCCATCCGTCCAAACCCAGTCTCGGTGCTGAGCTTGATGCCTTTGTCTCACTTTACACCCACTGATGATGTGGCCCCAAGAATGCAAATGAATTATAATTATATCTCTCTCACTATATAGGAAAATTGCAGGCCATTGTAAATTATGCATCAGCATAACTTGTCTGGAATAGATAAATTATACATGGGCTTTACTTTGGCAACACACAGGGGAGGGTGGGAAAGACAACTCAGAACAACAGCTATGAAGGAAAAAGGGAGTCAGTAGCAGTCTGGTGAGAGCTTTTTAAATCGCTTTGGTCTCCAGCCATAACTCATTGCCTGTAGGGACGCTCTAGTTAAAAATCTGTTCTAGTCGCCAGCCAGTTCACAGTGGGCAGCAGTCTCTGTGACAGAGATGGTGCTGTGTTTGGCACTGATGGAAACCCCAGACTAAAGACAGCTGAACAACCAAATCCTACCCCATTTGCTGGCCTGGGTTACCTCTAAAGCAAGAAGAGAGCAGGTGTCCTCTTCCCGCTAGCACCAGGTGATGGGAGACCTTGGTCCTGGCTGGGTGCTGAGGGAGTAGCTCCCCATCTACCTTCCTCCACGCTCAGTCACAAGGGATGTAACAAAAAAAGCAGGACAACTGTAGTTCCTGATGCTCCTCAGCCCTCTTCTCCCTAAGGTCTTGCCCTTCCTTACCTCCATCACAGAAGCAGTGAAACATCATCTGGGATCCAGCTCCAAACAACGTGATGGTACCAGCCTGCATGCTAGTAGTGAGGGAGCTGTGGGTCAGTGGGGCTTCGCTCTGGATTAAACAAGGTCAGGAGATACCCTTATAGTGTGGGGTAGGAATGCCTCCTTCCATTGGCGTAGTCTGGGCTGGTCTCACCTGAGGTGTTGGGAGAGAAGCAGCACAGGTAGCTTGGCTTTTGTGCAGCTCCTTTTTTCCAGCAGAGCAGGCATTTCTGCTGAGTTCTGCGTTGTTACTGAATCCCCCTGGTTTCTGCCCAATTGCTCTGTCCTACTGTTGGATTCAGAGGTTCTGAGCTCTGCAGCGAGGAAACTGCTAAGGTGTCTTCCAGAATGGCAGCCCTCAAGCAAGGTTTCCCAGCAAACTCTTGACAGCAAGTGCAACTTACTTGGTAGTATGATCAAAAATACTGATTTTAATTCGGTGGGTGTTTGTGTGCATGTATCCTTGCATCCTGCCTTAGGTGAGTGACAAGTAACTCTTGTGATATCTAGTGCCAAACTCATTTTTAAAGCCTGGCTGTTCATTATTCCTGGTGCCAGCACAAGTGTCTGCTGAGGCCGGTGGTTTATTGTGGTTTCTTTTACCCTAAGAGGCAAGTGAGGTGGTAATGCCTGTTGTTTAACATCAGCTGCAAAGCTTATCTCATTCCTGAGATACTTGTTTGGAAAAGAAGTTGAAACTTGGAGCCACTTTCAGTGGAGACATCCATTATTGCCATCCAACTGCACCTGGGCTGAAAAATATGACTGTGTAGTAGCTAAGATATGTAATAAATGCTTACTTTAAGTTAAATTAAAATAAACCACATTGTCAGCTTTAGATTTAGTTCTTGGGTCAGAATATCTAAAAAATACTTCTGAACACTTCTTCCATCTATGCCAACAACTTACCACAGCAACACTGTAAAACAAAATGAGATGTCTGTAAGACTTCAGATGATCTATGACCCACCATATCTTAGTGAAATATGCTGTAAAGATTAATTAGCATCATTGCTTAGTGCTTTTACTATTTTTAAGACTCTTCGCTCTTTCACTATGTAAAAAGAGAATGGACTTAAAGGCAACGTGACTGTCTAACTGATATGAACAGGAGAAATCAGCCAGCATTTATGAAGGAAGGCTATGGTACTCTGCAACTTGAATTATTCGAAGCACAGCATGACTTCATAGGAGAAATTTGCATAATTAAATCATGGTGCTCAGAAAATTAAGTAGCTTGTATTGTGCCTTAGGTGTATGATTGAGCCAGGCTGATAGCATTATTATTAGATATGGTGTTGGAATGGCAGAAACCTTCTATAGCCTGGAAGGATATGTACTGCATTTCTGCAAGACAGTTCACTAACATCCTCTTCAAGACTGCTCTGAGGACGTCATTTCATCTATAATGGTTCCTCCAACTTAGAATCTGGCCATCTGCATTTTTGAAATGTCATGGATGTCATAAACATGTCAACACTTAAGTGCTACAACCTTGATTATATCAAAAGTGCACTTCTAGATGCTTAGTCATCTGATGAAAGAATCCCAAAGAACTCTTTCTCACTTCTCTCTGTCCCACAGACACATCATTATTCCAAGGAAAATAAAATAACTCTTTATGGTCCTGCCTGAGGCGAGCCTGGGAGTTAGGGTCTCTCCTGTGAGGTAGGAGATGTGGGCTCGCATCTCAGGTAGAGGTGGGAGATGTAGATTTTCCTCACAATGATGCTGATTTTGAACACCAGAAGAGGTGTAATGGTATTTTGAACTGTACCTCATCACTGATACCTCCTGAGAAAGCTTCATCCAGGGTTGGGACCATTAATGAAGAGGGACGGAGAGACGGGAAATATGTGAAAGCTATGATGGGAAGAAAGGTGGTGATCTGCCCAGTGGCATCAGGAATCTCTAGACATGTTCAGAAAAGGGCCCTTGTACACTTGAAAATCTGTGACATGGAAAACTTTATAGCGGTCAGGTGCTTCTAAGGTTGAGTAGGTGGTGGGATTGTGGTGGTGCTGTGTGCTTGTGCTCACTGATGTGACTCCAACCTACTTGACTCTGAAAATGCAAAGTTCAGCAGTATCAAAATAAAACCTTATCGATGTGTAGCAGCAAAATCTGGTGTTGTCTAATCCACCCCTCTGCTCCAAGGCACTGCTGGCTGCACCCAAACCATTCCTGAGGGAGAGGGATGAAAATAAACTACCAAAATCTCAGACTGGTCACACTCCAGCCAAAGAGAATTTAGTGAATCAGATCAAAACTTGACCAGTTTGTTATGGGTGAAATGGCTTTCTATCTCCAGAGAAAGTTGGAAACTGGGAAGCTGGAAACTGGTCTAGGTTTCTTCTCTTTTTGCTTTAATGAGAGTTAATTTTTCCACAAGAAACAGTGTGTTGTTTTTTCTCCCCAGTGTTTAATAGTGTGTAATATGAAGCAATAATGTTGTTAGAAGATAACACTGTTAACATGGTGGTGGACTCCTGGCTGTTGCATATAATGTCAAACTCAGTGACTTATTTGAAACACAAGAAGAGTAAAAGCCAAAGCTTTTTAAACAACCATTTTTTATTCCCTTAAAGGGAAATGATTGCTCTTACAAAACACTCTTTTTTTAAACTGAATTTGGAAGTTTACAGAGTCCTGCTGATGAGAAGCCAACTTTGAGAAAAGTCCTGGTATTGTGGGTGTCTCTGCAGGGCTGGAGTTGATTAGGTGTCTGGGATAATGCCCAGGCAGGGCCACACTGTTATTTGCAGGGTTGGGTTTTCTTTTCTTGCTCATTTCCTAACTGTTCTGACAACTCATACAAACACCATCATCCTGATAAAGGAGCAGGGCAGCACTGTTTTGTGGGAATTGCTCAGCAAGAGGTGCTTGCTTTCTGCTCCTGGCTTTCCCACCAGCAAGCAGGGTGGGTGCAGAGGTGTACTGGAGAAGAGCTTTCCCAACAAGCTCCTGTGTAGGCATTAAATACCTCCCTGGATGTGCTGATCAGGAGGGGAACACATCTGGTGAGTTGTGAATGAGTGTGGGAGCTACCCAGGCACTTGATGCTTTTTGAAAACCTACCTTCAGCTCCCCTGCATCATATCCAGTGTCTTTGTGTCACAGACCAGTGCCCCATCAGTTTATATGGTGAGTAGCAGGCAAGAAAAGATGTGGACGAGCAACTGGATGGACTCACTCAGAAGCTTTCTTTTGTCCTCTTGGGAATCAGTATGGCTTAGTAACTAGTATAACGGGTTGTGTGGTGAGATGGGAACCAGCTGGAGAGCTGTGGGTAAACCTTGTGTGAGATAGGGACTCTGCTCCTGCCCTTCCTCATAGAGTGCCTTGAGATGTACAGGTGATCAGAGCTGCCTGAGACATTGGTGCTAGGCATTGCTTTACATGTCTCGCTTGAGTAATGTTTCCAAGGGCTCAGTGATAAACCAGATTTTGCTTCTAGTAAATAACCTAGCCAGGCAACTCAAACCACTGTCATTTTACATGGTGCTGTACAGCATTAAGTGAAGCCCTTGCCTGAAAATAATTCATCCTATGAGATTTCCAAAATACTAGATAATCCTCAGGTTGGTGGATTAAAAAACAAAAAAAAAAAAAAAGGAAAAACCCCAAAACATAAACACATTGCTCTTTGCAATATGACCTAGTCAGTTTTTCATTTCCGACGAACCACATTCATGGGTGCTGGGGAAACTCAAAGCTCATTGTACTGAAATCATTTGCAGGCCCCCAAAGAATTAAGAACAGGCGTTAGGTAAAGAGCTAAATTATATCAAAACCCATCCAGACTCACTATGGGGTCATTCATGTACATATAATGCAAAGTGTTCAAACACATGGTCTGGTGCTGTTAAGAAATTTGTTTTCCTTGTATTTATCTCCTTAGGCCAAGTGTAGACTGTTAAAGCTTGGATTCCCTGAGCCAATAGTAGGAATCATTTTTATTCTCAGAGACGTCGGATTAAATGGGTTGGCACATGTGTTTTGTTGTACAGAGTGGACACATACTGGGTTTCAAGCACACCTCCTGCAAACTCTTTTTGTGTAGACTTCATTAATATTCTGTTAATACAGTCAAGGCACGAAGCACTCAGACACTTAAGCATATCGCTGACCTCGAGTATGTGAATTTCTCCGTTAGTGTTCAGTGTGTAATGGGACACATGACTTTGTACCTGGTTGAGCCATCAGAAGTATTTTCGTTTATTATTAAATTGAGCCAGTATGGATGCAGGGAATGGAATCTGCTTTGGGTGAGAGGGTCTGTCTCAGAGAAAAATAGTGATTAACAGATCTTTGGGGTTAGCTAGCAGTATGTAATGCAGTCACCATACCAGATTGGTGGGTCATCTACAATATGTCTGGCACATTGCTCCCATCTGGGACCTCATTGCAGCTAGCATTTGCCCTGTACAGCCTTGAACCTCACCTGTAAGCCGCTCCTGCCTATGCAGCACCTGGGATCATATTCAGGACTACTGTTAAACCCATCAGTGTTGTCGGTTTTGTCTCTCGATAGGTTCTCAGCATGGTGATCAATGCAGCTTACAAGCCAGGGAGTGTTTTACGAGAACTGCAGCTAGTGGAAGACCCTCAGTGGAATTTCCAAGAGGAAACACTTAAAGCAAAGTAAGTCTCCAGCATGTGCCCTTTTGTTCGGGGGGCTTCAAAAATGGGACTGACTGGGGAAAAAAAGAAGACAGAGAACAAAAGATTTTTTCTATTGTGAGAGTTTTGCTTTTCTAATTATCATTTTGCTTCGTTGAATTATTTGACTCGTTCTATAGCAACTTAAGAAGTTAAATACTCTCCTCAACGGTTCATTTCTATTGTCTTTCTCCAAGCAGCCATTCAGATTTTGATGAAAACCACCATGTTTATTCAGTGAAGTCCTGAGTTTTATGATAAGCTGTTCCTATAAGCTTGGCTACTATTGAATTAACTCAATTCCTGGCTTTCTAAATGTAGGAGTATTACTGCTTTTAATATAGAGCCTGTCACTCTAATGCAGAAAAACCTGGTGAATGGCACAAAAAAAAATGCAAACAAAATATCAGTGACACAATTTTAAGCAGGAGAATTATTAGCACAAAATACTAACAGATCTGGGATTAAGATCAAGATTTGAGGCCTCTGTGGAATATATACTTTCATTCTTATCTAATCAATGCTTGAGAAAACTGTGTTACTAGCAAACACTCAATTCCCCTTTCCAACTTTGAAATTTACCCGTTTATTTCTCCTTTATGTAATGGGCACTACACTTTGGATGTATTTCGACAACTATTGTCTCTCTGAAAGAGGTGAGTCTCACCTAAGCTCTCTCCAGAGTCCCTCCAAACAGCAATTCTTCCCACTTTAAGACAGATGTCATCAAATAGTTCTTTGAACACAGCTCTCTCCACTGACTAACTTGGTCACCTTGACTTTTTGAGTACTGAAGTTAAATGCAATGAATCTCACTCTTTGTACTGAACTCTGTTACTCCTTTTCAAATAAAAGCAATTTTATCTTGGTTATTTGAAATGATTGGCTGTCAAATATGGCACTATTGTTTGCTATTGTATTTGATCTTTGGCCATGCAGATATTGCAGAAGGCTCATGTGTGCGCTGGTTGAGGGAGAGAATTGAAAAGCTTTTATTCTGCATACTTGGAAACTGCTTTCTTTAAAGGAGGATTGCAATTAGAAATGGAAAGCTACTAGAAAATCCTGGTTTTAATTAGCTTCTGTCATCCATGTGGAAAGTCATGTTTTTGTGTTTGTCAATTGAAATTTTGTGGATGGAAATCTAAAAGTCATCCTTGCACGTGCAGATTTTCATTAAAAACAAGTAATTGTCCATGACCTGTTTTTCACTGATTCCAGGCTCCCACACCTTGTACTAGCAAATACCAGATAATTCACCCCTACAGGTAATTAGCAGTTATGAAATCAAGTTGTAATGCCCCATCTTAGTGTCCTACCCTGCAAAGACATGAGCTTACAGGCAATTTTCCTATTAGCAGCATACAAAATAGGGCTTTTGGGGGATTTTTCATTTGAATGTGGGGATCTGCCTTGTGCAAAAGCAGCAGTATCAAGTTCTTAAGGCTGCCGCAATCCTTGTTTCTAATGGGGGACAGCCCAGAAAACGTTCAACTGACTGTCAAGTGCAGGGATGTCTTGTCCTTGATAGTCAGCTATGGCTACAGCCCAATCCACTGAGACCCCAGGCAGCTTGCTGACTCCAGGTGTGCTTACACCAGGAACACCAGCTCAGTTACGAGTACATGGGCCGCTAGAGATTGTCACTCATCCGTCATCCACTCATCGTCATCACATCAACCACTTATCGTCCCTCACTGTTGCCTGGTGTGCTGATCATACTGTAATGAGAACTTCTGTCTCTGTTACCTTCCCCCATGATGCTTCTACCCATTCGTTCCTGTGACTGTTTCCTCCTCCCATCTATTTAGCAGGGCAGCCACCCTGCTGGGATATACCATATATCCACGTAGCCTGCCAGATAAAAGTACGCTAATGCTTTCCAACAAGGAAGTTTTGTATTTTATGTTGGTCAGCCAGTCACAGGGTGTGTACGTGTTCCTGTAGGATGGTTATTCCAGGAGGCAGCAATCTCAGCTCTTCAGTGAGTCAAGCAGCGCCTTTCAATTTTATCAAGCCACAGAATGGGTCATTGCAGGCTCAGAGCTGGGAGAGAATGTTTTGGAGTGACTTCTAAGCATAGAAATGTATTCTCTTTCAGTGTGGCATTGCCCTCTGGCTCCTGAGGAGACAGAGCTCATGGGGCTGGACAGCACCTTGTTGCTGTAGCTGTCTGGCCTCTGAGGCCAGAGCTCTGTGCACAGAGCGGTGCTGGCTGGTCATACCAGCTCTCCTGCGGGGAATTTGAGTACTTCTAAGAGTGGGTGACATGCCTTAAGACTGCTTGGATACTCTAGGACTTCTTTCTTTTTTCCTTCCTGTGTTTGCTTGAGCTGCTTCATAAGGAAGCATAGCAGGTTCTTAATTGCATTTGGTTGTCCAGAAGCAGAAAAGAAAACATGCTGATGCAACCAGATACCCTGGGATGTGCAAATGGCACATGACACGTTACATCAGGTATGACAGTCAGTTGTGCTCCAGAATCGTAAACAGAGACCTGTAACGAGCAAACGCCTGTCTACACCAACTTCCAGCTACACCGGCTCCCAGTGGTGTCTTGCTGCTAATGATGACAGCTCTACAGCCAGCTGGAGCGTCTGTGCTGTAATGTGACATGTCGTGTCACCGCCTTCCCTCTGATGTAAACTGACAACTCCTTGGATCTTGACAACGTTGCTGTTTGTTTGCGGCGACGGCTGCAGTAGGGTAGAGCAAAGGGGAGGAAGGAGGATGGTGAGGAGAAGACTGTCTTTCCCATTGGCCCAAATGCCAAATCATGAGCTGCCAGCAATGCATTATCTCAGTCCCAGGGCAACCTGCATTTAGTTTACTCTGCTGTCATGAGTGACCAGGGCAGAATCAATTATACTAGCCTTGCAAGGAAGGTAAATAATTTAGGTTGTCCGAAGAGATGTGGCTGCAGTGCGTGATGGCAGTCGCTTCCCATCAGCACTGCCGGCTCTCTGTGAAAATAGTCAACCGTGATTTATTGGTGATGATGAGTTAGAAGTGTCAGGCCCAATCCTCTGAATTCCCGTGAGGGCCAGCCAAACCTGTGGGCATTCAACCATTATAGTTTCAATGCTTTAAGTTCAGTGCCTACATCTAGATTTGGCTTCCCAGTTTTACATAAAATGCTTGAGGGACTTTATCCTTCTAAGGGCTATAAGTGCGGCTGTTTGGACTTACCCATTTTTGCAGGACTTTGGATGTAAAGAGTACCAGTGTGTGCAGTGAGTTATTTCCTGGGTCTTGTTTGAAGCCCAGTTAATCAAAATAAGAAAGATGAGTATTCCTGGACTCCTTCATTAAACAAAATTTTGAGATCTGCCCAAATCCAGTAGCTGAACTCTAGAAATCTTTAACCTCCGTCACAGACACAATTGCTTATTTAAGAAGCTGCCTTTCAAAGAAAGTCTTTTCACTGGGGTGCTTTAGAAGGCTGCCTTTCACTTGTGATAGATGATGCTGATGTGTTTGAAGACTTCTTTGCCTCAGCCTTTGCTAACAAGCGTTGCTCACGGGCCTCCCAGGTCCCTGTTAGTGTTTGAGGGAATGAAGTGTTACCCACAGTAGATGGAAAAGAAGCTAGACACACTATAAACTGGGTGTGGGGAAGTGCATGGAACCAGATGGGATATAGCCAGCGCTGCCTGAGGGAGCTGGCCAGTGTCACTGTGAGGCCACTCTCTGTTCATGGTCAGGGAAGTTTCCTGCTGTCTGGAGAAAGGCAAACATCACACCCCTCCTCAAGAAGGGCAAGAAGGAGAATCCAAGTAACTACAGGCTGTGAGCCTGACATTGCTGGGAATGGTATTAGGCAAATCCTTCTGGAAGCCATTTCCAAGAACATGCAGGACCAATAGGTGACTGGTAAGAACCAGCATGGATTTAGGAAGGGCGAGCTGCACCTGATATGGTAACTGGTTTGACGGTTGAGGGAAGTTATTTACGTTGATTTTAGCAACGCATTCAACACAGTCTCCCATAGCTTCCCTAGAGCCGAGATGTGGCTTGGACGTACGTGTGGTGAGTGGGAAGTTGGCTGGACAACTGGCTGGAAAGAAAACTCCAAAGGGTTGGGATCAATGAGGTGAAGTCCAGGTGGCAGCCAGTTATTAATGGTGCTCTTCAAAGGCCAGTACAAAGCAACAGCTTGTATGATCTGGTTTGTCTTGCAGGTCAGCTCTGCCACATACTTCTGGAGGCCCTGCAAGTGTGAGTTAATGTGATCAGGTGGCCTTCTGTGCCAGATATTGGAGATAGAAATCATTAGCACTAGTGGAATGACTTAAACTCTTTCCATAACCAGGTGGAGAATTAACAAACCATGTCCTTACAAGCAGGACAATTCCGGGGCCCTTTCTGAATCCTGTCTTTGAGAGTACAAAACGTCACTGGATGATTAAACAGCTTTGGAGGAAAATAACTACTACATTTTTATTGATTTTACCTAGACTAGGATTATTCGAAAAAGCCTTGGTATTCAAGATACACTGAGTAGATTCAAGGGTATCAGGGTTTTGATTAAAACGGCAGGGTTTTCTGTCGTTGGCAGTCGGAATGGCTCATACAGGCAGAGTCTGATTCAAACACGATGAAGTGGACGTTAGACAATTTCTGCTGCTGTACTGGTAAATTGCTTCTGGTAGATCCAGTGCAGAGAGATCTTGGTTTTGTGCTGTGAGTAGCTAGTGTTTCCTGGAGATTTCTCATGTTTGGCAGACTTTAATTTAGCAAGACAATTTGGACATTTCTTACAAAAGGAGTTTTTGGTCCCCTGAAATTAAATTGAGGCTTTACGCCACTGAGTTGTTCAAAGTAGTCTCAAGGATTGTCAGAGCAGTGGGCTGTATCCTTATGATGAGACTTTTGAAAATGAGGGTAGTCTCAGAGTTCTTGCTGTTTGAAGTGCCTTCAGCACAAGGCCTTTCATGTCGACACACAATGGTCCCCAGCTGGAGCTCCTAGAAGACATCTTGTTCTCATGAAACTGATTTGTTTTATCACCAAATGAAGCTTCAACAGGAGAATGATATTGCCAGCAAAGTGCTATCAGCTTACTATTGTTACTCATGGATCAGCAAAGATCCTCAGTATATTTTCCTGCACCTGGAGAGGAACAACCCCATGGACTGGTACTGGTTGGGGTTGACCTGCTGGAAAGGGGTGCTGTTGAGAAGCACCTGGGGGTGCTGGTGGGCAGCGAGGTGACCCTGAGCCAGCACCGTGCCCTTGGGGCCAAGGAGGCCAGTGGTGCCCTGGGGTGCATGAAAAGGAGTGTGGCCAGCAGGGTGAGGGAGGTTCTCCTCCCCCTCTGCTCTGCCCCAGTGAGGCCACATCTGCAGGGCTGCGTCCAGTTCTGGGCCCCCCAGTTCAAGAAGGGCAGGGAACTGCTGGAGCAAGGCCAGCGCAGAGCTGCCAAGGGGATCAGGGGCTGGAGCATCTCCCTTGTGAGGAAAGGCTGAGAGACCTGGGCTTGTTCAGCCTGGAGAAGAGAAGGCTGAGGGGGGATCTCATCAGTGCCTATAAATACCTGAAGGGTGGGTGTCAGGGGGATGGGGCCGGGCTCTTTTCAGCGGTGCCCAACGCCAGGCCAAGGGGCCACGGGCACAAGGTGGAACACGGGAAGTTCCCCCTGAACATGAGGCCAAACCCCTTTGCTGTGCGGGTGCCAGAGCAGGGGCACAGGCTGCCCAGGGAGGCTGTGGGGTCCCTTCCCTGGAGACATTCACCCCCCGCCTGGACGCGGCCCTGTGCCCCTGCTCTGGGGGTGCCTGCTCCAGCAGGGGGTGGGACGGGGTGATCTCCAGAGGTCCCTTCCAACCCCCACCAGTCTGGGATTCTGTCATTTTTTGTGGAAATAGTTTCAGCCATAAGGGTTTCTCCAGATTTTGGGATCTGAGGCAGAGAAGGAGGGGAGAGGAAAGGAAGATTTCTTTGGCTTTAGCTGAAAAATCTTTTTCAAAAGAACAGTGATTTCTAAGAAAACTGCAAATGTTATGCCTGACTCGACTGTTTCCACGTCCCCAGTGCTGCCATGCTGTGCGTGCAGGTTACTTACTGCTTGAAAGTGATTGGGAAGATAGGAGTCCTGGTATGAAAACATCAATAGGAATATCAGTAGTTGGTAATTTTTTGAGTGATGCTAATGGAAAAGGGTCTTCTGATTATATCCAAAGGAGCTCTTTCCACATGGCTGTTGCAGAACAGCTCAGATTACATTTGGTGGTATTTGTGTTAAAAATCTTTAGTGTGTGAGGAATATGGAAAATATTAGTCGAATCTGGTTTATAGCTGAAAGAGGTGCTGCCAAGGCCAAAATAGTGTAAAAAATATTACTGTGGCCAGTGCTAACACCTTGGGTTATTGAGACTGATTGCTGCAGTCGTGTTGATCTCCATTTTACCATCCATTCTGTTAATTACTGTGTGTATTGCATTCAAACCAGACTGTGAAATCAGTCAGTTGTTCATTTTCCTGGTTTCATCTTTTTCTTTCACCAGGCACGTTAATACAATGGGTCCTTTCTGGGCAGCCAAACACAATAGGAAGCACATAGTTAGAAGAAGTCAGCCATCCTTGAATAATACCCATCAGGCAGCTTTCTTAGCTTTTAAGAAAGAAGATCAAGAGGCAATTTCATTACAGTGCTTTTGCAGGGAAACAAAACCAGATGCAGCCTTTTCATCCTCATAGTGAAAGTCAGAACAAGGACAAATAAATGTAAGTTAAATCCAGACACATCCAGACATAAAATGAGGCATAGGCTCGTAAGGTATATGTACAGGTGCTCCTGCTGCCAGTATTCTTCCAATGTGGAGCCCCTGAGAGGAGGCTGGTGCTTTTCTGGAAGTGATGCTTTAGTCCAACCAAAGTTGTTGGGGTTCAGGTGTAGGTAACACAATGAGATTCTGCAGCCTGTCACAGGAGTCAGACTTACTGGCCTAATGATCTAGGCCGTCATTAAACTTAATGGCTCCTGGAGAAGTAATAAGGGCAGGAGTCTTTTCAAACAGACTGAAAAGAAATAGAAAACGTTTATAAGTACGTACATTTAAATGCCTGTGGAATTTTTTCTTTTGTCATTAAGTATAGCCAAACCCCCTTTAGCTAGTCTGCCTGTGCAGCTATTTCAGTGGGAAACTGGGATAATGGCACTCTGTATCTGGAAGGAACACTTTTCCATTTTACGTCATCCGTCCTGGTCTGTTGGGGTGCATGAAGAGTTGGCTAATTAAGTCATTCATTTATTCATTCATTCATTCATTCATTCATTCATTCATTCATTCATTCATTCATTCATTCATTCATAAGGAAAAATGAATCCAGGATTGTCTCTATGACCTGGGGTCCTTGGTCAGGCACCAAATGGGGTATCGGAGCCTGGTGCCTCTCAGAAATGCTCATTTAGGTTCTGGAAGAGTTTTGTGTTGAGGTGATAGTTTGGATCAAGTCTTTTGCAACATGAGGATGGTTGGCCTGGGCTGTTCTGAGACCCAAGTTTCATGTGGGTACCCCTCTATAACACTTAATGTACCACAGTTTCAAACCCTTTTCCCATACCACAGCTTTTCCAGAAAGAGCCTTTGGGACAGAGAGCAGCAAAGGTGGTTTCTCAGTTGCTTTGCGCCACTCAGTAGAGCCTTCAGAGAGGGAATAGGGTCTGGGTGCATCCTGCATATTTTAACTCTCTGGCCACATCTCCTTTGTTTCACCTTCTCCTCCTCTTCCTCATATCTGACTGTCAGCAGCTGATTCCCTGCTAGGGCACTGTGTATCTTAATGCACTTGCAAAAGCTTTGTCTCATTTTTCCTGATGACTGTATCTTTGTCTTTCATTATTTCCCATCCAGTAATCTTTGGCTGTCCCTCCCTCTTTTTCTTTTGTGTGTATTACTTTTCTCTTCTCTAAGCACATTTAGAATGCCTTAGCACCAGGTGCTCGCATGATTGTCTCTTATGTTGCATTCCTCAGGACGCATAAAAGATGTTTTAAAAACCTTATCTCACTGTTTACAATAGCTTGGTGCTGGTGCTTAATAAATTATTGGGATAATTGGTTTTTCAGAGTTCACATCTACAACGTATTACAGCAGGGATGTAACTGTATCTTTCTTAGACATTTATCACTCAGAAACACTTCATATAAAACACTGAAATAAATGTTTTAGTAGCAAATGGGTAATGAATTTAAGACAAACCTTTCACTGCAGCATTCCCTGTAGGAATCGCAGTTTTTAAGGCCTGTTCCTTCAGACCCGTTAAATGACTCAAGAGACTTCTGATTAGTTCCTCAGGTCTTGTACTGCCCCCATCTCATAGCAGCGAAGTCATCTGGTCTCCGTATGGCAAACAATCCAGTTTCACCCAGATACAGCCACAGCTGGCGCAGTGAAACTGGGGGTTCTTGTGAGCTGGAATGTGATGTGAGAGCTGCCTCAAGAAAGATGGCAATGGAGAAGACCAGAGGTTTATTGGGGGCTTATGGAGACATTCTCCAGTGCAGCCCACATACAGGGTGGTGACCAGAAAGCTCTGCAAGCCATATAAGCTTCTCATTGCAGATCAATATATGAGGAGAGACTACGTCTGTCTCCCCCAAGCTTTGCATCAGCTCACAGTACGGGCATGCTGTCCTGTGTAGTAGCCTCACCAAGCCTACTGTGATGTTTTTTCCATCTCTTGCCATATCTACAGGTATAACCAGTCTGCACATGCATTCCTCCCCAGTCACGTCCACATCTCAGCTTCCAGGATCATTTCACTGTTTTTCCTTCCTCAAGTCCACCTGAAATGGAGCCACTAAACTAAGTAAAACTATTCTGCCTGCTTTCACAAGAGAGAGACTCTTCCAAAAGTCATGAGGGAAGATATATCCCCAACAGAGGAGAGTCTGGTCTGGAGCATCAAAGGACATTGGTGTCATGGGGTCTTGTACTCTTTTCTAGATACAGAGGGAAGACATACAGGGCGACTGTTAAGATTGTGCGAACATCAGATCAGGTAGCGGATTTCTGCAGAAGAGTCTGTGCAAAGTTGGAGTGCTGCCCCAACTTGTTCAGTCCTGTTCTGGTGGCCGAAGTCTGCCCGGAAAACTGCTCCATTCATACCAAAACCAAGTACAGTGAGTATTGGCCAAAATGCTTCTTGTTTCCAGCTGGGAATCAGAGCAGTGGCAGACAGTGCATGAGCTAGTGATGAAGAGCAGGAGGTGTGTAGTACATTAATATTGAGTGGGATTCATCTCATCTAAGAGCAGTTATTTAATCCTGACCAGGCCACCATAGGCTGCCTTAGTATTCTGTACAGAGAAATAGGCACCGTGAGAAAACTCTTCATCTCACTTCATGCTAATATGTCTGGTTGGAAGTCTTGACTTTTCTTCATATGTAAAGTTAATATAAGGAGCACATAAAAGGAACCTGCAGTGGCCAGCTGAGATTTAAAGTGCTACAACTGAGACACCTCATTAGGTGAGATGAAACCTGTCCTACGCAGTGAAGAGTTTCTGGCACACGCACCAGCACAGGCCAGTTTCACGGTGCCAAGGTGCTGGAAGGAATTTGGTAGCATTGACTCTCTGCTCAGAGTGTTTAATATTTAAACATGTTCCTACCTATTCAGGAAGGCTGAAGTTAGGCATGTGTCCAACACTTTTTGTCGTCAATGTTACTGGTATTATCGGATCTGAAACAGATCAGGAGAGTGGAAGTGAGTGCTGTCCTTCGACAAAGGTTGCAAGAAACCAATATGATTGATTTAAACTAATTAGCTTCTGTTTGGTGCCAAAGTAGGAGAAAATGGCTCAGGGAGATGTTCAGATCACTGAATATAGGTGTCTGTATAAGTCTACACCTAAGCTAGGCTCCTAGCTCCCACTGGTAGCAAATGGAGAGCTGGAGGAGTACAGCTAGGGGAACTCCAGCTGTACTCATCTCAAAGTTGAAGGTTGTATGTGGCAGAATGAATTGTTCTTCAAACCTCCAGTGATTTGATAAAAAGCTTGATTCAGCAACAAACTTCGACATGGGTGCCAAGTACCATTTTAGATGTCCCAGGATACCCTACCTGGTGAAGGGCAGAGTATCTGTCAGCCCCAGAGGATGCTGTAGAGCATGTCAAAAGGCACCTGACCCAAGCCCCTAATGTAAGGTCAGAGGACTCTCACATCCTTAATTTCAGTTTGGGCCTAGAAATATTCCCAGGTAATAAAACCCCATTCCTTCTTGCATTGAACAAACACACACAATCCATGATAGCTGGCCCTCTCCACTCTCTGCTGAAAACATTAGCAACTGAAAGTGTATCTAAGGCTGTTGACCCATGCAGAAAGGCATTAGATCAAATCTGAAACATGCTGGCCTCTCTCCTTCCAAATCACTGCTCAACCTAGTGGAAGCTTTGCCTAAGTACATATTGTAGGGTTAAATTCTGAACTCCTCACTCATCACCAACAGATGCATATACCTAAGAGATGTAACACTCCGCCCTAGTCCAAGATGGCATATTTACACTGGTCATTTTTTCCAAATCAGGGTATTTCAAAGGTCCTTGTAAAAGTGCACCTAGAGCGCAGTACCGAATCAGTAGCAAAAAGCATGCCAAAGTTTCCTTCTGTCAGTGGTTGAAGTTTTTAATGGGTATTTTACTTCATTCTTCCAGCTTATTATTATGGGAAAAGGAAAAAAATAATAAAGCCACCAATTGGGGAAAATAACAACATGAAAAGTGGACACGTCAAGCCAGCCAGACGCAGAAAAAGGCGGAAATCCATCTTTGTGCAGAAGAAAAGGAGGTCGTCAGCTGTCGATTTGAATGCTGCAGGCTCTGCAGAGGTATGTGTTGCACTGGGATCAACCAGCAAAAGCCCTGTGGTGCTTTTTTACCCCATCTCCATCTTCTTTTTGAGGGACTTCTCAGCAAACCCTAACACTTCTATTTTTGAATCCCTCCTTGCTACTCTGTTCTTCTAAGATGAGAGTGGTTTTACTGGGACACTCTGGGGACTTTTACCCTTCTCCATTCTAGGTTTAGCAAATAGAGTTTTTGCTTTCATCTTCATAACACTCACTAGCTAACGTGCTGTCTAATATTATATCTTTGTGTACTTCCTTACATGCCTGTAGGCAAGCAGATGAGCCTGTTAGATGCTTTTTGCAGCATCTAGCAGAGCGAAGGAGGACTGTGATCCATGTCTAAGATCTCAAATACTATAATAAATAATAATAACTCTCAGGCCATTATGGTTTCAAGGGCTTTTATTTTTTCATTAACCTTTCGTAATATTTTTGGTTCACAACATCAAACAATAGAAGTTCTAGAAGCTTTAGAAAACAAGCAAATGATGTGTGCCCCAAGTATATGGTATTTGAGGCCTCAATCTTTCTAGTATGCTGTGTAACATGATGGGATCCCAGCTTCTGCACTGATTTCTCTCCAAGTGCAACCTGGAGACAACTGTATGGACCGTTCCCAGGTGGTTTTCCCATGATAGCAACAACAAAGTTCACGTGTGGTTTCCCTTCCTCAGCTGAGTGCCAGTGATTGCTGCTTAGTGCAATGTGAAATAAAACTGATTTACTTAAATTCCCTCTACTTCAGCTGGAGGGGGATATTTTAGGCAGCTTTCAGTTGATTGCTTGCATCTTCATGACTTGGTCCTCATTTAGGTGTAGTTCTGCTTCATTTCCTTAGATTATACCCACTTCAAAGGAATTTAAATGAAATAAACTAATGTTAAGCCTAAATCAACCATTAGCCAAGTTTTTTGACCTTTCAGCCAATGTAACTAACTTTGTCTAAAATCGCTCTTTCACTTTAGACCTGAGCATATGGCTTGGATGCATGCTCACCCTTTGATCAGAGCTATGCTGTCGAAGCCATTTGGGCCACTTATGTCTATATAATGTTCAAAATACAGTTTCCATCAGTTGGTGTGTGCTTGCAAACTGTGTGACAGAAATAAGAAGAATCTGGTATAACATCCTTTAAACTGAAATTTGTGCTTCACCTTCAGCAGTTAGGTGTTCAGCTGAAAGCAGGGAAATCTGGGTGAAAGCATCTGTCCTGGGTTTTACAGAAATGCCAGCTAAGAAACCAAGTGCAAGTATGCACTTGTACATCTAACTGTTTTTAAAAAGCACCAGAATTTCCTTCCTTTCAATATCAGTGACATCCATGACAACTTGAAGCAAGGTGAAGGTTTAAATTCAAGGCTATTTCTGATTTGATTTCATCTCAAGCAACCGGAGTTTCACTTTATCCTTTTAGTATTTTCCATTTCCCCCTTTCATGCACATCTGCAGTGGCACAAAGTTTGAGACACAAGCCCAACAGAGGAGCATTTCATGCCAGATGAGTTATTGCTGTTGACCTTTTGTAAGACACAGAAGAAGGATTTGTCCACCATGGCTTTTTTTTTTCTTCTACATTTTGTAACAAACCTAAGTTGAGGACTAATCTATTTAGCACTGGAATGAAATGAGATAATTTGGTTAAAATAAATGTTACCCTGGACCGGCATGCGCACGGGCGTGCTGTTTGACCCAGTGCCTTTCGATTTGCTGCTGGATTAATCTCCGAGCCCGGATGCTGTTTCTCTGCTGGTCCTTGTGCAGGAGAGCGAAGATGATGAGCCGGACGTGATGGAGGATGAGACGGGAAGCGAGGAAACCAGCTCAGAGCTCCGCGATGACCAGACCGATACCTCCTCCGCCGAGGTCCCCTCTGCCAGGCCCCGGCGAGCCGTCACCTTGCGGAGCAGCACTGAGTCGGACAGACCTCCTCCCATGGAGAGAGCCCGACGGAGCCGGAGACCACAGCCCCACTCCTACGGCGAGGCGGAGAAGTGCACCCAAGTCAAGGAAGTGAGTATGCCTGTAGGCTTTCGCTTCCAATTAATAGCAATATTCTTCCTAAATTAACCTTTGACTTAACCTGATCTAATTTAACCTAACCTGAGGAAGTGCCAAGCTTTCCTCATCTGAGCAGGGCATCCCTGCCCTGGTTCTCCACTAAGGGAGTTTTCTTTATGAGAGCTTTTGGGTTTTTGTAGGAGATTAAGCAAGAAGAGGAGGAGAAGCTCATCCTGGACAGCAATCCGTTGGAGTGGACTGTGACTGATGTCGTGAGGTTTATTAAACTGACTGACTGCGCACCCCTTGCGAAAATATTTCAGGAGCAGGTAGAGGTCTTCATGTAACTCTTCTCCTTGGTGCCTATTCACATCACAAAAAAATAATAATAAAAAAAAAAGAGCACCTTGTTGGTTGGGTGCTGAGCTTTGGCAAAGAGATTATGATCAGAGTCTAGACACTGACAGACCAAGCTATAGCACAAGCTTTGGCAAGGCATGGAAGCCCTTGGAAACCTGAGTCAGAGCCTTGCTGGATCCTCAGAGAGACCAGAAACACCCCAGCCAGAGTGCTTCTGAAAAGCAGGAGGTTTAGACCGTTCTTGTTCATGGCAAGATCCACAGCACCATCCTGGTGTCACACGGGCGCCTTGGTGTACCAACAGATAGTGGTTATTTGGTACCTAGCAAGTTGTCTGTCCTGGCCGTGTGGGTTCCATCCTGTTCTAAAATATCAGCCTGGGAAGCAGAAAACTGCTGCTTGAATCCAAAACTGGCTGCCTGAATTTTGGCACCAACACCTAGATGCTCCAAGTATATAGACATCTACTTCCCATCTTCATCCCTGTGAAGATCTGGCGATCAGGCCCTTGGATGATATATTTTTAGGCGATGCCAAGCATCTCCCCATTAAGCACATAGGTTTGCAGGAGCAGAAGCCAATGCGCTTCATCTCAAGTCAGTGTTAACGTGTAAAATTTATATAGAAATAGCCATTCCTTGGCTAATGAGTAACAGCCACAGCTGAAAGTAAAGGGTAGCGCTAAGAAATCAAAGTTAGAAAGAAGCAAATGTGGTTAATTAGGTCATAGCTGATGGCAGTCAGTGGTATGGCCAAATGCACATTGAACTATCTCTGATTCTTCACCCTGAATAACTCTGTACCCAGCTACAGCTGGGTACCGTTGAAGTGCAAGTCTAGAGCAAGGCAGAAATACTCCACAGCAAGATGCCTTAGTCGCAGCGTGCTCCAACCATTTGTTAATCAGCCTGGAATAACGCCAGGGCTTGAAAGCCAACCCCGTCTCTCTTTTGCCAAAGAGTTTTATGGGGACTTTAATCAAACACAGATGACTGGAGCTTTTCCTTGTAATTTGCAAGGAAGCTCTGGTGCAATGGGCCATGACATCAAGCTTCAGCGGAAGAAGAACCTGAGCCATGGACAGTCCTGATCAAAGCAGTGCTTAAGGTGTCCAAATCCTCCTTGTGTTTAATTTTACCTAATCAGGGCTGTCATGGGGAGTTTATGTTGCCTGTGAGTTACTGTGCTTTTTCTGCACGTAGACGCTGATCCTCCCTAAGGGGCAAAAAGCAGTTTTGTAGCCTGCTCGTCTGCTTCCAGTCCATTAAAGAATAAAGAGGACTTGAGCTCTTAATTAAGAAGAGGATCATAAAGCCAACAGAAATGCCTAATAAAATAGCTTTTGTCTGGGGTGCTACCTCATGGAGTTTGGTGCATAAATATGCCTGAAGGAAGGATGTGACCTCCAGAGGTCCTTTCCATCCTACACCATTCTGTGACTCTGGGACATTAGAGGCTGCAAGGGCTCCATGTGGTCCAGACCCCTCTGTCTTGGTTCTTCAGCAGCTGAAGTGGAACAAGGCAGGTCCTGTGTGGACCAGGGGACACAGCATGGAGGAAGGCAGACATAAACCTTTGCTGAGCAAATCATGGGCCAGAAGAGGCGGGGGGTCTGACTTGGCAGTGGGACTGGCTTCAGCTTCTCCATTCAGCTCCCTCCTGTGTCTCCTGGTGTGCTCCCTGCAGCCTCCCCCTTGCCTCAGTCCCTCAGTCATAAAATGGGACTAATCAGATCTCCGTGGATGCTGCAGAGTTTCTGTAGAAGATGATCCAGCATTTCAGCAGCTGGAAAGCTTTTCCCAAATTGGGGCAAGGTGAGAGCCTATGAGGCCACACTGGACAACTTCTAAAAAACATGAGGTGCCCCAGAGAAAGGAGATGGGCAGCATCAAAGTGGGAGAAAAGGGCAGAGGACAAAACCGTCTTTAATTTTGGGGGCTTCTCCAGATCTGGTTATGGCTTCTGCCCTCCAGAGCCCACAAAGACAACCATATTCCCTGTCTTTTTCTTCCCCAGGACATCGACGGCCAAGCCCTTCTGTTGCTGACACTGCCCACGGTGCAAGAATGCATGGAGCTGAAGCTTGGTCCAGCCATCAAACTGTGTCACCAGATCGAGCGAGTAAAAGTTGCTTTCTATGCACAATACGCCAACTGACTGCACTTCTCCATTTCTTTCTGTTCTCCTTCTTCTTCCCTCTCTTTTTTAACATTTCAACTTGTTCAAGGGGATTTTTCCCCTATCCGTTTTCTTTTCCAAGAACACATGGGATTGGAAGCACTGGGAATTAATCTGTAGGGAAGAAAAAAAAAAAAACACAACAAAAAACTAGTAACAAATTGAACTAATTTTTCTGTACTTGTAAAGCACACCGAAAGACTGGTGGCATCTCTCCTGTTGAGCCTCGCCAACCTGCTACTCTGTGGTGCAAGGCCAGTACGGATCAGATGCTTTGTTGTTTCTTAAAACAAAGGTACCGTTGGCAGATGCATTCCCAAGGAGAAGGATCGGACATTTCTGGGTGATGATGGTTTGTCTAGGCCAATTTCTGGACATGAACATTTCTTCTAGCCAACCCTGACACACTTCTTTCATATTGAAATGTAAGTGATCATTTGTAGCATCACCTGGGGTTTACTGCAGATTTGATCTTGGTGATCAATGGGCTTTTTTTTCTCCCGCCTCTCCAGTCTTACAAAAGGAAAAAGCGTTGCACCAATCATACGCTGTTTGTTATTCCTGAGTGTTTTATAAAAGAGGACTCAACCCACGGTCTCTGCACGGTATCGGACAAAGCTGCAGCAAACTGACAGGGGGTGCAACAAGACCTATTGCGCAGCGATGCATCCTGAGCTGCGCTGGCTGTGCACAGTAAGCTGAATGTCTCTCTGATTGGACCTGTACAGTACTGATTCTTGTACAGGAACATGCATGAAAGCTTTCATAGTCAAGCCCACCCTCTTAAATCCAAGTCACTTTAAAGGCCTGACTTTGAGCCCCATGGGGTGAAAAAAAAAGCGCTATTTGGATTTAATGATGAGACTGTTGAGTGGATGCTGGTTTCATTTGCACCTTCATGAATCTAGTTGCTAGGTGGGAATAAAAAGCATGAATATTTTCAGGCGTGCGCATGCCACAGTGCTTTAGACCAGCTGAGGATCCAGCCCAATGCAGTCTATATAAAGCCTCCAGATTGTCCCAGTGCCACCCTGGCCAGTGAAACTAGGGGCTTGCTTCATGCCAAGCAGGGTGAGCACCAGGGAGGGTGAAGAGGTGGGTTGGAAACCTTAGGTTTGCCTCGGCTATATTTATAGCAGAAGGATTTCTCATTTACTTTGCTGGGTTATATGACCCCATTAGTCCCACATGCTGAGCCTGAATTTGCTGTAACTCAGCAGAGGTTGGCAGCATCACATTGGTGTAAAATTCTCCCAAAACCAAGAACTGAACTGGGACTGTCTAAATTTTTATCTGACTTCAAGGTGCAAGTGAATCTCTCCTAAAAAAGTGAATTGAATGGTTCATGCTGAGATTTAGCCTGATTTCATAGGAAACCACTGACTTCAGCAGGCTTTTGTCCTCCAACCATAGAGTCCTGTTCCCTGGCCTCAGGGAACCCGCCTTGGAAATTGTGCACAGCTCTGTTACAATGCTGTGATGCCAAAGCCCACTCCATGGAGACCTCTTCAAAGAGAAATGCCATTTCTAGCCCTAAATCTGAAGGCAGCACTTATGGCCAGATAGCCCCCGCCTCAAGCACTTGCCATATGGTGACAGCAAACTTGGATCAGATCATCCTGCTGACCACCGTGTGCTCAGAAAAACCTACTGACCAACACCAGGCTACAGCTGCTGCTTTCTCCTTCATCAATTTCCTTGTTAAGTTCTCTGCATTAAGGAAGGAAAGACTCAGAAATAAATACTCTGGACTGCATCTGTATCTGCCCTAGGGCATGTGGTAGGCAAGAAGTATTGACTCTGTTTGCCATGCATCCCTGGGGACTTTCTAGTCTCTCTTTCAGTGAGTTTCCTGATTTGCCACTGAGGAATGTGATGGGTGCAGCCGCTGCAGGCTGGGCCAGATCCTGCCAACTCCTGAGACTTCATCAAAAAATTTCCTTACATGGGAGATCAGCAGGATTGGATCCGTTCTCAGCTGTTGTCTTGTACTGAGGATCTTGTCTGAGTTTTAATCAACTGAAGGGAAAAGTAGTCACTGCTGCATCAAATGGTTTTCTTTTGTTTCTCAGAAATCCAGGAATAGAGTTCCGTAGTGGTGCTGACATTCAAAAACTAGGTTTTAGACTGGATTTCCTACTGATAGTATCAGTGGACTGTGTCCATGCAGCTGGTTTGATAAATGCTTTGGATCCCTCTTAGGGTCCCCTACAAATGTTTCATCTCTGAAGACAAAAGGATTGTGTCCCACAAAATGAGAGCACAGGTGAGAAAAACAGGGAGGGTGCTTCTCCCAGCTCCTCCTTGCTTCAGCCCGGTCCTTCCAATGGCTGGTATGACATCTGTCAGCAGGAGAGAGCTCCTAAAAGACTGCTGTTGGGAGAACTGGCATATGAGGACATTTCAAGGAAGGGAAGCAGAATGGCTGTTTGCTAAAGAGCATCCCAGCACTGATCCTGTACTTACCACATCCACCTTCTTCTCAGCATCCTTTGCTGGTCTTGGAGCTTCTGGCCACTGGGATTTGTCAGAGACATTTAACGCTTCTGGGACACATTGCAAAAATGTCATTGTTTTCTTCATCAACCTTGTAACTGTAGATATTCCTATGGCAGCTAACTACTCACGGAGGCACAGTCGGGGAGCAGCCAGCTGCAGACCCTGAGAGCAGCCAGCTCTGTTGTTGGCCAGGCAGAGGATGGGTGAAACGTTGAACCCAGCACATAGGAGTCTTTACTGATTGTTCAGGGAAGTTAAATCGTATTTAAAACTAACCTATTAAACAAAACAAACAAACAAAAAGAGTTTTAATTTTAGCTTGCGCCGGCTCTTTTATTTCCTCAGGTTTCTCTCTCCTCACCATTTGTCTTTCAATTTATTGTTCTTCAGTGTTGTCTCATTTATCATTCTCTGTCCTTGTGGGGAAGACAATAACCTGAAATCTTTATCCTAAAATTACCTTGAGTGGTAAATTCTGTATTATTTCTTTTAGTCTACAGGTTGGGAAGAAGTAGGGGATTGGGCTACTGTTGTCTGTTGCACTGATTGCCTTCCAGAAAAGCTGGAGCGGAACTTCTTAGACAATGTCCTAAGCAAGTGGAAAATGGACTGTGTGTAGTTTAACTGGACAGTGTGCTTGGATTGTCACTTACAGCTTGAGCAGAGATCAGAAGGAACTACTTACTCTTGCCTGGACTTCATTTCAATTCTGGAACATTAGCAAGGCTTGGGAGTAATGTACTTCAAAGGAGATGTTGGAAACCCGATCTTGCTTGGGTAAAATATCACTTTACTTTACAGTGTAAAAGTATAAGCCACTGGAAGTTTTTTGTTTGTTTGTTTGGTCCAGCCCTGGTTCTGAGTTAAATTCAGAGCTGGCACAACTTCACAGTTACACATATGACATTGGTGAAGCCGCATCTTCTCCCCACCCTGTTCTGAAGTTGACATCCAGGCCTGAGGTTTATTGTGTTATCAGCTACAAAAGGCCACCACTGTGAAGTGCTGAACTCATGATTATCCAAGATGGTTACCAAGGGCAGAGGAGCAACCCTGCTGTTGCTTTTGGGCTGTTGGATGCTGAACTTAAGCACATTCACACAGACCACTTTGATCCCACAAGAAGGTTGTGCAGGCACCTGTTATTGGCCTCTGCAGCCGTAAGACCAAGGATGGGCATTTCTGGAGCAAAAGTAGGGAGCTGAAGGGTGTGTGGTACCTGCCCATCTTCATCTGCACTGGCTTCTTTTGAGCTTGCACTCAGTTGAGCAGATCCATGGGCAGGTCCCTGCTCCCTTCCCAACCCCCTCAGCACCTACCTTGACTGAATCAGCCAATTCCCAGTCTGCAGGACCAAAGCATCAGTCTCTGAAATTGGGTTAAACATTAACTTAGGGGAGTGTCCATGATTCCCTGGCTGGTTGTCATGCCTTCCTCCTGCTATCAGGGACGCTCCTCTCCCACCTTGAAGAAAAACACTGTCTTTGGTTTCAGAGCTCTTCTTCCCTTTCCAGCTTGAAAAAACAGCTCCACAATCTCATTTTTTTCTCAGTGCCAGGATGACCAAACCCTGGCTTTTTCTACCTCTCAGAGGTGTGATGGTCTCTCAGCTCTGAGAAGGATTTCGGGGTCTCCAGCTTAACCATATGTTATAGCCCTTGATAGATTGGTCCTGCAGGGTGCAGAAGACCTCCTAAAAATGCTGTGTGCCCTCAGTAACCACTGAAATCAGGGCAAATGGTTACATGCCCTGTCCTTAGTGAAGCATCTAGCTCACACTGTCAGAGGTATTTGAATGTCTGCTAGGATTTACAAAGTTTCTTACTAAGTTAGATGCCTAAACCCCATTAATATTCCACTCTGGGTAAACAGCTAGTTTGCCTTAAACTGGAAAGTCACCATTCCTTGGCTTTAACCTTCAACCTTTTGCAGTGCCCAGTCATGTGGTTGGAGGAAACACCATCTCAGCTCTTTGAAGGCAAACCAGACACTGTTGAGCTGCCATAACCAACTGTTAGTCACCTGCCTCGGTCTTTTAAGGGCACAAAATTGAATTTGGCAGAGCTGTAGTGCCATCTCAATGTTTTAGAAGCTCCGTACCATCAGGGCATTTCAAATACTTCTTGCTTTTCTGGTGCAGTGTGAGAAATTATGAACTCAGGCTGTTCCTCTCATTTCCAAATTCAAGTGCCAAAAGAGAAGAACATGCTGCAACTGAACACCATTAAAACCAGCTTTATTACATGTTGATAAATATAGTCTCAAGGGCTCCATTTTGGTGCTAAGATATGTCACGCTGCATTTTCCATTGCTTGGGATTACAAAGCTGATTCCCTGCTCCAGGAAATATTTTCTGTGATCAGCAATGTCTTAAGCATTAGGATTTTTTTTTTCTTGTGGCTGTAGATTTTTTTAACTCAGATACGCTCAACAAATACCCCCACCCCAATCGTGAGTTTTGGAGAAGTTTTATACAGTATATTTATGTAAAAACTCTTTCAAAATGTGGGTGCATGTATATTTTCCCCTCAAAAATACTGTTCATCACATCAGCTGACCCAGAACTAAGGGAATCTGTTGCTCAGGATTTGGTCCAGAAGTAACTGAGTTAGTGGAAGGGCCCTCATAGATGTGTGGGTAGGGAGACCAGGTCTTCACCAAATCTGTTCACTTAGAAGTCAAAAAGTGTGCAGTTAATTAACATAAAATTTAAATCCCTCCTTCTCCTAGCAGGCAGAAATCCAGCTGAAATCTGCCAGGCTTAACAAGAGAGGGCTTGTGTCCTTAGGTGCTCATGAACTCCAAAAAAAAAAGGAGCAGAAGCATTTAATATTCTCATTTATTCTTTGATACAATATTCCAGCAAAAAATGAAAATTATCTTAATGACTGCATTTAGAATATGAGCCAGTCATCAAAGATGGGAGTTTTACAGCCCGGTAGTCCTTCAAATGTCAGCTGTCCTGCAGAAGAAGAGTGTTTTTGCAATGGTTTGGTGCCATGCACTGGAATTCTCTTCCAGAAGCCACATGAACTGTACAAACCCAACATGGCTCATAGTTCTAAATACTCATGGCCTTTCTCTTGTTTTGGTCTTTCATGTGAGTTCTTACCTTGAAAAAGGACTCATGTTCTCATGATTTAAAAGTCCAGCCTCTGTAGTGGCCCATGGCGCAGCATACCAGCAAAATACATTTTTATCCATCATCAAACTGTAGATGACCACAGGAGCATTTTGTTGACAAGCAGTTAGGTCAAGCGCCACTTCAACACCTTGTTGGAGGACTCGTCTGTGCAGCCTGGAGAGCAGATGTTCCCCGCAGCTCACTGAGGAGGGACAGATGTTTCCAGTGATGCTGTTGCTGGGTAGGTCATGTAGCCCAAGGAGCTCAAAGCAGCCACTCGATTGCCATGTGACTACCCACCCACAGATATTCGTGGTCTCGGTGACTGCCAAGGATGTGGGAGAGGGGAGGGAGGGTTTCAGGGAAGGAGAGAGGTTGGAGTTCTGGGCTTGAGATATCTTTGTGGAGAGGGACCTCTCACAACAGGGGAGAAAAGCTATGGCCATGAGCATCATTCCTGAAGGCTTCTCTGAGTCTTTTTCACAGCAAAGATACTTTGAGCCCCAACAGAGGCCAGGTGAGAGGAAGGAAAGAAGCTGGCAATATACTCAGAGTTACAATGCTGAAAGGTTCATATTTTTGTTTTTCTGGTGAGATACAGAGATGTGGCTCAGGTGGCTCCAGGCTCCTTGGCTGGATAGGAGGGAATCAGTCTTTCTTCCTTGTACCCAATTCCTATGCATCTTCTGGGTTTGGGGGCTGGAGAACCTCCTCTTGCACCTTTCAGACCTCCATAGGAAATGTCAGGGGCTAAAACTTGAGCTCTCTCCCATAGAAAAAGGTGATATTTCCCTAAATTCAGGGTGTGGGTCTACAAAACACTCTGTGTTTGATATGACAGAACAAAAATGATCATCCCCAAGTCACCCCACCTGCTTGCTGCTGCTCCAGTCTCACCAGAGATTATGGACATTTTATCTGCTTATAAATGTATGCATTAAATTTCCTAATCCCTGTTCTGCCAAACCTGGTCAGGATGTGCCAACACATGTGGTTATTCCAGCAGCCTTCACCTTCAGGGACCTGCTTGCTAGAAAACGCTCACCTGGGGAACAGTATCATAACAGTTTCATGTACACAGGCAGGGGTGTCAGGTACAGCCAAGCATTTGCTGCAGTAGGGCAGAGGTGAATGTCTCAAGTGCAGGCTTTGAAGGGAGTTGAGTCTCCTCGTGTACCTTGGTAGGACAAGGCAAGCACTTACACCCTCCTGTCTCTTCTGGAACATCAGAAATTAGCTCCACAACCAGCAGTACGGTCCATTCGTGGTGATGCACGTTGGAACTTTTGAATTGTTTTGCATTCCAGTTTGTATTGAAGATTTGATTCAAACTTTGTGTATATAATACCTTTGGTGTGTTACAATTATATATGTATGTATATACATATATGTATATATATGTGTGTGTGTATATATATGTGTATATATATACATATAAATCAATCAATGCTGGTGTTTTTACTTTTTAAATTTCACAGGGCAAAGGGCATGTTGTTAGTTTGCTGTAAGATTCTATTCTGTATATATGTTTTCATGTAAATAAGTGAAAATCTATATTCAGAGTTATATTTTAATTTTTATTCAAAATTAAATAAATCCCCTTTTTACTTGAAACAATTGTAAGCCACATTGTTAATAAAGTAACAATAAATCACATCTCTATCGAGGGCGGTTTTTTGTTTGGCTGTGCAGTGGGTGTTGTGTTTTGATGTATTTGGTTCACCCCTGGGGAGGTAAGGTGAGAAAGCCATCTGCTTGGCTTCACTGCTAAAACCTACTTATCTCCGTCTTGAGTGACCTCATGCATCTTCTAGGACAGGCCACTCTGAATTTGTCCCTTGCAGTGTTAGACACTGAGGCATCACTGGAGGCTCCTGCTTTGTCCCAGAGGGAAGCCTGCAGTAAGCTTTATGATGGCCAAATCAAATTGCCCTAGTGAAGTGCCTTTCTTCAGTGCCTTTGGAGGACATCTAGAACAGGTGAACTCTTTATAATAGGAGAGGATGAACCTAAGCCAGTAGGCAGTCTATATGGATGGGTATAGATAGATGTTAGCTGTGGTTGCATCCCTCAGAGCATAATGGACACGCAACGGTATGACTTCCAGACAGCGTGGGTTCCTGTCCAAGCATAGATGTGTCTCCACATCTGTGTGCCCTGCCTGCTCCACACCCCAGCCCTGATGAATGTGCCCAAGCTGCCTGGACCACAGTCTTGCCTTCAGTGTGCCCCCAAACCTCCAGGGAGGTGCTGCATTAAAAGGAGTGTGGCCAGCAGGGCGAGGGAGGTTATTGTCCCCCTCTGCTCTGCCCCAGTGAGGCCACATCTGCAGGGCTGCGTCCAGTTCTGGGCCCCCCAGTTCAAGAAGGGCAGGGAACTGCTGGAGCAAGGCCAGCGCAGAGCTGCCAAGGGGATCAGGGGCTGGAGCATCTCCCTTGTGAGGAAAGGCTGAGAGACCTGGGCTTGTTCAGCCTGGAGAAGAGAAGGCTGAGGGGGGATCTCATCAGTGCTTATAAATACCCGAAGGGTGGGTGTCAGGAGGATGGGGCCGGGCTCTTTTCAGCGGTGCCCAACGCCAGGCCAAGGGGCCACGGGCACAAGCGGGAACACGGGAAGTTCCCCCTGAACATGAGGCCAAACCCCTTTGCTGTGCGGGTGCCAGAGCAGGGGCACAGGCTGCCCAGAGAGGCTGTGGGGTCCCTTCCCTGGAGACATTCACCCCCCGCCTGGACGCGGCCCTGTGCCCCTGCTCTGGGGGTGCCTGCTCCAGCAGGGGTGGGACGGGGTGAGCTCCAGAGGTCCCTGCCAGCCCCCACCAGTCTGGGATTATGTGCAACACAGCCTCCCTGGCTCAACCCTCCATAAATGCCAAGCTGCAGGGTTTGGGTGTTCATGCCTGCACATTCTTCCCAGAAGCAGTATGGCAGAACATGAAACAAGGAGATGGTGGGTGGGTGAGGAGACACAAGAGCATCTGAGGACCTTTTAGGAGAGTGACAGGGAGCAGGGTGAAAGACAGGAATGAAGGTAATACAATGAACAACAGGAAAAGAAGGATGTAGTGAGAGAGGAGCTGATGGTAGGACAAGAATGACAGCAGGGCCACAGAACATGGAGTAGACACACAGGAAAAAAACACTTCCCAAGTTAAATGTCAGCCATTGAACATGGGAGAAGCCATCCTGCATTGGTGGAAAAAAGCTCTTTGGAGTCCAGAAGGTGGGCTGCAGAGATAGTGACATGCTTTGCAAAAGAAAACCTTGTATTTCTTAAGTTTCATATAACATTTTCTCTGCCGTTAGAGGCTGTGTTGAGAAGCATTAGTTCCAGCTTTATCAAGTGAGTCATTTTGCCTATCAGACCTCTCAATGGCATCCTCAGCCCTGCCCAGAATGGCTATATTTGTTGGGCTCGCTTGGCTACTGGGCATTTGCTGTTGCGTTCATCACCCATCCCCTCTGTCCCAGTGAAAGTGGGGTAGTGCACACCTTGAAACAGCAGTATTGCATCCATTGACATGTGCATGGACGAAAGTGAGCACAGAGTCTACAGAATTAGCTAACAAGAAGTCAGACGACCATTGTTTTGATTTTGCTCCATCAAGCACAGTTAGATGTCTCTTGTGGATAAAGCAAAAAGGGAGTAACAAAATTGCTCCTTTCACGGTCCACCGTTTCAATTAGTTCATCAGGGCCACAAGAATCATCCGAGGGCTGGAGCACCTCTCCTATGAAGAAGGGCTGAGAGAGTTGTTCTTCAGCCTGGAGAAGAGAAAGCTGCGGGAAGCCCTTATAGCAGCCTTCCACTACTTAAAGGGGGCTATAGGAAAGATGGGGCAACCTCTTTAGCTAAGCCTGCTGTGACAGGACAAGGGGTTGATGATTTTAAACTAAAGGAAGGTAGATTTAGACTGGCTATAAGGAACAATTTTTTACTCTGAGGGTGGTGAAACCCTGGCCCAGGTTGCCCAGAGAGGTGGTGGATGCCCCATCCCTGGAAGCATTCAAGGTCAGGTTGGACGGGGCTCTGAGCAACCTGATCTGGTTGAAGACATCCCTGCTCACTGCAGGGTGGTTGGACTAGATGGCCTCTAAAGGTCCCTTCCAACCCAAACCATTCTATGATTCTATGATTCTGTCAAGACTGGCTATTCTTTAGCAGGCAAAAATACAACCATAGGCAAGCAAGTGGGTTTAGGGTGATTTACAATAAGACCAAATCACTGGAAAGATTTTTTTTTTTACAGTGTCAACAGTCTTGGGATGGAAATCCTTCTGTGTTAGTCATTATGACACTCTAACTGCAGCCCATGCTTTGGGAAGGACAAAAGTGCAGATAGTCAGAGAAGTGACCTGTCCAAACAGCCTTAAAAATAAAGCACCAGCCCAATGATAGTGATGTGTGTTGACATATGGCTTACTAGACCACAGAAGTCCTCACTGAAAGATGAGGTAGAGAATGGGAAGGATTTATACAAGGAAATAATTCTGAGCTAAGTCTGATGGCTACATAAAACGAAAAGAGCAAAAGCTTGAATGTTTTATGATATTCTTCAGAATACAGAGGTGAAAATAAATCCATGTATCTCCCTGAAGCTTATTACATAGTCATTTAAATGTAATGCAAAGGTCAGACCCTGGTTTTTAAATTTCTGCCCCAGCTCAGGGAAGACATGCTCAGAGCTCTGCAAAGAGCTCTGCATTTTTGAAGAATGTAATGCAAAGTGATTTTAGTAAAACTGGCAAGATATTCCAGCTGAGCTCCTTGAAATTAATGACCAATGCATGAAATATAGTGCCATATATAATTTTGTCAGGGAAAAATGATCTACCAGCCTTGCTTCTGACATCACAGGCCAAGATTTTGAAGACACCTCCATTTTTAGGGTTGCAGTTTTTCATGCACAATTAATTTGGGAAAGATTTCCAGATACATCATCTGATTTGTGGACACAATCGAGCACTCATGTAAGCAGCAGTATGAGCACCAACTACCCTATAAAAAAACACCTACAAAAATAAAGTTGGATTTTCAGGTCTCTGAGGAAACACCATCTTTCTTTTCTGCATACAGAATGAACAAAAAAAGTAGGCAGTTGTATTTCATTCCTAGGGTTTTTAGACTGACTTTCAAGACAAAAAAATATTGCTTTTAATAACCATGTTGTTGCTGTTACTGCTACTTTTGTTAGCATTGTTACTGCTTTTTTAATTTCAACATTTGTGGATTTCAGTGAAATTTGATTATTCCCAAAGTCCCTCTATTGCTACAATATTTACTTAAGAATGATACACCTTTTGCTATAGTGTCTCTACTCAATTACCATAAGTTGATTTTATAACTGAATGTCAACTGAAGTTGTAATTACACTGTCTTCTCTAATAAGTCATAAAATCGTAAAACCAGAGAAAAATAGTGCTGCAGGACACCTTGAGGTGTCAGCTTGGCTGTTTTCCCTCTGTGAGGCAGAACCAATTAGACAAATCTTATTCCTATTTGGCATTTGTTTAACCTGACCCTTGGATGGGTGTCAAAATAAGACCTCCAGCAGCAAGCGATTCCCCAGCACTTCTACAGCATATAAAAAAAAAAATGATGGCATTTGGATGATGAAGCGTAATATTCCCAGGCAAAACCACTCAGCTGATGTTGCCATTGAATGGCCATTTCGTTTTGAAAAGCTCGATATGACTAGTGATCAATGGAGCAATTAATAAAAGTAAAAGCAGAAAAATCACAGTTAAGATGGATTAGATTTCAAGTAAGTAACTGTGATAATAATTTCCATCATGAGTCCTTAGCTGGGGAGGTAGAGCGTATGATCTGGAGGTTACAGCAGACGGTGGCACTACAGTCAACTTCCCTGCCATACCTAGTGCTGTCATCATTGTTATTGTGTCTCTGGATAAGCCATGTCTAGAAATAAAGCTTCGTAACACAGAGTTCCCAGCTTGTGCCCAGGCAACTCAGCAGCCCACTGACACACATCCGCGCTGGCTGAAGAAGGTCAGATCCAAAGCTGCAAGGGCTAGACAGTAGGGTTTGCCCAGCCATTCCTAACAGTGAGTTGGTGAGTCAGGGAAGAGCTGTTAGCCATAAAGAGGAGTAGACGGGCTTGATCGGCAGTCAGTCTCAGCTGCTTCTGCATCAATTGGACACTCTCCCATGCCATTTTAGGGAACGCAATACCTGTGATGGATTCCTTACAGGCATGATAATATGGCATCCTTTAGTGGACAACTCCCACTAGCTAGAGAGAGCTGGGAAGAGCTCTTAGCTCCTGAAAGATCTGCTAGCTCTTGATAATCCTGCTCCAGGTGGGTTTTCCAAGCTGATGGGTCTCTGGGACCTGCCTTTTTCTCCCAGGAGAAGACATTGACTTCTTCCCTGACTCAGCCCAGTGTCATGGTTTTGGCTGGGATAGAGTTAATTTTCTTCACTGTAGCTGGCACAGTGCTGCCTTTTGGACTTAGTATGAGAATAACATTGATAACACACTGACGTTTGGCTGTTGCTGGGCAGTGCTTGTACTATTGTACTAGCCAAGGACTTTTCCAGCTTCCCCTGCTCTGCCGGGTGCACAAGAAGCCGGGAGGGGAAGGGGCACAGCTAAGAGGCCTGATCCAAACTGGCCAAAGGGATATTCCATATCACATGACGTCATGCCCAGTGTGTTAACTGGGGGGAGGCGGCCGGGGCGGGGGCAGTGATCATGGCTTGGGGACCAGCAGCATCGGTCAGTGGGTGGTGAGTGGTTGCATCACTTGTTTGTTTTTTTTCCCCCCCTCCCGAGGTTTCACCTCTCTCTCCCTCCCTCTCTTGTTATTTTCATTTCCATTATATTATTATTGTTATTATTATTATATTACTGTTTTATTTTAATCATTAAATTGTTCCTATCTCAACCCACAAGTTTTCTTACTTTGGCCTTTCTGATCCTCTCCCCCATCCCACAGGGGTGTGTGGTGCTTAGTTGCTGACTGGGGATAAACCACGACACCCAGGATTAACAGAAATCTTTTATTCTCTGACCCAAACAGAGCTTTTAAGATCCCTTTTGTGTTAACATATATAAACCTAAAAAAAGAAATCTCCATATAAGAATCAACATACGTTTTTCATGAAAATGTGGAGTCTGCACATAGCAAAAGGGAGAGTAGTAGAAGAAAAGAGGGAAGGAAAACAAGCAGGTCTGAACCCAACACAAGGGACCTTGACTCCACTCACCACAAAAATTAAGAACAAATATAATTCTCCTGATTTTACTTATATGAGAAAGTAAAGTTTTCTCATATTTGAATGTGTACACACAATTTGAACTAATTTCCCCAAATCAGCTTCTTTTCCGCAGTCTTTCTGAGTGTGCCTATGGCTTTTAGTCACATGCAAAAGCTCTATACCTAACAGATTTATCATATTGGGGCTATTGTAGATAACAGGTTAAAGCCCTGTTGTTTTGGGTGTGGATTGCTCCATTACATAGACTTCTCCTTCCCCTCAGAGTGAGGACGTCACTCGGGTCCTCTTGCTGACATTACCCACACAGCAGCCACCTATTTCTGTGACATTTTCTAGCTGATTGATGTAACTAAGGCAAAAGGGGAGCAACTACTGTTGGTGCATGCTTAGTCTGGGATTTGCTGCTGCGCTATTTCAGATGTGAAATATGCCCACGTGGTGGAAAGCCCACTCTGTCTTTCCATGTGTATCAGCTGGACATACAGAAGAAACAGCCTATCTCTGTAAACCTCCCTCCCACACACGCACACGCATGCAGAGCATTCAGGAGATACTCCCTGCCAAGGCAATTTGCAGTCTTTCATGGTGAAACCTAGCGAAAGGTGAGGACCTTTTCAGAGGAGGAAAGTGTTATCACTTTCATGTACTTGTCACCGAGACCTGGAGACCTTGCAGCAGCCAGAAACCTTGTTCCCACTGGTTTAAGGTGAGATCACACGTGTCTCTAGGGACGAGTGTGCTGGGGGAGATCACCATATCAAAATGCAATCATTACTGTGAAGTTCACTTTTTTTCATAGCTGGAGGAACCCTCAAACATCCAGACTGTAAATCTTTAAGCTTGAGTTTGCACAGGAAACCTGCAAGCTCTGCTGAGCTCCTGGTTGTATGGTTGACGTTAATTGCATTTTAACCAATACAGCTTTCCACTTTACAACCTCCCCAGCAGGAATTTACCTAGCCAAGAATGGCTTGAGCACAGCAGGTCCCCAACTACAATCGGTCAATGCCCTGCTTCTGAGTGCCAGGCCTTTGGCACCTCATTTTCATGCTCTGTCATGAAGATAATAAAGACAAGCACAAAAGGAGAGAAGAGCTGGGAAACTGGACATCATCTGAGGACTGTTCCTACCTCAAAGGACCTAAGCTAGGCTGAATTAAAGCCCTAAAGTATCATCTCATTGGGGGAAAAATCCCTCATTTTGTTCTGTGCTTGTCCGGTATCTAAAAGTGCTGGAGCCTTGGAGCTTGACTTCATTTTTAGCCCATGATATTACAAATAATAAATAAAGAGAATGTCTTCCACCGAGAACTTGGAACAAATTCATAAACCTCTTTCCAGTGGGAAATTCCTGTTGTCTTCTCTCAGCACATTAACCCTTGAGACAGACCAGGATGTCCTTGCCCTTCACACAGCATGGCAGTGAAAAATTGGGAATCATTTTCCCCATTTCCCCTGCTTAAGGGTCTCCAATGCACCTCAAAACCGAACCTAAAACCCTCCCTCTCCATGAAGTGGCTTGGAACACTGTGTCCTGAAGAGAGCAGCTGTGATGGTACCTTGGTCATGGTATTTCTGGGTGAAATCTGAATTTCTGTAAGAGACACTGCAACTGTGGGAGGGCAGTGAAGAAAGGAACCGGTCCAGACCCAAATACTTGTTAACAAAGAGGTGGGTGAAGGAAAAGATTGTGACCACAGATCTCAGAGAAGGTCGTCACCAAGAGGTACAGATGCAGCAATGGCCAAAGCTTGGGATGCATGTGATGGAGGGGTCTGGTCCATATCTAGGGAAGACAGTCTTTCCTTTGACTTTAAAAAGAGCTGGAGCCAGCCAGAATCACAGAATCCCAGACTGGTGGGGGCTGGCAGGGACCTCTGGATATCATCCCGTCCCACCCCCTGCTGGAGCAGGCACACCCAGAGCAGGGGCACAGGGCCGCATCCAGGCGGGGGGTGAATGTCTCCAGGGAAGGGACCCCACAGCCTCTCTGGGCAGCCTGTGCCCCTGCTCTGGCACCCGCACAGCAAAGGGGTTTGTCCCCATGTTCAGGGGGAACTTCCCGTGTTCCAGCTTGTGCCCGTGGCCCCTTGGCCTGGCGTTGGGCACCACTGAAAAGAGCCCGGCCCCATCCTCCTGACACCCACCCTTCGGGTATTTATAGGCACTGATGAGATCCCCCCTCAGCCTTCTCTTCTCCAGGCTGAACAAGCCCAGGTCTCTCAGCCTTTCCTCACAAGGGAGATGCTCCAGCCCCTGATCCCCTTGGCAGCTCTGCGCTGGCCTTGCTCCAGCAGCTCCCTGCCCTTCTTGAACTGGGGGGCCCAGAACTGGCCGCAGCCCTGCAGGTGTGCCCTCACCGGGGCAGAGCAGAGGGGGAGGAGAACCTCCCTCGCCCTGCTGCCCACACTCCTTTTAATGCAGCCCAGAGCATCGCTGGCCTTCTTGGCCACAAGGTCACAGTGCTGGCTCAGGGTCACCTCGCTGCCCACCAGCACTCCCAGGTCCTTCTCAAGGACCTTGTGAGAATGTCCAGTGCCTGATGGGATGGGCAACAGGACAGGAAGGGGAAGAGATGGAAAGTGGAGAAGAGCCTGGAAATGTAACTGCAGACCGCTGAATGAGGCACCCAGCATTAGGGGCTATTGTTTTCTGCTATGATTCCTCCAAAACCCAACACAACATATTCAGAAGCGTGTTTCAAAGTTTTATTTCTCTTCTGGGAATGGAGCTCCTATTGTACAAGCATTGAAGTTGCTTTTGGGGGGCTTTTTCTTTCCTTTTATTTCTTTTAATTCCTTTAATAAGAAGCAGCTTTCTGTTTCCATTTACAAACGTTAAGCTGCAGCGTCTATGTGCGTGCATGCGTCTCCGTGCGTGAGAGTCTCCAGTCCGTTGTGAAACACAAACCAGAATATCAAGCCTTTGCATTTCCTTAGATCGTTTTTTATCTGATATTGAATTAAGTAAAGGGCTTAATGTTCAAAGTGGTGTTTGGGGAGTTACTCACACAAATTCTGTTATTGCTGTTAATGGGATTTGTGCGGATTTCTTTGAAGATGAGTCCCTTAATGTAGGATAGGAAAAGACATTCTAAACTCTAACTTATTTCAGACAAATCTATCTTTAATTTTTACCAATAGAGCATTAGAGATGTGAGACAAAGAAATGTTTGCTGCATTTTTTAATATATTAGCATTATTGACAGGCACATGAAGACAGGTTTGGTTCAGATAATCCAGTGGGTACTTTGCTGAATTCTTAAGAAGTGGAGAGAAAGGGATTTTAAAGTTTGAAATCATGATGAAATTTGGTGACATTCAGAGAATACAAAGCTGAAAAAAGTGGTCATAAAGCATTTCCTAGACACTGTCTTACACCGCAGACTCGATATCGATGGAAAGTTTGGTAGTGCCTCCCTTAGGTACCAGGAGGTGACCACCCTCATTTTAAGATGTGACTAGGAGCAGAAAAGAGCAGGCAAAGGGAAATCTGGCTAATGGGACTGCAGAAAAAAAGCCTTGAGGATCCATCATAATGCATTTTCTTGAGAAATCTCATCCCTTCTGACTCCAGAGAAGGGTGAGATCAGGCTTGTCTTATATGAGCTGAGAACAGGCAAGTCTGGACCAATCATGCAACCTGTGGGCTGAGGCTTGCAGCCACTAAGGACAGAGCAGGGCAGCACTAGGAACAGTGTTACCTAATTTTCAGGTGCCTGGGCAGAGGGCATCTCACCTGACTCCAGCCAAGGCTGGAGCTAGTGATCATCCCAGGGCATCCAAGACATGAATGGGATGGCAAATGCAAGGAAAAGTCACACCCTCTTGGAAAAGCAGCCATAAGTGGCATTTTAGGGTCTTTCAGATAGCACTAGACACCTATGTTGAGCCAGCCTGTTCAAGTCCCACCTGGATATCTGCTTGTACAGCTCCACTAACTACCAGATGCAATCATAGACACCGACACGCTTGCAGACGCCCACCTGTTTGCTTCCATTCACCTTAGTGAGACAACCAAACTCCACACCTCTTTTGTTGTTTGTGTCTCTGGAGGAATGCATGGGGTGATAACCACACTGGTCCAGGCAGCTCCCCTAAGATTGATGAGCAGTTTAATGCTAGCTTTCTCACTGCTGAGCTTGCAGTGAAGATTTGTGGGCTGTTTCCGTCCCAGATCCTTGCAATCCCTTTCTTTTATCCTCTGATCTGGATGATGAAGTTGACAGAACCTATATAAATTATAGTCTTTGGAGTATTAATTGCCTGTTTCTAAAAGATTAATTACAGAATATCTCTTACATTCACAGATCAGTATTAAAGAGCCACCAGTATTATTCGACAATATCTCTTCCTGAGTCATCCCGTCTGGTCTGGGTGTAAACAGGGTGGTAGTTTCTGAGCTTAGAGGTGTGAGGAAGTTACAGGAGAGAGTTAGTATGAACTTTTGTACTTTATCTACTTGTCATAACTCCCTATGTATAGGCTCATGGTCCATAGTAAACATGGAGCAATTTAACGCACTTAATGGACAAGCCAAGGTCACACTGTCACCTTAGCGTTCGTGCTCCTTCTGCTTCAGTGAGTGGTCCCAGGCCCTCCCCATGTCACTTCTGCTTTCTCACTTGTGCTGGAATCAGTATTTTGGCAGTTGGGAAATTTGTCTGGCTAAAGACTAACCCCCATTAAAAAACCATCTTATCACTCAGATGGCTTATTTTTCCAGTCTGTCTATCTGCTTGGATGCATGAGCTCTTCCATCAGCATTTTGGGATAGGTAGGAACAAGAACCCAGAATGGAAGGGAGAAAAGGATCATCTTTTTGTTGCACATGAATTTACACTGAATTCAGGTATGAGAGTTGCCGTAGTCCTAGGGAGAAGGGCAGACACTTCTTCATACCACACATGGAGCAGGAGAATCGTCTCTCGCACAGCTCACCTTCCTTCAAGTGTCCATAAGGCAAGCTAAGCACCACAAGAAGAAATCCAGTAGATCTCCATCCCTGATATACAATTTCATTGCATAGTTGAAAGCCACACCTCAAAGACATACAGAAGCAATGCAAAGAAACCACACGGAGGCGATGAACTGAAAAGCTGAGCTGATGAATTCACGTGCAGAGCCATGCAAAGATGTTTCTCACACCTAAACAAGTAACTCTATGGTTGATCAGGTTGTTTTAGATCTCTCTAATCTGAGGCATTCTGCTGACAGGCCCGTATTTCCTCCATAAAAGCTAGCCAGCCTTTCTCTACTGACCTCACTTTAGTTTAGTCACCACACTTTTAAGTTGGATGAAAGCTTAACATATCATATTTTTGCTCCATTACAACATTCCTTTATGATTTTTAAATGCCATTTCCCTCTCCCCTCCCTCCCAAAAAACCTGAGGAGGTTCCTCAGCAAGGCTCTGTAACCATCCAGTCACACAAACACATAGTTAAATCTGAGCACCCAAATAGTTCTGAACTCTGATTACTGGAAGGAGTTTTGAGGTGTTTTCTGCAGGGTGGTAGGCAAAGCCTTCAGATGTATCTGATATTACTAGTTGAGTTAAAAGGCTGTTTTATTAGTGGCTGCTGTTTCTGGTGATACATGTATTTTACAAACGTTTCAAAACATTACCAGCTGCAATATATATCCATTCTTACTCTGTTCTAAATTTTCAAGACCTTGAGGTTTTGTTTTCTTTGCTAATTAATGCTTTACTTCCTCACACACCATCCCCCCCACCCCCCACCCCCACCCCATAGGTTTCTCATTTTCTCCCACCATGGTATATCAACATCACTTAATTTTAGCTTTTCAGGCATATGCACCATGTCTAAATTCCTTCTGTAGCCCAGGAAGGAGACAAGCACCTCCAGAGGGCAGTTTATCTCATCTATTTAAGACCATTACCTAGGACAGTATGAATTGTCTTTTGTAGCAAAGGGAGACAGATGTCTCCAGAGGACAACTAGCTTAGTCAGTGTATCTAAATTTTGGAAATCTGAAGCCAGAGAAATCTCACCACAAAGTTGTTCTGGGGATAAAAATTGATTTAGTTGACTTTAGAGTCCTAATATTTTGTCCCCACTTCCATTTCAAGTAATTTTTACATAACCAACATAAAGAAACCCCAGGCCCTTTGAAATCAAGAATCTTCACTGCAGACCAGTTCTGATGTACCTTTCTGCTTAACTGGAACTGAATCAACTTAATGCAATTTGTTTTTTCCTGCAAGCTCTTCTAAAATTTGCTCTTCCTTCATAGACATCCTCACAACTTTCTGCCCAAGTGACCGTGACATCAAAGGTACTTGGGACCTATTCTTACACGTGGCATTTTGTCTCCCAGTCTGCACCTAGGGTGTTGAAGTCTCCTATGTTAGAGTCACCCTCAGGGATATTTTTTTCCCTTTAACAAGAACTGGCCACATGCAAGCCCAGACATAGCAATTCATCACAGTCTCAGCACCATCTCCAGAGAGTTTGTCCTACTGTCCACTCCAAAAGGACTTCATATAGGTTCTCTGCTAGCCATATTACATTATCTTAATTTTTCTCCTTATATCCTACGCACCTTCTCCATTCAATTCATTCTTGGACAGCTGTTAACTTCTCTGTCTGCATCACAGATTTATGCCTACCTAGCAGAAACAGATTTCCTTTATTCTCTTGTCAGGGGTCTGATGCTCTTTTTTATGTATTTAGTTCCTTAGAAATCTTATTTTAAGCACAACAATTTGTTTCCTTAGTTCATATCTATATGATCAAGCCTCATAGGCATGTGTGTCCTAAATCCCCAGCAGGACCTGCGCAGAGGAAGTGCTGTTTCAGGGGAGTGCTCAGCCAGCCCCAGAAGCCTTGCGGGAAGGTGGGTGTTCATCTCCCAGAGTAGCACATTGCCCTAACACTGATAAAAAGCTTGAAGAACAGAGCCACATCCCAGACACATACCCGGGAGCTCCACCTGTAAAGACTGGGTGGACTTAGGCTTGACAGTAAAACCTGTTTCTTGTGGGTATAATTTACAAATTAAATTGCTAGTTCACAAAAGAAATTGTTATTATATTTCACCCACTCCTTCCCCTACCATCAATACTCTTTGACACTCACCATCTTCTTTTCCCTATGGCATGCCTTAATCGATTATTGTGCCCTGATTTCCCTGTTCTTTCTTACCTTATAAATTAAGAGCATTTATATACACAGAGAAGCACCTTGTGAGTTTTCAGAAGGAAGTACTCAGCTGTATCTTCAGGCCTCTCTAAAAACTGGCCCTAAGGCAGTAACTACTGAAAGGAAAGGCAGGTACTTTACTAAATAAAATGATTCCCTGACAACATAATTCCCAAAGTAGAGAGGGAGGAGAGCAGGGACAGGATAAGAGACTTTAATTGGATCCCTTTCCAGCAGGAAGCAAGCAGAATGAATAATTGTTAATTGATGTTAATTGTTAATTGCTACCTCCCCCATCTGCAAATCTCTCAATAGGAACTAATGAAAACTTAGAAGAGCTTGAATGGGTATATTGCTCTCTGGCTCTACAACCTTTTTCCTCTATAGCAGAAAAGGTGTAAGTTTTCCATTAATATTTGTTTAGAAGGATGCTCAGAGCCTCTAGCCCTGCTGCATGGTTTCAACCGTGCCAGAGGAACACATTGCTGTGAAGAGTTTAATGGCTCCTAAAACATGAGGAGTATTTTGCTATTATTTTGTCTTTTATCTGCACTGCTTATCTCGTGAGAGGGTCAGTTGTCCTCTTGGAGTGCACACTGCATGGTTTTCTTTGATGAAGAGTCTTTTGGCAGCAGCCCTAGAGCATGACTCAAGAAATGTGTCTCAAGATCCCTCTCTGCCACAGCTGTCCTAGAAAGCCCCTATTCCCTGGAGACTGGCTTTGTCAGGTTACCTGGTGACCATCTGAGCTGCAGAAAGCCTCTATGCCTTGCACAGTAGATAATGAAAGCGGTTGGTTTTGTCATCCCACACCGAGGATGGCTGCTCAGATGAATCTCCGGTTTGCAGAGAACCAGAGGGTGATGGTCAATGGGCAGAAGCCACCATAACAGGTGCTTCAGGACACCCATTGCTGTTGTTCTGGCCGCATGATAGCAGGTCCTTGTATAAATAAATCTAAGGTCACTTCATTTGACACAGAAACTTAAAAAAGGAACCGGCAAATACACTTTTAATTCCCACCATTAATTATTGTGGCAAAATGTTCACATGTGTCTCTCTGTTGACAAGCTTTGCATCTCCTCTTATCAAGCCTTTTAGCTCAGCCAGACTTATTAACTCACCCTTGTTTTAATCAAATCTGGAGATACTGGGCTGTATGTGGGGTAGGAAGACAGCAGATCAGTATCAAGAGCTGCAATTCAGGAGCTGCCTTACCTCCTGCCAGCCACTGCATCTATTTCATGTATCTTTCCATCTCCCTGTCTGTAAAATGTGCAAAGTACTGCTTACTATGCTTCAGAAATCTTGTGAGTTCCTTCCTTGTGGATAACTAAATATTATGACATATAAAAGCACAGGGTATAGATATATCATAGACTTCACACTTGTATTTCACACTCTCTATTAATGTGGCACTCCATGGTGACATGATATTTACCAAAGACTTCCTGGGAGCAGATTTGAAATTTTATTTTTTTTTTCAAGGCTAAAAACTGTTAAGCTCAGTGTTTATCTGCAATGGCAAGGGAAGGTTCTCAATGAATGGTAATGATAGGTTTCTAGTCATAAAAATAGCCTTTCCTATGCTGAGGAAAGAAAAAAAAGAAAATACCCTCTGAGATTTTTCTGGCATTAAGGCAGTCAAATTGTCCTTTTAAATAGCACCGAAATTGACAGATCATAAAAAATATAGAGAACAATCATCGGAGAGTGTACAATAATCCAGCAATATGGAAATTACAAATTTTAATATTTCCCTGAGTCAATGAAATATGCAAAGGAACAACTGCATAATACAGCAAGCACTGTTTAATCCCTAGGTAGCTAGAGTTAGCAAGATACTCTACCCCAGTTAATTTTTCTCTTAGTTAATAACAAATGCACCAAATTACTTCAACGGTGAAGGATAACTACATGCCCTCTTAAGTTCAATTGTTGCACAAAGCTGCTCTATCAACTATCCACATTTAATGATGCTCTGGTAGTTTCTGATCTTGCTGAAATCTTACTGCAACATGGAAAGTCAGTTGGCCTAAATTTGTGCAGCTGCCATCAGCATTCATTTGCCATAATGGATTTTCTTGGTGATTCATCAAACCCAGCTTTTTTTCCCCAGCAGAAACCAGCAAGACATCCGAAACAGTGGGGAAGTCTATTCCCTGACCCGTGCTACCAGCTTGTGACTGGTTTCCTTTTCAAATCAAAATATTTTTCTTGCAAATTTGGAAGAAATCTGCATTGATATCAGATTGAGGATTCCTCCCCTTTGGTACTAGAACTGCAGAGTAAAAGATAAATTCCCTCTTTAAACAGTGCAAAATATTCTGTTAACTAAGGTCAGTCACAAAATGACGACGCCGGTATGTTCCTGCAGCGTGCAAACCTTTGCTAGATAAACAGCAGCATCAAACTCACCGAGCAGGTAGCTGTCTGTAAAACATGACTGAATGTGCCTGTTGCTTAAAAAGCTTCTTTTTCCAAGAGGTTTTGTTTAGTTTCAGTGCCCGAGCTGCACTTTGAATAATGGATTGCAGCGGTTCAAAAATACGGCAGCAAACTCAGGCAGAGCTTGCTCAGGCTCCCGATTCAGACCAGTACTTCAGCATGTGCTTAATTTAAGCATATACTTAAGGGTCTAAAGGGCTGAATGACACACTTGTGCCCCTCTAATTAGAGATTACTGAAATCATGCTGCAGTACAGACCAGCAACGGAAAATGACTCAACCCTTGATGCAGGGCCAGAAGCAACTCCAATGGGTGGAAAACCTACTGCTAACAAGAAGACAAGGGATTTGTCTACCCTTAGAGTTACACAGGCATATTCTGGGCTAAACTAGACAGGGAGGCACTGGCAGGACTGTCCAGAGAGTCCTCAGTGAAGAGTAATGCTGCGTACAGACAAAGTTGATATCACACTATTTTATTCAATCCCTCTCCAGTTAGCATGGAAAGAAGTTGCACTGTGAAATGATGCTTGTGTTGCCCAGAGAGACGATGTTGACAGCTCAAGGCTGACCCACCTGAAATTAAAGTGGCTCCAAACATGAGTGACGGATTTTATACTGTACTGGGACTAGAGGCAGGGACAACATATCAATTATTGCAGAGGGGAAAGCAAGCTCCAAACAACAGCATGGACAGATGGGGTCTGACTGCAGCTAGCTGAGCTCCAATGAGGTTTTCCATGAGAGAATCTGATCCTTTTAGCTCTGATCCAGGTTTGCTAAGCTCAAGGGAGCCTGCAATGAGACTTGGCATCATGCTACTCCTGGACAGGCAGTTTTCATCAGAGGCAGGGTTCAAGCACGCCTGTCTGATTTTGTCATTCAAAGTTTCCATTGGAAAACTTCCTGTTCCCAATAGTTCTGGCTGTAAATCTCCCAAATACAGGTGCTTCAGACAGAAAATCCTCCTCACGTTTTCCGTCTAGCAGCAAAACCAACCTGCCTCGCATTTCTTGGGCTTAGAAGATTTCAATAATGGCTTTGAAGCAAGTTTATCGTCTTCCTTCCCGCTCTCTATGAGCTCTACTTCCCTGTTAAATGTGACAGAGTTATCCCCGGATCAACAAGCTAGAACAAATGTAATCCCCCAGTAACAAGAAAGCGGTCCTTTTTTGGGAGGTGAGGGTGAGGAAGCAATCAATCCCTTACAGCGGCACGTGCCTAATGGATCCATCTCTTTCATTAGCTCTGGGCTCCTAATAACCACTGTCTTTGCCAAATGAGGGATGTGTTATGTCGACTCTTCTCCTCCCTTCCCTGCCTTGTCAGCGGCATGCTAATTTATGTAATCAATTCATAGTACTGCTTAATGAATAGCTTTGAAGTCGTTAGATTCATCTGCTGGTAAAGGGGCTGATTGGTCAGCCTCTGAATCGTTTCCATTTTCTGAAGCTCAACAGTGTCAGCCAACATAATTGCTTTTGAAACACTCTTGGGAGACACTTGGGAAGAAGCCGTATACTCCCCCTTTATATTTAAGTGGAAGACAAAGTGGAACAATAATAATACTTAGCATTTTTACCACCATTTATATCATTAAAATTCTCCCCAAACATTAACTAATTTTTGCACTATGCCCAAAAGGTGAATCATTGTTTCACTTATACAGAAGAGAGTCAGTAATAAAGACAACAGATCCTAAGCTCCTTGGATGTTGCAGCTGATGGGTACCTTTGTGCCTAGGAAGGCCAGTGGTGAACCCAGATTCACAATGACCCTTCAGTACCCAACTCCTGTGGAAAACCCTGGGGAATGTGAGCTCTAGGATTTTACACCACACAAAAAGCATAAATCACCATTGGTTTGTAAATAGTGGGAACACATTCAAAGATATTATGAGCTTTTTCTTCTCAGGAACATGGTCCTGACAGAGGCAAACAGGCAGCCAACGACAATTTACAATTACTATGCTTTGGGGCAATGTGATTTTTTTATCTTGATTGACAGCTCTGTGGATGCCTCTCTTCTCACCATCCAAGCACTCTTGTGTCTTCACATCTGAGTCCTGACCTGCTGTTGATGGACAGGGTGGTGTAAAGATGAGCTCAGCTCTCCTCCATGACGTGCAGCTGGCATAAGGAAAGTCATTGTGGGAAGGAGGTAAATACTTGTGAATTCCCACCCCCGTGCAAAGTGTGGATCCTAGCCGTGTGCTCCAAGGGGCCCCGTGTGGATGCAGTTTGATGCTTGGGTTGGCTACTCAAATGCATGCTCAGCCAACCCTACCAAAGCCTGTGTAGATGCAGCCTGTGACAACAACCACACTACACTGATTTAGCTAGGAGATGCCTACTAACAGAGATGAGTACTGCTTTAATTACTTGAAAACTTTCAAATACAAACAGTTTTGCTGTGCTTTATAATGTTTATTCAAAGGTTTCAGGCTCCGCAGAGCTGTGATGCAGGGTGCCCTCTGGCCACACCATTTCAGTAATGACTCTGGCATTTCTGACAGAAACTAACAGCAGAAATTGTTATCAATGTTTTTTGCAAAATACTGCAAGCTAGAAATTGGATCCCCCCCCCCCCTCCTGCCTCCTCCTTCACTCGTTAATGAGCTACTTCTTCAAGGTGCCAATGGTAAAGCTGTAAAGTGAGATGGGCAATTTATTTTCTGGGCCTGAGACCCTAGACACAGTAACATACAGTTATTTATTTTAATGCATCATTCATGTAAAATTACATGATGCTTTGCAGGTAGAGCAGGAAGAGAAGTTACCTTATCCTGGGGACCTGTAAGATGAGATACTGATGAGATGCTAGAGGAAGATGAAAGTGAGATGAAGAAATCCTATGCTCTGGGTGTAGGCGAGGGTGGTGAGAACTGTTTTTGCCATGCTGTTGTGGTTTAGCCTCAGCCAGTAACCAAGCCCCACACAGCCACTCCCTCCCTCCCCCTCAGTGGGATAGGGGGGAGAATCAGAAGGGTAAAAGTGAGAAAACTCGTGAGCTGAAATAAAGACAGTTTAATAGGTAAAGCAAAAGCCACACATGAAGCAAAGCAAAACAAGGAATTCATTCACTCCTTCCCATGGGCAGGCGGGTGCTCAGCCATCCCCAGGACAGCAGGGCTCCATCACAAGTAATGGTGACTTGGGAAGACAAACGCCATCACTCCGAACGTCCCCCCTTCCTGCTTCTTCCCCCACCTTTATATGCTGAGCCTGACGCCGTATGGTGTGGGACATCCCTTGGGTCAGTTGGGGTCAGCTGTCCCGGCCGTGTCCCCTCCCAACTTCTTGTGCACCCGGCAGAGCATGGGAAGCCGGAAAACTCCTTGATCAGTGGAAGTGCTACTTAGCAACAACAAAGACATCCCTGTGTTATCAACACTCTTTTTAGCACAAATGCAAAACACAGCCCCATACTAGCTACTATGAAGAAAATTAACTCTATCCCAGCCAAACCCAGGACACATGCATTACCTCTTAGCCTTCAAGAAGTTGGGAGTGCGCAGGGCATTTCTTTCTAGACAGCGATATTCGGACTCCTTTATCATCAATGAAGAGATGCAACCTTTCCAATAGAATGATTTATACTGCTCTAGTTCAGATGTTTAGAATCAGTGAGATGAATAATATTCTATTTCCAGTTCCCTATTTCTCTCCTCTAGCTTGCAAAGAAAGCCTCGAGCTGCTAGGTCAGACAGAAGTGTTCACACTGTAGGTGTCTGAAGATGGGCTAAATGTTCCCACCTTGACTTTATGGACACACAGCTTGCAGTTTTGCCAGTAGATGCTTTTATTTTTTTCACTGATTCTGAACGCTTGTGGAATCAAGGATGGGATTTGCCTGTCTAAATGTTACAGCAGCTCACAGAGGTGGCAGATTTGAGCCAGGACTTGTAGACCAAGCTCTTCTGGACCAGCACCTGGACTACAGATCCCACAGTACCTAAAATGGCACAAGAGATCTGCACTTCAGCAATGGGATACTGCCCAGAGGTGCAGACATCAAGCAGCCAAACACCTCTTACAACAAGTGGAGAGACGATCAATAAAATCAGTGAAAATCAGCATGCAATTCAGCTTGCCAGATGCAGTCATCTACCTTAGGATAGGAGGATTCACACTATAACCTCTAGCAACCACAAGGGTAGCTGAGAGTGACTTGGGATTTGTGCAGATGTAGAGACTCTCATTTCATCATCTGGATCCTACAATTAATGTCTAGTAAGTAGACAGCTGGATCTTTATTCTTTTTCAGTTAAAGAAACAGGTCCTTCCAGGCTCCAACTTCTAGTAATGTTTGAGGTGCTGAAAGGTCTATTGCCTGTCCTAGAGCTGCTGAGCCAAAGGGTGCAGGTTTTTCCATGGTAGGCCATGGCACATCTATCAACTGTGTGTGACTTGCTCAAGTATTTAAAAGACTGTCCACTGGTGCACAGGACACTGAGGTGGTGGAGTTGCAGCCTGGATGACAAGCTCCAGTGTGTCTCCAACTACAGTCGTAGACATTTCCAGGCTGCTGCAATGTGTATAACAGAATTGCTTTCCTCCCCTTCCAGAGCACCCTAACTTGCTGTCTGTGTTTTGCAGGCTGTAGAGATATAAATTATCTCAAATTGGATGAGTATGCTTTGCTCTTTGTCTGTGGAAACTCAGGCATGCATCACCTGTAAGAAGCTATTTTATAACTCGTTAATATTTTTATCAAGATAGGAATATATTAATATTTTATTAGTATATTAATATTTTTATTAATAGCTGAAGGAAAATGTAGAAAACAGACTATTTAGGCATGTAAGGATGTGCCAATCTCTATCAGTGATGCCCCCACTGTATCCTGTCTAGCCTCCGACTATTGCTCCAAAAGCGAACCTCTCCTATCTGTCCTGTCACACATCAGCACCGTGTGGGTCATCTCGGGTACCCGGGGGCTCACACAATGCTAGAGGTCTATGTGCGAGCAACAGCAGTGTGCCTAGACTTATTTGCTGAGCACAGCAAAGAGAAAAGGTCATTGAAAGTAGGTAAGGAGTTGGGATAGGTTAACCAAGAGGGTTGATAGAGGGTGAGTTTAGCCAGAGGTTTTGAAGCGTCTGGGAGGGTAGACATTGGTGTTGAAAAGGAAATCCTCTGAGTCTTGAGAAAACAGTTTCTCTAATCTGCTGGATAGTGGGCATTGAGAGGTGCTGTCAGGGAAGAACTGCACAAGGTCTTGATTCTCTACCCCTTGTAGTCAGGGTTGGAGACAAATATGTTCCAGAGTGGGGACAACTCAGGCAAGAGATTTCAGTGGACAGTAACAGTGACCCTAGGTGGCTTTTCCCCCCTACTTCTTTTTTCTTTTAGTGTTTCCATGTTGTTTACTGAAAGGCACAATGTTGGTCTACCCGTTTTTGCTTCTAGGGGAGCAGAGGCAAAAAAAAATAATGTCACCTTCCCATGGTGCTTGCATACAGGGCTCTGCAAGCAGATCACACAGGCAGTATCTGCTTTTCCAGGGAGAGGATGCAATGCCAGCCTGCGGGTGGGGACTGCACCTTCTCACAGGGACCCTCAGTGTGTGTATATCCCAAAAGAAACTTGTGCTAGTCAGACCCCCAAGGTCACCATTAGCGTTTGTGCAGGGAAGAGGCAGTGACACAGCGTGAACTTCCCTCTGCAAGGGAGCACAAGATGAAACCACAACGGGCAAGTGTCATGTTCACCATGGCAGGGACAGCCTGTGTGGGTCCTGGCCACCACTTTGTTCCTTCTTCTGCCAGGGAAGTCACTTCACTTATCTTGTCGTGGTCTCCAGCCCATACTACCACAGGCGATCCACATGCTAACGTTTTGCCATGCCTTCTGTTTTGTTCGCCCAGCCCTGGCTTTAATCTTGAAGTTTGAACAAGAAAACCACCAGTAACCAAAAGGCTCTGCCTTCACCATAAGAACATTTTAATTTCTTGACTGAATACCAAAGTAATCTTTTCACCTGCAGTATGTGTCTTTTCACCTGTGGTAACTCATGTAATTACCGATGGCGCTGAGAGGAAAAACCTTGTGTTAACTTCTCGTCCTTGCCGCTCAAGAATGTCCACGGGACCCCAGTGCACTGTTATTATTTTGCAAGAAAACTCCTTTCATGCATGTTTTATTTGATTTGATTTATAAAGGGAGACAGCAAGGCAGTTGTCACCTCTATTTCCCGTGCAGGCATCAGGTCTGAGCAGAGGCGAGGTGAGTGGTGCTTGGTGACAGGTTATTGCCAAGGTTGAGATATAGGGCCTTTTTGTTTTATTCGCCATCTAAATTAGTTACTGCAAAGAGATTTCCCTGGTGGAAAATTAGTTTCAATATTTATTTCCTACCTGACACTTTATTATTCTTTTATTGAGTGGAAAGTGCGCTTTCTCTTTCAGGGCAGGTTTTCATGCAGAGTTCGCTGTAACCTGCCTCCACTGTTTTAGTTTATAAACTCATGCCAGGTGCCTGTTAACAGCTGGCTGCACAGGATGAATAACTGTTTGGGGGATGACCCCTTGTCCGCTCTCAGAAATAAAGATAATGCAAACATTCACTTCAACTTAACCCAAGATGGAAATAATTTCAAATTTCTTTCATAGAAAAAAATAAAAAAGAGGGTTGGAGGGGACCTAGCACAATATGCCTGTGAATTGTCAGAAGTGCTTCACTCTAAGTGTTTTATTTATTATTCAGTCATTTGTAATAAAGGAAAGCTAGTGTGAGACAACCTTCATAAACTGGGAGCAGCTCAGTGTGAATATGATCAGGTTCTGGAGACTACAAAGTCTCAGGTATTGTCCACCGCCCCTCTCTGCCTGGGAGGATGTAAATGCTTGGTAATGTTCTGCATCTGCTTTTTTCAATCTCTCCTGCTTGCATCTCTTTGCTTTGTATAAAATATTCAAACATGCACTGGAGAAGGGGTGGGGACCTGACCCTGGGGGCAGTGACTCCTGAGCACCAGTGGTCAGCATGTTCTCCAGTAGTTCCCTCTCTCAGTTTTTTCCACCATCTGGCTTTGCCTGGTAGGGGCATACAAGTATTGCCGAAGCACAAGGCTTGCTTTGCGTGGTGGCCCAAGACCCACGGACCCAGAAAACTACTTAGAAACCTGTGTAATATTTACATTTGCTTCCCCTGAGCAAACTTAAAGTGAAGCAGTTCACATGCATGGTGTGATTCCAAGAAGAGAAAGCAACACCCTTCCATGTGTTACTTGTCAGCCTTTCCATTAAGGGAGGATGAATGGGATTTCAGATCCCTGCAGGTCGAAGGAATTGAGTCCCAGTCTGCCACCTCACTGCTGGATTACAAGAAAATCGGTGCCATCGTGTTGGCTTTGCAAAGGACTCTAGGGTGAAGCCATGTTTCAGGTGAAGCCGTTCAGCAGTTTCTGTTGTCACGAACAGTATTCAGTTTGCTCAGGCCTTGCTTTGTTCCCCTGTAGCTCTTGGAGGCTCCTGTGGGCAGCATGTCTCTCCTGGTGAACCGAACAGTGGACTTCGGGAGACCTGTTGTCTGCTTCTGCCACTGTCCAGTTTAGGGCAAATCATTTCATATTTACATGTTCACATTTTCCATATTTCTATAGTTATAGTGTTAATGTCTTCACAGAACACTTGAAATCTAAGTTGAAAAGGTAAGACTAATAATTTGGGAGTGCGACAGTTTCATTGTTAGGACTTAAGTGGTTTAAATATTACATGGTAAGCCAAAAGCACTCCACCTTCCTAACGCTGTGGCTTCAGCAGTTCCTTTGAATTTCAGTAATTTGGCTGCCTCTGGGGTCCCCTTTATCAAAATATGTGGCGAACACTTAAAAGTCACCCCTCAGATATGATGGAGAATGAACAACTCTTACGGTACTTTTCCTCAAAATGCATCAAAGTGCTAACCAAAGGTACACTGAGTTGCAAATAAAGTTCAGGTATTTATAGGGTTATAGTAGGAAAGATTTAGCAAGAGAATATTTATAATAGAGCTTTCTCACAAAATAACTATATGCAGGACAGTGTAATATCACAAAGCATATAAGAGATGTCTGTACATTAAGAATGTCATCTATTTTCATAATGGAAATGTAAGAGTTTCTGCTGATCTTTTGGAGACTGAAATGTTTTCCACCTCCCTGAGCTGTTTTTTTTTTCTCTCTCTTTGGCATCTTATTTGTATCATTTCTTCTTATCAATTTTATTGTGACAGCTGGCTGCAAAATAAAAATGTAGCCTACAGGAAAGTTTGGAATTGTGTTCCCTACCGTGCATCAGTCAGACAATAAAATAGCCATTACTAGAAAAGTGTGTTTACAAAAGCCATTATTTGTAAACAGAAAGTTTCCTCCTGTCTTTACATCCAAATGAATGCATAGGGACAACTTTCAGATGATGTAAGCTGCCTTCAGGACGGCTCTACCGATTTTTGCAAGCTGGACATCTGTTCAGGAGGCCTCCTTTCCTTTCGACCACTTCTTCTGAGAGCGTCTAAAAACGCACCACTATTGGTGCGTACGGCGTTGGGTTTCTTGGTAGGTTGGTTTTTAGCACGTGTGAGGGTCATCTTTCACTGTGTTCATCCCGCTCTTCCCTCTCATCCTGTGACCAACTCCACTGACCATTTCATGGTCTTCTAAGTGATGTGCTTGTCCAATTTAGGCTACCATTTCTGAAAGTAATAGTAATTTGGGTTTCAGTATCCTCCTTTGAAAACTATGAATACCACTACTAAGAGGTCAGCGGGAGAGTTACTACTGGATTAGAAGCAGTTCCAAAATTACTATCACAAAGTGTTTTACATTGATTTCCTAAGCCTACTGTAGGCTAGGAAGAGAAAGAAGGCAGCATGACTACCTGCTTACAAATTGGTTAAGTCCATACAGACAGTGCAGAGGAAAATGCAAGCAGATCAAAGCACAATTTTGACAACCGACTTGCTAAACAAGTTATTTTAGCAAATTGTTATGAGGCAAAAGGAAAGGCTTGCCTGGAGGCCCCACTGGATGAAGACAACTTTAGAGGTGAAGAGGAATTGGTTTGAGAAGAGGTTGTTTGGAGATAGTAATCCCACTCTATTCACCTGATGGTGCTAGAAATAGATTATATTATAGTACTGCCATGCACTGAAATAGAACATGAGCATACAGATGGCATGGTACCTTCCTCTGAGCTTGCCATTACAGTCAATAGAAGGAAAACAAATACTTCTCAGGTACATCTTATTTTGAGTGGTTGGTTTAGGATGAAATGAGGTGTGCACAACATCTGTTTGCCTCCACTGACTCAGAAAAGGGGATTAGGTGACTAGTCCAGATGGAGAAATATATATTATTATTCTTTCAGTGGAAATGAATCTAGTCAGGATTTCAGGAATGGCTGACACTGACCATTTTCAAGGTGAGGGAATTAGATGAGACAAACACCTAAATGTGTGGTTTAACTCCCATATTCTTCTGGTAAAAATAAAGAAAGGGTCAGTCTGGCTCAGTTACTTTAGCAACAAGGTATAGAATTTGGATACCTCCAAGGAAGTGGGATGGGATCAGCTTGAATTCCTACACACAAGGCTTGATTCAGCTGTTTAAACATTGCTGTTGGGTACCAGCTGAGATGCTGAAGGATGTAAGCATGGGCATGCCAGGCATGACCTGAGACCAGAGGGGACATGTTTACTTTCAGAGCAGCAAGCAGAGACTTGGCAGGGCATTCTGATTGGGCTCAGGTGGCTCCTGCTACTTCTGTTTAGACAACTGGGTTGATTCCCTAACTTTAAGTAGCAAAGGCGATGGTCTCTACATGCAGTGATATTTATGGTCCTGTTGTGGCCAGAGAAGGGCCCATCAATACATTCCAGAGTCCTAAAAATTACTGACTTCACCAAACGAAGGTGTTAGCCTTGCAGCTGCTGTTCTCCTATTGACTCCGCTAAGTGTAACGAGAATTTATACACTCAGCTCACACGGTATTAGCTGCATTATGGTGTCTGCATCCTGCCCCTGCATCTCATAGGGCAAATACGATTGCTGGGGCAGTAACCTATGTGGTCTTTATACCTTGGGGAGAGTGCTGGGAGCTGGGTAGGACTTAAGAAAATAAATACAGTATAAGTCAACATGTATTTTTATGTCACTCAAGTTCTTTTGCTTACTAAGGAGCTTCATGGGATCATGACATTTACAGTGGCTTTGATGGCTCCACAAAGAAGCTGCAGGTGCTCTGCAGTGTTAGATCTGGGCAAAATATCATTCCAGACTATTTTGTCTGTAGGCATCTGTAGCCCATCCCAATTCATCTTGTCAAGGTTATGTTTTTTCTAAATCATATCACATAGTAATGTTCATTATGACCACAGCTCAAATAAATCCATGTAATTAAATTTTCTGCCAGTAATTATCTGCTCATCTGATTCTGATTGTGTATATCAGGGTAATTGCACTAATGTCATCAAAGTTACACAAGCCTAATCAGAGTCTCTCTTGATCGAGATAATCCACAGAAGATGTATTTCTTGACCTGTTTTACTGAGTTCACCCTTACACAAGATGGAGGTGATGGATCAACTCTACTGGGTTGAATGCAAGCAAATTGACCTAAGAAGTCCTTTCCTTCCTAACTCATGATCTTGTTGAAGGTTTTAGCCAGGGACCATTTATATCTTCAGGGAGAAACATGACTGCAGGGCCTAAGCAACATTTTGTCCAGAAAGAGGAGCTGGAGACAAGAGGTGGGGATGGCAGAAGTGAAGAGGGGAAAGTATTCTGGAGGTATTTCACGCTGAGGAATGATACAGGTGTTTCCAGGAAGACCTGCATGATTTCCCCTAAGGTCTCAAGTCTGTTACTTGCATATAGGTATGTCATGTCAGTTGAGAGGCCTGAGGATACGTTGCCCAGGACTCCAGCTAATGGTATAGAAGGACAGAGATAGATAGCTGCCAGCTCCATTTGGCTGTCTCTGATAACCAGAGGCTTGGACAACTATGTCTGTACAACTGAATCAAACCTTTAGTATCTGGAAAAATCTAATGTCTGTTGGAATCGTAATTCACAGCTACTGGGAAAATCTTCTTAACAGATATAGCACATAGTTGCATTCAGTCCACTTCAGTTTGCAGAAGATTTCACCCAAGATGTCAACTCTTGAGGCAGGTATTTTATTTTGCTAATTTTCATGCAACACACCTTTTTACTTCAGGCCCTCCTAACATGCCAGTAACTGCCATGGTTTCCGGCCAATGACTCCTCTTTCGTCAAGGGACCTACAGGTAGGAAAATAGATACTTCAGCAAGGTATCAACCAGTAAACTATGCTTTAAAACTGCAAACAAACAGAAAAAGACTTCACAATGTGGGCAACTACAGATATTAGTGTGCTGCTTTCATTGGTTTTAATGGGTTTTACTTTCATGGCCTGTACTGGGAACAAACTGGGAAACCCATGTTACTCAGAAAACATAGCTAATAGCCTGCAAAGCCAGGTATTTTATTAGTTATTTATATCTCTGGAGCTGAGGAACTGATCTGATCACAGAATCTTGACTAATGACAAATAAATAGGCTTGTGGTTACCTGCTTTCAACCATCCAGCTTCTTAAGGTCTTCTGAGTTGCACTTCAAAAGCCGTTGGGGATTCTGTCAGTACAGATGCAGATATCAGTTGCATAAAGGCCAGAGTATGCAGAAGAGACAGGCAGTAAGATAACTCACCGCTTTCTTACGTTACTTTTCCTCTTCCAGACCTAGGCCTCCAAGGCAACAAACTGCATTTGCAGTAGCAGATGGTGACTTGATTGTCTGTGAAGAAGTCCATTGTTTTTCAGTGGCTACAGATGGTATAGATTTGAATTTATCTGATCAGATATACAAGCCATGTGTATTAGGTGAATCCCACCTATACATGGTACTGCCTACCATTTGAGCTGTTAACCCTCAGCTCCCATTTAGGTCAATGGAGACAAATAGGTATTTTTAGAATAGAACTCATGTGACTGATTTCAGACAATTACTTTACAATGAGATAAATCATGTTCTAAAAATGTTTATTTCCTCCATTGACTATACAAGTAGTCTAGACAACTAGTTTGGTTGTAGATACTGGAAGCATCTTCACTGAGACAGATGTGTCCACTCCAGGCTGATTGCATATTCAACCTACCCTGCAAACCTTTCCAGATCAACAAACAGACATTTAAGTAATTTTAAAAGTGTTACAAAGATGTAAATAAATATTAGAATGTTTACAAAGATAGGGTTTTGAGATTACACACTGTAATAAAATAGTTGGGGTTTTTTATTTTATAAACTGTTTGAACTTCTCGACAATATTTCAGCATCAAGAATTGGTATCTATCTGCAAGAGGAGGTGTAGCTTAGCACAGCTTATTGAGCGAGCACAGTGATAACAGTGCAAAAATTTATATATACCTAAAGGTAAATATATCTCTATATGTATATTTATAAATGATGCAGTCTTGCTTTTTCTCCAGTGCAGTCATACCATTTAATTCAAACATTAGTACCAAAGGAAAATCTTTTCCCAGTGAGTTAAACTAGCACTATGTAATTTAATTAACCAGACGATATAAATACAGAGCAGTGTAGACTTGGACTGTAGAATTTTCGATACCAGCAGAAATACACTGTCGATTTTTCAGTGTCATATTTGCTGACATTTCTCTTAATAAGCTTATTGAGAGAAGCAGCTCATTGAACCACATGATCCCCAGAGACTTCCTCATTTAGTTTTACTGTGGATTTGGATTTTTCCATTTAAGGCCATTTGAAATCCCAAATGGTCTCCATCAAAGCGACTTTTACTTAGAAGTAACTTGCTGCAGCTTCCTGAGCTCCCTAAGAAATCAACTTATCCAAATCATGACATTAAGTGGGGCAACAGTATTTAATTTCAGATAGTTGGGAAATTGACTGTTACACATCTTTGGTGGTACAAAGTTTGCTAGTAATTTATAATTTTAAAGGGCTTTTGGAGGATTCACAAAGCCCTTGAGACTACTGTGAAGGAACATGGTATTGTTTTCTGCTCTTAACTGAATAAGCGCCTGAGAGATTAAGCATAAAGGGAAATATTGCCTTAGAATATGTTGACAAGATAGAGGATACATTAAGAATTCATCCAGCTCATCAACAAAGATGCGAGTAGAGCTCAAACAGCAGAAATCCCTATTGCAAAATAGGGTTTCCCTATTGCAAACCCTATATGCCCCTAAATCTGAACCTGATATACCAATCTCACATCATTCTCTTTTTCCCCAAAAAGTAGTATAATAGCTTCATTGGACAGAATAACTGAGAAAGTTTATTTCCAAGAAGAATATAGTTAGATGCTAAGATGTAAAAGTCATATGCCAAACTCCTGAGTTCAAGTCACAGGTAGGTTAGAAGCACTTCTCTTTGATTTTAGAGCAAGCCAGGTTTTAAAATGAAGATATGCCTTCTCTGTTGCATTTATTATTTCCTGTAGGAAAATACTGAGCATGATCGTGCACTGGCAAATCAATTCCATCTCACTCTAGAGAAGTTCTCTGTTCCATCAAGACCATCATAGGAAAGGAACTGTCTTGAATGTATATTCCTTTGTCAATGCTCCAAGACACTCCTTATCTGATACAACTAGGGGCTGATCACGTCCCTTTGTGAAGAGTTGTGGGACATGGCCATTGGTAGGCAACACCACAGACACAAAGCAGGTTGATTCTGGAGTTCAAGACGACCAGCCAAGTGCAGCATGACACGACTAAAAGAGTTGATCACTCTGCAAACCCCATACCACTGCTTGCCAATCTCAGTCAAACCAGAAAACACTTCTTCAGCTCTTCCTACAGTTCAGGCAGTTCTTTTGACAAGAAAAGAGGTTTTCTAACCATAAGGGAAAGAAGAATCAGAAGCTGAATGTCATACTTAGTCATCCTCCTACCTAAAAACCTCCTGCCTGCTTCAGTTGTATGGGGGAGTCTAAGGGATGGTAAATCTACCTACTCACTCCTCACGAGAGTAGTAAATAAAAGAAGTCATTCCTCGTCTTAAAAAAGGAGGTATAACCAAACAGGTATCAGTATATCTGTCCCCTTGTCTTGTCTCTCCCAGCATTTCCCTCCCTCTCCCTGAAAATACTACCCATCTTGCCAAGAGGAATGATAAATGCCCACAAAAGAGAAAGGCAAATCCATCCCCCCTGCAAATTAACCACCCTGTAGATGACACTAACTGAAGGCTTCAAGTCTTATGAAGATAACACAGTGCATCACTCAGGACCGGGAGACTGTTTTGCTGCAGGACGTGGTGGGCTCAGCCAGCTGTATTAATGATTCATGCTTACTCCGCCAGCACATAATGTATCGTAATCATACGGAACCAGCGTACAGCGGTACTTGAGACACATTTGTCCAGCTAATAGTTTGACTTCATCTGAAATGTTTCATTGGGTCACTGACCTATTAATTGTAGGCAGAGCGCAGGGGATAATATATAGTCGAAACACTCCCGAGTCAGACTCCCTTCTTCACAGTTACCAGGCAACCTCCTTCAGCTCTTCTGAGCGCTGCTGATACTTTTCCCCTCTTCCCACTGCAAACTTAGCGATGGAGAGCATGTGTTCACAAGAGCATCGGAGGGTAAGAGACAAGGCAGAGCATATTTAAGTTAGATGGCTTTTTACAAGCATTAAGCAATGCACTCTTGTAATAAACAACTATGCCAGAGCTAATACTCAATAAACAGTGTGCTTTATAAGCAATTAGGGATTCACATTGTGGAACAGCCATTTCAGTGGAATGTACACTACTACCCTAACAATGCTTAGAAGATAAGTGGCTTGTTAAAAGCATCATAATTCTCCTTTAAAAATCAATTAACAGTTTGGTGCATTTTTTTGGTCTACGGACTGCTGGGTGTCTTATTCAAATGAGGATGAATCCAAGGAACTGCTTCTCATGCTCTAGTCATTGGCTGCAAAACAAATAAATAGAATTATAAAATCATAGTCAAGTTCTGTTGGTTTTTGGCCCAAGAGGCAGCTAATGTGCTCAGATGAGTCAGATAAACTTATCTTCTATGGGCAAAGGAGAAGCCAGAGTACATTATAAAACTATTTTGTCTGTTTCTTGGTAATTTTTTAAAATTAAATTCATTAATAATCTCTTTGTCAGATCATGCTGGGTTAGGTAGCAGAGGTTTAGATTGGAGAGGTTTGATTGTGATTTCTACACTATCAGGCAGTATATAGTCCTTGTCTTGAAGATACAGAAAATATCTTTCTTCTCTTCTAAAGAAACCTGCTTTATGGGATCCCTGGGAAAGAACAGTCAATCAGGGCACGAAGCACAGAAAAGAGGGTGAGAAAGTCATGGGAGAGGAGCATCCTGGCCATGCCTCCCCTCCATCACTAGCAGGCAGGACACCCCATGCTCTCCTCTTTCCACCTCACATAGCCAGAGATGTTTCCAGCCACTCCTGCTTGCAAAAGTAAAAGGCCAGAGCCCTTTTCTAAGTGAGACTGAATACTTTCATCCTCTCTAAATATTCACAGGATTATTTTTCACAGTGTGAACTGATGCAGCCCTTATTTCTCCCTGCCCAGCGGTGTGCTCTCCCTGCCATTGATTTCCTATTAGGCCTTTATAAATGCCTTCTTTCTTCCCTCCCTGATTAATTATTAAACTATTAAATCAAATGCTGTGTCCAAGAGTTTGTAAATCAAAACACAACCTCCACCTGCTTCTCCTCAAACGCTGAGCTGTGTGAGCTACAGGCTTTGGAGGAAAGTCAGCCGCTGTTATCCTGGGCCTTCCCCTTCACGCCGGCAAGCCCACTCAGCAAACGAGTACCAGAAAAGGGAGCAGATTTTGGAAGACGGTAAAGAAACTTTACTGGACTTGCGTGCAGGACTTCTGTTCATAATTACAGCACATTCTAAGCACGTCCTGGGATTGCCCTGGGTAACAAATACAGTTCATGTGTACTTTTCAAATGCAAGTAAAGAGTTTGTACAGACTTTACAGCTGGATTGTGCTGATCTCACAGGTGAACGTACACTTAGACTGCAGAGCCTCAGAGGTGATACAAAAGCATATTGTGCTGTTGTAGGTGGGACACAAAAACGGAAAACGAAGGATTTCAGAATCAGCCTTTGGAAGGAACTGTGGTGTAACACAGGCTGTTCGGAGAAGTTTCCAGGTGTCATGCTTGGATTAAACTAGCGAGAAAAGTGCTTTTTTCTCATCTGCCATGGAAAGCTTCATGCTTCTGGGAAATAGATGAAAAAAAATGAATACTTTGGCTGCCTAACAGTCAAAAAGTTCAATTCCCTCCGCTGCCAGGGCTGCAGAGCCAGCTGGCTTTTCCCTGCCTTCCTCTCCATCTCCCAGTCTGCCCCAGAGCAAGAGAAATGTGGCCGGTTGCAGTGTTTTTGCTTTACAAAGCCACTTCTCCCTAACTCGTCTTTAAGTCTCTGCACTGTAACTCCAAGAGCAATTGAAAAGCCTGAAAACCGGGAGGTGGTGCAATCCAAATGGGGTGCCCCAGCTGCTCTGGCTGGAGGCATGTGTGTCTTGAGAGCGTGAGTACATGTCAAAGTATATACTTTTTCAATCTAGAGAATTTCTCTTGTCCATCTAAAGAATATTTTCTTCTGAATAAAGAGTGCCTTACACATAAAGCCAGAATGAACAGCACCACTGAAGATAAACCTGTTCATACACACCGAAGCCCATATATCAACCCAATAGCCAATATACAAGTAAATAGAGAAATCTGACTTTTACCCTAAGGTAGATATAACAACAAAAGGTTTGCCGATACCACCTGGGGAAAAAAAAAAGGAAATTATTCTGTCTCTTATTGTTCTTTTCTCCTTTGCTTTTTGAAAATTATTTTTATTTTAAATCACCTCTGAATGGGTTTATTGGCAGGTCAGAGAGGAACTCTGTTGTGGTTTAGCCCCAGTCAGCAGCCAAGTGCCACGCAGCCGCTCGCTCACTCCCCCCTGGTGGGATGGGGGAGAGAATTGGAAGAGTAAAGGTGAGGCAACTCATGGTTTGAGATAAAGACAGTTTAATAGGTAAAGGAAAACCTGTGCATGGAAGCAAGGCAAAACAAGGAATTCATTCACTCCTTCCCATGGGCAGGCAGGTGCAGGGCTCCATCACACGTAACGGTGACTTGGGAAGACAAACGCCATCACTCCAAACATCCCCCCCTTCCTTCATCTTCCCCCAGCTTTATATACTGAGCATGGCGTCATATAGTATGGAACATCCCTTTGGCCAGTTTGGGTCAGCTGTCCCGGCTGTGTCCCCTCCCAGCTTCTTGTGCACCTGGCAGAGCACGGGGAGCTGAAAAAGTCCTTGACCAGTGTAAGTGCTGCTTAGCAACAGCCAAAACATCTCCGCATTATCACCACTGTTTCCAGCAAAAATCCAAAACATGGTCTCATACTAGCTACTACCAAAAAATTTAACTCTACCCCGGCTCAAACCAGGACAAACTCATAGCATTTCTTAGGTGAAGTGATCCTGAACAGTCCAGGGACCAAAACTGGACCAAATAGGTCAGACCATTACAACGCCGAACTGAAGAGAGCTGGATTCTTGCTATCTGCTGCCTGGCTCCTCTACTCTATGAATCTTTCATTGGTGCTTTTGTTTCAGTCAAGGAAGAGCGAGAGAGAGAGAAAGAAATGTCACAAAAGCAATATAAAATGGACAGATGTAATACTTCTTAGAGTATTCTCATAAAAAATCAGCATGCATATTTTATCCGTTCTAGAGAGCCTAAACCAAGTTTCATGATCCCTGCAATTTTTTTTTCAGGCAGGCCGGATCCTGTTCAAGAGGAATTAAAAGGTTATTTGGAACCTTGTGAGTGAAAAAGGAAGATTTTCATTAGCTTTGGAGAACTTTGGAGCGCACTTTCACCTTGTTGCTGAGGTAGCAAAACAAGAATAAGGCATGTTGTCATCTATAAGCATTTTTATACTGATTGCCTATGAAAAATTGCATTTAAGTAACAAAAGGAGAGGGTCTTTAAAATTTTGCCTGATTTCTAGCTATGGCAAGAATTAAGCTGTCAGGTTCCACAACTTCTTGCCTTACCAGGTCCTAGTATCTTTTTAGCTCTGGTTTGTAAAAGAAAAGTAAATGACTTAAACCCTTGCCTTTTTTCCCTCCAATGGATCTGCTGTATTTAGAGGAGCTGAATTCAGCAAGGTTTGAGGATGGAAAAGCTGTCCCTGCCCTCCAGACCACTGCAATCCTCAGTCCTTTGTTGCTGGAGAGCCTTGCAGGGAGCACTTCAGCTGTCACTCAGGCATTGCTCAGGGAAAATCTCTCACCAACATTAAACAGATTTAATCTCTTTCAAGGCCAGCCTCTTAGGGGTCAATGTTGTTAAGGTTTTTTCCATGGTTATGAATAGAACTGATTTCCTTTTCCTTTCCTTTTTCCTTTCCTTTTTCCTTTCCTTTTTCCTTTCCTCTTTCCTTTCCTCTTTCCTTTCCTCTTTCCTTTCCTTTCCTTTCCTTTCCTTTCCTTTCCTTTCCTTTCCTTTCCTTTCCTTTCCTTTCCCTTTCCTTTCCTTTCCTTTCCTTTCCTTTCCTTTCCTTTCCTTTCCTTTCCTTTCCTTTCCTTTCCTTTCCTTTCCTTTCCTTTCCTTTCCTTTCCTTTCCTTTCCTTTCCTTTCCTTTCCTTTCCTTTCCTTTCCTTTCCTTTCCTTTCCTTTCCTTTCCTTTCCTTTCCTTTCCTTTCCTTTCCTTTCCTTTCCTTTCCTTTCCTTTCCTTTCCTTTCCTTTCCTTTCCTTTCCTTTCCTTTCCTTTCCTTTCCTTTCCTTTCCTTTCCTTTCCTTTCCTTTCCTTTCCTTTCCTTTCCTTTCCTTTCCTTTCCTTTCCTTTCCTTTCCTTTCCTTTCCTTTCCTTTCCTTTCCTTTCCTTTCCTTTCCTTTCCTTTCCTTTCCTTTCCTTCCCTTCCCTTCCCTTCCCTTCCCTTCCCTTCCCTTCCCTTCCCTTCCCTTCCCTTCCCTTCCCTTCCCTTCCCTTCCCTTCCCTTCCCTTCCCTTCCCTTCCCTTCCCTTCCCTTCCCTTCCCTTCCCTTCCCTTCCCTTCCCTTCCCTTCCCTTCCCTTCCCTTCCCTTCCCTTCCCTTCCCTTCCCTTCCCTTCCCTTCCCTTCCCTTCCCTTCCCTTCCCTTCCCTTCCCTTCCCTTCCCTTCCCTTCCTTCCCTTTGCATTCCACTGTGTAAATGCTTAAGTTGTAAGATCATACAAAAAGGAAAGTCCTGCTGATCTATTTCCTCCAGACACAAGTGGGAGAAGAGAGTTTTTTCCAATTTTAGCCATCGTCTGGCCTATTTCACCCCAGCTGAGGAACTTCTCCTGGCCTTCTGTGCCCTCATTTGTCTTCTGGATGACTCCCAAGACAGCTAATGCTGATGGACCTTTCCTCTCACCATTGAGACATGAGGATTCCTTAGTCATAACTCATCCATACCTCCCAGTCAATGGCATCATCATCTCAAGCATTCACAATCCTGCCTGGAAACATGTCCTTGGCTCCAGGCTTCCTGGCGCCACAGAGCATGGGAAGAAGCATTGGCATTGAAGAGCACCCAACAATGTGTAAATTTTCCTATATAAGGCCTCCCTGGAAGTTGCCTTTTTCTTAAACAACCCTTTGTGTATCAGAAGGTCAAGTACATTGTGTTTTCATTACACGTGCCTATCATACAGGACCTTCAGTTCTGTGGTTGGATACACAGGATGAGAGTCGATTAACTCTAGATGGCTAATGGAGAAGAACAGGCATTTCCAGGGCAAGATGCACCTGACTTCTTTTAGCTGTTTACTTCTAGATGAATTGCACACTGAAAAAACAACACTGGTGAGCTCCAGTGGAAGTTAGAGATACCAAATACTTTCTGAAAGAGACCCCTCCCAGGTGCTGGTAATGACAATGGACTGATGGGTAATCAAGGAAATAAGATAGCCCAAAATACTGTGAAGTGTATATAAAGATGCCACTTGGATGTTTTAGGTTATGAGAAACCTATTCCTAGAACAGTTTGTTGACGGTCTTCTGAGGATGAGGGATTTTATGTGTCGTGGGCACCCTGTCCTGCCAGAAGAGAGAGGCTGTGACGCTCATATGAATGACAATCTGCTGCTCACATTTAGCTTTGTAAAAAGGACTCCTTCATTTTAATAATGAAGCACGTTCATTGCAGTGTGAATGTGACTGGTCAGAGATGAATCTAGCAGAAGCAGTAAGTATTAACATTGATTAGTCATTCAGATTGATTTCAGCCCAGTTTGAAGGCACACCTTAGAAATTCAAACTAATCAGAGGCAATACCAATAGTATAAAGCCAAGGTTCAAAATGACCTGCTAGTCAGAGTGAGCATCCTTTTGGGAGCAATCAGCTCTGGATTCATTGCAGATAACCCTGCAGCATTTAACAGAGGCATAACTAATTATCCTAGGCACCCTGTCAAGCAGTAGCTTGCCACCTCTAAAACTCTCCAGTGAAACCAAAAGATAACTAAGAAAAGCTAGCCTAGAGCCAAGAGATGGAAATTTGTTCCTAAGGGTCTTCATCTCCAATGTAAAGTATCTATAGGGTCTGAAGACAGAAGGAGGGTTTGAGACCCCTCCTCTGAAATGACCAGAGAGAAACACAGTCCCTTGGGTTCGATTTGGATTTCAGGGGATTCAACTGTGTTCCTCAGGGGCTCCCCTTCCCTCTGGTGATTCTAGGGGAGCAGGTGGTGACTGTGTTTTTAATGTAACACCTCTCTTAACTGTCCAAATAATCCAACCTGCGTGTATCTGGGCCCTCACAAAGATTCAACTTGCTTTTTAAATCACTAATTACCAGGGAGGATGACAGCAAAAGCGCTCTGTTCCGCATGTCTGACATAATGTTGTCAACTCCCAGGGCTATATTGCAGTATCATAGGATTTGGTGAGGGGTTTTATTTTTTGTGAGCTTCTAATTCCTGCAATCATACCACAGTTGCCTTGTTGCCTTCTCTTTCTCTCATGTTTCTGTCTTCCTTGCCTTCCTTCTTGTTACAGGAAAAAGCTGGAAAATGGGAACCTAGGGCATCTTCCTGCAAAGAGAAAGGAATAAAATCTTGCATTTCATTATTTTTAAATCACAGAATTTTTGACCCCCAATTTTATTGCAGGATCTGACTGATGTTTTTACGCTTTTCATCTTGTCAGTGCTATGACTCACAGAAACCACCTCTGAGATAATCTCAGGCAAGGGGTCTGAAAGTCAGGTGCAAGCTCGTGTTATCTTTAACCTGCTTTATAATGTGTTGCATGGAAAATATACTGCTTTGTTAGGTGGCTAAGAAGTAGGCAAATAGGATCATATCTTTTTCATTCTCTGAACAATCACTGCAACAGTAAAACACAGCAAATGCTGCTTTGTAACGCACGCTGATAAAAAGCTCTGCCACGTGCCTCCCATTTTGAGCCAGCAATATATAGCAACCGCTCGTGAAGTCTGTTATGATACCTGAAAAGCCTACGCTAAGCAAAGCTGAAATGAATGATAAACAAAACAGAGCCCATTTTTCTCCAGTCGTGTTTAAGTGTATGGGGGCTGTCAAAGCGAGATGCACATTAGTACTTAACTGAGAATGACTTCAGAGAGCAACTCATAAACCTCCATTAATAACTCCCTGACAGGCTGGCAGTGCCTGTCTTGGCATTTATCTAACAGCAGGCCACTATTATACTGTGACAAGTTTTGCTTCTCCAGAGACCTCTAAAATACCTGTAGGATCTGGAAATATTTCAGAAGGGAAAAGTGTATACTTCTCCCTTCTCTGCTTGAATTAGATTTATTATCATATTTAATCCAGCATGAATACTGCCTTATTTAGCATGACAACTATAACACCATATACATTAGCTCAACCCAGTCTTGGCTCCAGTGTGAAATTATTCTTCTCCTAGTTGAAAACGAATGACACAGACTAGAGAACAGCTCACGTTGGGATGCACATTTTGGGTACAGCATGCACTCAAGTTGCACAAGATGTTGCTTGCTCAGGCCATTTTTTGTCTTCTGAGGCTATTCCAACAATCCTCAAGCTTTTCCCAGTGGGCTGGGAGCAGCTGTATGTTCTCTAGGCATGAAAAACAGCAGGAAGAGCTCTGGAAGTCTCCTGCAAGGACACACCTTGAGCTCCAAAGACTGCTGATACTTGAAGATTATAGATACAAAACAGCTTCCACCACATGGCCCAGGGACCATGGTCTGTTTCTTGGACAAATCCCAAACACAGTATAGATGAAGCCTATGTAATCCCGGCAATCATTTATCTCCCTGAGGACAAAGACCCCATCTGCAAAATATACTGAAGAAACGTACCAGCTTTGCAAAGCTTTACTTCAGCTCATGGCTGCAACTCTTCTAAATATGACATATGACAGCTCTGTAGAAATGTTTTTAGTTGCCAAGACAAGCGCTGGAAAAAGAAGGCCAGATTACGTTTGCAAATATAAATTGAATTAGCTCCTCTTCCCCTGTGCAGGTGGAATACATTTTGAGGCAAAGGGGATTTGTCTTAAGCATGAGATGGGGCTTGAATATCTCCTGTAATGGTGCAAATCCAGAACACTAGAGGAGATTGAGAATTTCCTGACTGTTAAAAAGAAAAAGGGGAAGAAACAAGGAAATGCTGATAATTCAATTTGACTTCAACTTCCTTCCCAAAGCAGAACTAGCAAACAGTAATACAATATAGGGTGAACAAACTGAGCTGGAAAGTAGCCTGCGAGACAATGGAGGTCAGTCTCCTGTCTGTCCCAGGTGGCACGCCATGTCTGGTTTTCACATCACCCTTCAAGAAAGATGGTTGAGCCAATGGGAGCATTTCCAGGGGAAAGTAGTGATAATGATCATCAGAGTGATGTACACAGTTTGTAAGAGCTGGTGAAAGAGCTGCAAAAGGAGAAAAGATTTAAGGGAAAAACTTTAACAAGGCTGTTGCAAAGGAGAGGGTAAGCTTTTCTGCGTGCCCATGGGTGACAGAACAAGAAATGATGGACTTAAGTTTCATCAAGAAATTATTAGGTTTTTTGATTCTCCTACCATTACTTCAAGCACTTGGCAGGGTGGGAGTCTCAGAGTACCTCACATCCTGAATCCTTTTAAAAGAGCTGCAGGCCGGAATATAGGAGTTGATGACTGCTACATATGCGATCACAACATCTGCCACAGCAGCAAAACCCCTTCAATTTGCCTGTGAGAAAATCAGTGCATCTTAGAATGTTGCTAGCTTCTAGGTGGACTTACCCCAAAGTGGACAAGGCCCACATCCAGCATGCATACTAGATAATCAACTGTCAGCTGGCTGCCCCTCCTCCATCAGGTTTTCTCCAGCTTTCCTCAACAGCACATATCTTTTTTGTCGCTTCGAACCGCCCTTAGTTGGGTCTTGAGTGCCACACTGCTATACATCATTCTAAAGTCCTCCAAAGCTCATATACCTGCAAGAATCTGACCTCCAAACAACATGGCTACAAACACCTCCAAACATATTTCCCAAAAGAGTTTTACTAAAGTTTGGAAAGGAATTTGGAATCCTCATCCTACCATATAGAAAGTAGTAATATTTTTCCATTGCCCCCAGGGAAGTGAAAATACAGATCCATAGTTATATTTACAGCCCATTGAGGGGAAAGATGCATTAGATCCCAGAGATTTAGCTTTAGGAGAAGTTCTGCCTGTGCCAGGATTTGAGACAGTCTTTGATGTGAGTGAAATAGAAGAGAGAAATTTTTCCCTCAGGGAGCCAGAAAAAAAATACCCAAAGTCTTCAGCCTGACTTTCTTCTGTATCGCTGCTCCAGCTACTGTCTCCAGAATTCATTACAATAAGCAAATACTCATACATCATTGGTTTAATATGACAACTATGATGCTTAATAAGGCTGGAAGAAACATCACTGTGACTCTATTTGAGCCTCCTAAACAATCAGTTATTGCTGAGAAGGTTACACCAGTTTTTATAGCTCAGGAGCTGATTTGCAATTTGTATTCATCTTTCATTTTGACTAGACCAATTGTGTGTTCTAGCTGCACTATCAGTGCCATAAAAATTCATTTCTATCCATAAAAATATAACATTTCTAATAATGCCTCTCCTACTTTGTATGGATGTATTTGTGGTTTTATTTAGAGCAGAAAGGCAGTTAAGCTGGTAACTGGATTGTCTTTCTGTCCGGTTACATGGCAGGACCTAATCCATCTATTCTAAACCCATCCAGTCAGATTTAAACTGAATTGTTTTTATGATGAGGTGGGAGAAACCTGTCTTTGCACAATTTATGAATTCTGAGTAACTGTGAAATTATTCCATATCAAAGGTCTCGCTGTACAGAATCACTCTGGACAGACAGGGCTCCTGACAGGTATGGCCCATGCTGTCTGAAAGGTGGTAAAGAACCAAAACAATTAACGGAATAGTTGCAGCCTGATTGATCAGTAGGCATGCTATGGAGACATCTGAACTGAAGATATCAGTTTAACCGAAGACTGTTTCCAGAAAACTACAGTGTGGAAAGTCTCCATGAAGGGGCAAAAATGACAGTGTAGAGAATTAAAATTATTAAGAAGTTGTGGATAACAGGAATAACAAATGTGTTTAAGCAATTGCAATACCTTGGGTGTCAAAACCAGCCCTAGGAGCCTTTAGGCACTTCTATGTTGTCTACAATTTCCAGGTGAGTCTGTGTCAATAAGTAAAATGGGAGAGCAGAGCCAGCACTGGATTGCCAAGGGAAGGACATGAAGATGCTGACCTGTGATGAGGAGGTAAAAATGCATCAGCCAGCTGAACGTCAGAGTAATGGGTATCACTGAGGCCTAAAAATTTCTCATCACTGATTATCTTGGATATTTGGCTGACACTCAGTAAGCAAAGAGCCGTGGCACTGTCAGTTCCTCCCACATGCTTGCTGTCTCCGTCTCAGCACAGGTTATGCTCCCACAGTAGAGGCAGCTGGAGGAAACACATGTGCATGTCCCACAGCGCTTGTTCCCAGTCCAGCGTCCTGAGAGAAGCTCACCTTCATCAGAAGTTTGAGGCAATGCACGAGATGGAGCAGCAGAGGCGGGGCAGGTGTTTGGTTGTGCCAGCTCAGGTGGAGGCAATGACCACCAGCAAAGGGTGGGACAGACACATAGCATCACCCAAAAGTGGTAGAGGGAGACTGGCAAGACCCCCACGTGTAGTAGTGAATGGGCATCCAGCTACTTAAGCACTAAGAGGACTTGTGTAATCCCTCTCTTCTCCTGTCTCTCTCTCCCTCTTTTCCTCCCCCTGCCCTGCTTTTTCTCTCTTCTTTCATCATCCTTCCTCCTGTGTCTTATTAAAATATCCGTGCTACGTATGGGTTTTGTTTCATGATTCTTGCCTATAGCAATACTGGTCAGTTTATGTGCAAGTAGTTAAAAAAGCCAATTTGTTGCTTTTTCACAATTGGTGCAATGTGCAGGTTTGTTGCTGTTCCCAGCTACTAGATCTCAATAAACTGAGTAAATATCCTTTTAAAATGTTTTTTCTAAATTAGGCTGCTGTAGTTAACTATGGTGGTATGATAGATTAAGAAGTTAGAAGGGTACAAAACCAGGCCAGCATGTTAAAGAGGCAGAGAAGCATCTGTCTGATCTCAGTGGGTGAAAAAGAGACAAGAATTTGTCTTCAGGCAGGAGCACTTCCAGGCAAGTCCCACAGAGATCTCTCTCTGGCCTTGCAATTTTCAATGTTCCTACAATCTCTGTGAAACCTACTGGGCCATACCCATACTACCTACAATATATAAGCAACAAACTCTTATGTTGTGTCTACTTCTTCCTACCCAGGGACCCAGGCTCTGGCAGCCCTCTGGAGGAGCAAGCTCAGTAGCTCGTTCCAATTTTGCTGTGAGATACTACAGCAGCTCTGATGACTAACCTGGGTGTTTGTCACCTAACACATGAAATTTAGGCACTAGTGGCTTGTACAGGGCTGGAAATAAATGTCAGCCATCCCAAGATAAGAAAGGGGATGGGGAACTGGAGAAGGGACAGCTCTGGATCACTTGTTGCCCTGGAAAAGTGGCTGGTAAGACCCAAATGACCTTGTTCCCACTTGGCTCCTCTCCATATGAAACTGGGAAGCAACCATTTTTGTCTCAGCACTGTGATCAAGTTATGTCCTACAGTCTTTGTTGATCATTCTAGTTGTGGGCTTCTGCCTTGGCTGAACCCTTCTCCTTACTTCTTCCCCACTTGCCCCAGCATCCTCCTCCCAAACCATTCCCCAGTGCTCCTCACTGAAATGCGTCCCTTTGTCCCCACAAACATCCCACTGCGGCATGACTGCCCATCTAAGAAGACAGTTCTCCATCTGGGGAGGCCAAATGGGATCTGTTATGGAATGGAAACAGAGTCAGAGGGAGCTCTTTTCTAAGAGTTAGTCTTGCAAGTCCTCCCAAAGGGCCAACATGGAGGCAAGAGACAGCAAGGAAAATAATCAAGCCAAAGCTTAAAAATGGCCTTCAGAGTCTATAACTTGTGCTGAATTTTAACTTGCAAGATTCAGCCTTGAGAAAAGGAGGCTCAGAGGGGATCTCATCACCATGTACCAGTACTTAAGGGGTGGCTACACAGAAGATGGAGGCTCCCATTTTACACGGAGTCCCATGGAGAGGACAAGGGGGGATGGACACGAGTTGCTCTCAAGGACATTCCGATTGGACACCAGAGGGAGATTTTTCACAGTGAGGACAGTCACCATTGGAATAATCTCCCCAGGGAAGGGGTTGGCTCAGCCACGTTGGACACCTCTAAGAGTCGTCTGGACAGGGTGCTGGGCCATCTTGTTTAGACTCTGCTCTTCCTAGAAAGGTTGGACTAGATGATCCCTGAGGTCCCTTCCAGCCTGGGATTCTGTGATTCTGTGATTCCCCAAACTGCCACTGCCTGAGTCTGATACTGTGGTTTTACATTCCCAAATCTTAATGCATCCTGAAGAAACTTCTGACTACACCCTCCACTCTGAGCAAAGGAGTTTCTGAGGACCATTTAGTCCATTCCCTGCAGCCGCAATCTGGATGAAGTAGGACACTTCCTCTTGGCTACTGCTGGTTACGTTACATTTACCACAGGCTGTAAAATAGCCTTAAGTATTTGAAGCAGCAAATGTAAGCACCTTAGCAAATGTGACATCAGACAAGGTTCTTCATCTGTCAGCTTCCAAGCAAAGATCCTTAATATTAGGGCAAATAATATGAAAGAAACTGGAAGTAAAGAAAGACTTATTAGGGCCATAAGGCGTGTCAGGACATGACTATCCTGTCTCACTCCAGCAGGAGACTGCGAGAGAGCATAACTGAAAGCAATCAATACTTAATCAATCTGAAAAACCTGAAATGAGAGAATTTAAAATGCGGAATTTTCCAAACAGCCCACTTCACCGGTTTAATCAGGGCAAATATCAAATGAACGAATTACCACAGGATCAGACACGGTACGAAGTGCAGTACATAGATGCTCTCCAAAGCAGCTTGCATAACGTGCCTTACAACAACATATACTGTCCTATATGAATGGGGCGCTATGTCCCAGTGAGAAAAAGGTTCACATTTTCCCTCCTTTTTACTTGTCCTTTACCTTATATCCTAAGCCAGTATAGTTTGACACCTTGTCTTAAACAGTGTCAACTTTCCTAAGGAATGCATGTTTATATTTCAAAGACACCACCAAAACCACCCAGTTACAGATATTTCTCCAGAAAACACTATAGGAATTAGTGGATTATAAATCTGGACTGATCTGCAAAGATCTGGAGTTTCGTTCTGCCATACTACAGCCAAAGAAACTGTGGTTTACTGCCTCAGTTTCCCCACATATGACATGAAGATCATGATACCTCTTTGAAAAGTGCGAGGGGAACCCACTCGTATAAAAGCACTATAGAAAGGAAATATTATTTTACTGCTGTTATTAATAATGCAGTGACCATGCAGTGCATTAAACTACAAACAACTGTGGACTATGGGGACAGAATTTTTGCCTGATGCTCTCAGTACTGTTAAATGCAAAATGTGACACCAGGGGTAGCAACATCCTCCATGGTGGATGACAACATGTACCAAATGGATGCTGAAAAATGGCTTCCGCCCCTGTGAAGGAACATGCCAGAACAAATAATGACAACTACTGAAAAATGCCTTTGACTTGGAACAGCTGAGGTATGGTTTTGTCCAGTTCCCATTGCAAGAATAGTGTCCCTTTCTCTCCTCCACTCCCTTGTCTCACCCATAATCTTATTCTTAGTTTGAAAAAAGATCTTGAGAAATAAGCATGGGGAGGACGTGGAGGTGTGACATGGGGCGGAGTGATATTCAGCATTTTTCTCTCAGCCTCAGCTGGAGAAATGATGTTAACACATCTGGAAGAGCAGAAAGAAAATCAGCATTACTGGGGGGCTTTGCTGGTTAAGCAATAGGAAGCAGCTCCAGAGAAGATATATGAAGCAATAGGAGATGATTTACTTCAACAGCATTTGTTGTTTGAATACATACATACACCCCATCTATTTTCGTTTGCCACAGCACGCATGGCAGTCCTCCCTGTCGGAGGATGACATTGTTGAATTTGTCGTCATTCCCTCCAATATATCATGAGGAATAGCTGCTCAAAGTGCAGTGCCTGGGCCTGGATCGAGCGGATAGCGAAAAGCAATCCGCCCCCAATGCTAGCCCTGATAATGAGAGCTCTCCATCATGCTGCCATTTCACAGTGCGGGGTACAAGGCTTGCATGGCTCTCAGAAGCTCATTGGAAGCAGTCTTGTGATCATCATCATAAAGCCCGATAAAGTAAACGCTTCCCAAATAACTCTTTTCACCTTGTGTTCTTTCATTTTGGGGCACTTCCAATGAGCAGCCTTATTTCTGAGCAAAAGAATGAGAGAAAGAAAAAGATACATCATCTGTTATAAGTACTGTGGTTATCAAGGCTTTAATGCGATAATATCATAGAATCATAGAATTGTTTAGGTTGGAAATTGCCTTAAAGATCATGGAGTTCAACTGGAAACCTAACACTGCCGGTTCACCACTAAACCATGTCCCTAAACACCACATATAATCATAGAATCATTAAGGTTGGAAAATACCTCTAGGATCACCAAGTCCAACTGTCAACCCAACAGACCATGTCTCCTGAACCATGACCTGAAGTGCCGCACCTACACGTCTTTTCAATACCTCCAGGGATATTGACTCAACCACTTTGCCAGACAGCCTCTTCCAGTCCCTGACAACCCTTTCAGTGAAGAAATATTTCCTAATGTCCAATCTAAACCTCCCTTGATGCAACTTGAGGCCATTTCCTCTCATCCTATCACAAGTTACTTGGGAGAAGAGACCAACACCCGCCTTGCTGCAACCTCCTTTCAGGTAGTTGTCAAGAGCGATGAGGTCTCCCCTCAGCCTCCCCTTCTCCAGGCTAAACCCCCCCAGCCCCCTCAGCCGCCCCCCAGCACACTTGTGCTCCAGGCCCTGCCCCAGCCCTGCTGCCCTTCTCTGGACACGCTCCAGCCCCTCAAGGGCCTTCTTGTCCCGAGGGGCCCAAACCTGAGCCCAGCATTCGAGGTGGGGCCTCCCCAGGGCCGAGCACAGGGGCCCCATCCCTGCCCGGCTCCTGCTGGCCACACCAGTGCTGACACAAGCCTGGGGGCTGGTGGCCTCCTTGGCCACCTGGGCACTGCTGGCTCATGCCCAGCCGGCTGTCAGCCAGCACCCCCAGGGCCTTCTCCGCCGGGCACTTCCCAGCCCCTCTGTCCCAGGCCTGCAGCGTTGCCTGGGGTTGTTGTGACTGAACTAAGTGCAGGACCCAACACTTTTCCTTGGTGAACCTCATACAACTGACCTCAGCCCATCGATCCAGCCTCTCCAGATCCCTCTGCAGAGCCTTCCTACCCTTGAGCAGAATGAATCCCCTTGTCCAGATTATTGATAAAGATATTAAGGAGATAGAAAATATATTAAAGAGAACCGGCCCCAATACTGAGCCCTGGAGAACACCGCTTGTGACTGGTTGCCAACTGGATTTAACTCCATTCACCACAACTCTTTGGGTGATGTGAACTACTCAGTGGAAAATTGTGCAGACTGAGCACAGACGGGGACATGACACTCATTTGCTGAGAGGAATTCTTCATTGACAAGTTTGGCTTGGTACTTGGTGAACCAGGGTTTAACTTCACCTTGCTCATACTCATCTAGGTACCTGGGGGGAAACAGGACCCAAATGCGGCTGCTGACTTTTATCTTAGATTATTACATTTCAAGACACAAAGGGTGCCTTGAAATCCCTAAATGACTCTTTAGGGATCCATGAATTTGATCCACAGCACCTTCCTCCAGACAACTTTTATGTTACATAAGCGACATAAATTCATACAGAAACCTCAGCTCATATGTGATATATCACACCTGGTATGCACTATGGGTCAAGTGCCAGCACATAGCTCTTTCAACCCTTGCCACCCTCTTCAGTGCAGAGGAGTAGCTTGGCAAACTCCCTTTGCTCCACAGTGGGATCCAGACCATGCCAGGACACTTGGATGAAGTGGAGCCCTGCAGCTTGGGGTGGATGGGTAGGCAAGTGGTGGTATGCATGAAGAGCACTCCAGTTTGGGTAGGCAGGGACAGTAAGGTGAGGTGTAGAGATGCAGAGAGCTGGTGTTTGACATGAGGGCTCGATGAATTTGGGGGTCAGGCTGTCAGACAAGGGTATAAATTAATCTTTCTAAAAACAATAATACAAACCACAAGATTCTCTATGTATTTTCCTTAGAGTTTTGCACTGTTTCTGGCTTGAGCTCTTCCTAGGATTGTAAGACTGAACTAAGCCCCACAAAGGGCCTTTGAATCTCATTTGAAGTCCATTGCGATTACTTTGGATTATGATCTTCATGTTTTTGTTACATGATTTTACCTCCTTACACACTGTTTCTGGAAGAAGTAGTATTGCAGGCTATAACAGTATAACTGTGATGGGATTATTTTTTCAGTCATTTCACTGCCTTACCCTAGAGGCATATTTATATACATTAAATTTTGAAGGAAGTCCTAAGTTATATCTATCTCTCTCAGAAAATTTCTCAGTAATTTGTCTATAATCACAAAGGCAAGTCATGTAAAGAGAGGAACTAGTTGAAATTAGGAATGTGATGTTCTCAGTGGAAGATCAGCTGTTGGGCAAGTTTTGTCTTTCTCTGCAATCCAAACCCACAAACGTCCCTCACACCTTTGGGAATCATTTAACTCAGTACTGTACAAGTGCAGAGGTTTCCTTCCTACGGTCTGAAACTGCTTAGCCCATTACATTGCTCCGATGGTGGCAACATAACATGATGCACTTTGAAAATGGTCAGCCTCATCAGCATGAGTCTGCAGTCTCAAAGGCTGAGGAAATACCCTGAAGAGTATTCAGATAAACATGATAAAGATTCTGATGGCAGCATCATTAACTGCTTTATCACTTAAAACAGCCAAGAAAAAATATCCTGTGTTGGAGATCTACATTAGTATTTTCTAGAAAGGAAGGAAAGGATTTCCTAGAGGCAAAGAGAAGGTGTGACAGCTCTCACTGGCACATCACCTCCTTCAAGGTACATTCCCTTCTTAGAACTTAGACTCTGCTTTTTATCATTAGCTGGCCGACTCTGTGACCAGTCTAATATGTCTTTGGAGATATGTTTTGTTTTGTCATAGTGATAATTTGGTCAGATAATCTTGCCTAAGGTATGGTGCACCATATTAACATGTTATTTAGAAGAATAAATTATTGTCATGTACACAAGACAGTAGCAGCACTAAATTATTTTCCATTTGAGGCTGTGTCTCTGGTTTCAGTTAAGCTTCACGTGGCTGCAGCTGCATTCTCTTAAGAAGCTCCACAAACTTTACAAAAGCTTGTTAAGCTTTCTGGGAGTCCTTCCAAAGGACTAGTTTTTCATAAGTTTGAAGTGTATATTTTGCAATGAGGTGCCCCAAAGCTGCAGTCAAGACAAAGTTCTCTGTTCACCCTGGCCAAAAGCCTGGAAGAGTCACCCTGGCTATGACCAGAGATTGTCTTCTGGAGCATCCCAAGAGACATTTGACAAACTCTTGACAAACTGCCCTCATGGGTGTCTACAGGAGGTAATGAAGTCACAGAAATGCAACGCTCATGACACCTCTTGCAGCCACACTTTTGCGCTGAGATGGTTGCAACACAAATGTCTCTGGATTATGGACTGGATTTAGCTGCCCACACATAGGCACTGTGTGCCAGCTGAGGTGTCCAAGGGTCTTTAATCCGTCCACACAGGGCTGCCAGATGTCACAGGATCTAGGGGACACCTGCACCACTGTGGACCAGCAGCTGGAGGCCAGGCAGGGTACTCAAGAACAGTTCAAACAACCTTGGATAAGTAATTAGAAAACCTGGAAGCCTGTGCAGATATCCTTCAAGCTGCTTTAAGTCACTCTAGATGCCTGAATGTGGTGAAGTGAATCACAGAATGGTGGAGGTTGGAAGTGCCATCTGGAAGTCTTCTGGCCTAACCCTCCTACTCAAGCAAGGCTACCTGCCTAGGACCTTGTCCAGACAGCTTTTGAATATCTCCAGGGAGGGAGACTCCACAACAACCACTCTGGGCAACCTGTACCAGTGCTCAATCACCCTCACAGTAAAAAAGTGCTTCCTGATATTCAGAGAGAACCTGCTATGCTTCAGTTTGTGCCCGTTGCCTCTTGTCCTGTCACTGGGCACCACTGAAAAGAGCCTGGCTCTGTTGTCTTTGCACCCTTCCTTCAGGTATTTATACACATCGATAAGATCCCCCTGAGCCCTTTCTTCTCTAGGCTGAACAGCCCCAGCTCTCTCAGTCTTATATCTGTCTCATAGGACAGATTCTCCAGACCCTGCGTCACCTTCATGGCCCTTTGTTGGACTTTGTCCAGAATGTCCGTTTCTCTCTGTACTGGAGAGCCCAGAACTGGACACAGCACTCCAGGCATGGCCTCACCAGTGCTGAGTAGAGGGGAAGGATCACCTCCCTCGACCTGCTGGCAACACTTTGTCTGATGCAACCAGGATAGCATTTGCCTTTTTCACTGCAAGGGCACTCTGCTGGCCCATGTTCAGCTTGGTGTCCACCAGGAGTCTTAGGTCCTTTTCTGCCACCTTTATCCCCAAAGCTGTAATAGGAGCTCAGGCTCCCACTTCACATTAATATATTTCTATTGCAGATGGTGAAATCATGGCGGCTGAATAATAACTCCTTCTGGCATGCTTATTCTGTTCACCAACAAATTAAATTGCTTTGCATTGAGTCATGTTAGATTTGCAGTCACCATTAAAGGGATTGAAAGCAGTCCTGCAGAGAAGGTCTTGGGGGTACTGGTGGATGAAAACCTGGACATGAGCCAGCAATGTGCGCTCACAGCCCAGAAAGCCAACTGTATCCTGGGCTGCATCAGAAGCAGCATGGGCAGCAGGTCAAGGGAGGGGATTCTGCACCTCTGCTCCACTCTGGTGAGATGCTGCCTGCAATGCTGTGTCCAGCTCTGGGGTCCTCAGCACAGGAAAGACATGGAGCTGTTAGAGCGAGTCCAGAGAAGGGCCACAAAAAAGATCCGAGGGCTGGAGCCCCTCTGCTATAAGGACAGGCAGAGAGAGTTGGGGTTGTTCAGCCTGGAGAAGAGAAGGCTCTGGGGAGCCTTTCGATACTTCAGGGGGGCTCATAAGAAAGATGGGGACAGACTTTTTAGTAGGGCCTGTTGTGATAGAACAAGGGATAATGGTTTTAAACTAAAATAAAGTAGATTCAGACTAGATATAAGAAAGAAATTTTATATGATGAAGGTGGTGAGACACTGGCCAGAGAGGTGGTTGATGACCCATCCCTAGAAATATCCAAGGTCAGGCTGGACAGGGCTCTGAGCAACCTGATCGAGTTGAAGATGTCCCTGTTCATGGTAGGGGGGTTGGACTCAGTGACCTTTAAAGATCCCTTCCAACCTAAACCATTCTATGATTCTATGATTGCCAAGGTATGGATCTACCCAGGGTTAGTGAAAGTACCTTGGCAATAATATCACCCCCTTCTAGCAACAGGGGCCAGGAACATCTGCACTGCTTGATCTCTCCCTGTGTCGTTATCGACAAACACGATCACCTCCCAGGCAATAATACATTGCAGGGATGTTTCAGTAACACGGGTCTGTTCTTTACTTGTGAATTGAAAAGGTTTAGTTTGATTCAGCCTTCTCAGATTGACAAAGGAAAGGATGATTCTTCAACAGCTCATTTTTCCACCCAATTTGTTCCTTGTTATTTTTAATGAGCTTTTGAAAGCAAGTAAAAACATCAAGAGGAGATGAATTTCTGTATGAAAACAAACCAAAAAATACCTCCAAGCGCAACAGCTGAAAGTTAACAGCTTTTAGTAACTAACAGAATAAATAGATTGAAGAAAGGCTGAATCATCCTAAAAGGGTGTGGAAGGAAATTGGTTTCATGTTTCAGAAAAGAATCAGTCCACTTGAAATGGTTACAGTCAAGACTCTGAAGGAATAAAATTACTTTACCTCACCTCTGCTCAAGGCTGTGCTAGCTAACACTCATAAAGCCCCTAGCCTGCCAGCAGATGCCTTGTGCTGTTCTGCACGGGTTCGTATTTGCAGTCCTTCTGCATGACAAGATGACAGCTCCAACTGCTGCACAGAATTGCTTAGAAGGAGTTGTTACAGGGAGAAACCTTTCCCAGACTCCAGGAAAAAAGCTGCTCCTGGCTTCAGCAGTCCCTTGATTTAGCCCAATAATCAAGAATGCTGCCCAATTCCCCCAAAAGTCAGTATTTTTTTTTTTGCATGGATTTCCAGGTTTTGGAAGAAGTACCAGTGCTGCAAATACTGAGCAGGCAGCAGTCTGAGGGGAGGACATGTGTGGTTTTGTCTGGACTCGTCCATTATCATAAAATTAGAGACATGTAACCTGTAGAAAGGTTTCTGAGATATATGAGATGTATTTACCTTTCCTTCCCTCTATCCTACGTCATCCCTGGTGTTCCTATCTTTCAGATATATACCTTCTAACCCCTTATGCTGTAATCAGTTTTTCAGTGCCCATGAATGATTCAAGTCACCTGAAAGTCAAGGCATCCCAAATCACTAATCAAAAGTGACTGTCAAAATGGAGACATGGAAATCGTGGCTAACCTGGTAGGATCTGACTGACAAATTTGGGCTAGGCAGTTCCTGCTATAATGCTAGTATTATTCTTGTACACACTTACATACTTACATGTAGGCATACAAAACTCCATAGAATTAAAGAACAGGAGGAAAAGTGGCATTTGCCTACATTAAATACTGGTATTTGGTGTATAAGAGCACTTAGGCCATGCAAAAGCAAAATTAATGTTAGTAACATTAATACCATTGTGCTGAGTGAATATGGGAATCCGAGGGCACACTATAATGCACCTAATAAGAAAACCTGGAAAAATGCCATTCAGTCAATCCAGCCTATAGGCTGAGATAAAGTGGGTTTGATAAGCCTGCTCCAAATTTAGCCCGAACCACCATAGTTACTGTAGTTTCAGTGAAAATTGCCTGATTTTACACCATTTGCAACATGGTTCAGAGTGGAATTCCTAATACCCGGTAACTGAGACATCCAACAGGGTTTTTCTCACCGTGTCAGGATCCAGACAACAAAGTGTAGTCGTAAGACTAGATGAGACTCGTGAGATTCAACAGCTGCCCTGCTCGCTCATGGAAGATGAACCATAATACTCATGTAATTACAGACAATTTTGTAGCGCCTTATTCCTCTGCTTATTAAAGTGAAATAAAAGCTGCTAGAAAAAGGGAATATATTTGTATTTATCTTTTCAGTGGGTTTCATCCCTTGTCTGCCTCACTCCAGTCCTTTTCTTTCCAAGAAAAGAGTAATTTATAGGATCATAACAACACAGAAAATCACTGACTGGGAGGATTCTATTATAAATTAGTAGCTGAACCTTAGAAGGCACATGTGCTCACACCGTCACATACTCACACAACTGTCCTTTTTTGTTACTGTTAGCCATTTATTCCACATACAATGTTAATGAATCTATAAATAAACTTCATGTATGTCCACTGCCTTGTCTTTTCCCTAGTTCTTATACATTATTTTTCTATGGCCCCACCTGTTAAATATTCAGCTGCCCTTTGAGAACACCAACCCAATCAAAGTGACGTCTGTTTTCTCCTTGTACAGCAGCCCTATCCTGGACATGAATTTATATTCCCTGTGTGTGTCACATTAGCTCATGCAGCCTCTTATTTTGATGGCTTCACAGGTGGATTGAACTAGTTTAACAGCACATGGTTTTTGGAAAGTGCAGGAAAGGTGAGAAGAGCAGAGATGATGCAGGGGAGCAGGGAAAAGGGAGCTTTCCCAAAGCAAGGATCCCCTGTTGCCAGTGAAGTTAACATAGCTGCCCATGGGACTGTACCCTCTGTATTCAATGGTCAATTTACTATTTACCTTGCTTAAATTCCCTGGAGGGAGCATCTCTCATGCTGGGTCCAGGAAGGAACGCCTGAGTGCTTAATGGCTAGAAGCACCTTAGTGTCCCCATTGCTTCCAAAGTTGGGACCTAAAATCTTGATGCTAACTGTACATTCTCTTATCCATTCACTGGAAAAAAAAGGAAAAAATAGCACATGGATCAAGCCAGACACCAGAACTCCCTCCTAAGAGAGGGATCTTACCTCTAGAGTACTGCTCCCTCTAACTTAATTTCGTTTTGACTTCAAGGTCAAGAGGACCTGACCTTTCTGTGCAAGAGGAATGAGTTCCACCCAGAAGACCTTAATGCTGGGAATGAACATCCCTAGGAGAGCGGGGGGAAATGGTGCTTTGGATCACTCCACTTTGCAAGGATAATCAGTCACCTGTTTCTTGAATAGTAACTCTACCTCCAAGTGGTGTTTGAAAATCAAGGGGCACTTTATGGGCATCTGAGACCTGCTAATGGGGCTAAGTGTTCTCAGGGCCTTCTGTGGGACCTGGCACTGATCCCTGCCAGGCTTCTTTATCCTTTGTGTACCCCACTGCCTGGGTGGTCTGGACATGTGAAAAGACACAGAATTAAGTGCAGGAACATTAAAATCACAGATAGAGACACCTCCGCAGTTCAGGTGTCCTCAAGGTCATGTTGTGGCTCAGTGGATGTTGATGGGGTAGGTTTCCAAGGTAGGCCAGTGTCAAAGCTGGGGGTCTAACCCTAACCCTACAACCCAGTTAGGGTCCCTAGACTCTAACTAAAGAGTTTTACCCCTGGATCATGCACCTGCTGCTTGAGAGATTTGGTAGTAATTGTACTTGAAAATAAAATTTTCCCCTGTTCTTTCAGCTGCAAAATCCATCCCAAAATATCCATTGAGCATCACTGCTGATGCAGAGTGGCTGTTACCTTCCACCCCAATAATTGCTGAAGGATCTTTTTATTTACACTTTATGAAGCACGTGGGATTTTGTGAGGGTGACTGACAACACACAAATGTACATTATAATTATTGTCATTCAGGCTGGAATCGGCTCTGTAGTGTTTTATGGTGTTTTTTTTTTTACTTTTCTGTGTAGGAGGGTTGTTTAGTAAAATAATATGTTTCATCATATGGTGGTGTTAAACTTTCCTATTTTTCCATTTTTATTCTTTGTTTTCTGTCACTGGTGAGATGCTTTCTCTCCTCTAGACACTAAGCTTTATTCTGCATGTCATTTGCAAGGCCTGTGGCTCACCAGGATGGGGCCCATCGTTTCTAACTACAGGTGAAAAAGACCTTTCCAGTCAAAAAGCTTTTCTATATATGTAAAATTTTTAAGGGAACAGTTTGGAAGTTTTGTGAAATACTTACATTTTCCTTTTGGACTGCTCAGAATGTGCATCTCTTGGAAACAGTTAACAAAGTATTATACTGCATTTTCCTGCTGGTGTATGTCCTGATGGGACTGGTACTTTTAGCCCCATTTTCACCAATAAAATAATCTCTTTAGAGGATTGTGTTTCACTAAGGAACTGTGCTGTTTTCCCACCAGCCAAGCAATATGGTGTGTCATGGACTTTACATTACCTTGTGATTAGCATGTGATTCTTATGAGCAGGAAGCCTCATCAAGGAGAGTGGGGGAAATGTGAATCTTTCTATTTTAACTACAGTTCCCATAAGACCACGTGGTGCAGTGAGAAAACAAAGTTGAATGTTGACATGACTCAAAACAAAGCCTTTCAGCAAAGCAAATGGAAAGGTTTTGATTTCAGGCTTGTCGAAACATTTCTCTTCAGCTGAAAATGTCAAAAAGAGCATTTGACATCTGTTGTGTTTTGACCTTTCCAAATTGAATTTCTTTGTCACTCGCTCGTCCATTCTGTAAAAAGAAAAACACACAATTCTTTTGTCCTCATCTGGGGGGAAACACAAAGCAGAGAAAGATCTCGAGAATTTACCATGGAGGGACATTTTAGCTTAGCTCTCTATAAGAAAGCTTAGTCTAAAATAAAATACCACTTTCTCTTTTGGTTACCTGCAGAGGACTTGTACGGAGCTGAGCCCTGCAGACGGGTGCAACGAGGAGCAGAGGATAAAGCAGCAAGTGTGATCCTGGGGGATTGCGCCTCTTGCCTGGGCACCCCTGAGCTTCTTCACCTCTGAGCACATGATGCAGAGGTAAATAACTCTGCTCCTACCCTATATGTTCCTCTAGCACCTGTATAGATCTTATATTTTCCTTCTTCTCAGTCCTTTCCTTGCTGCTATCCCCTGTGACACATTGTCTAGTATACTCTTTGTATATCTAGTACAAAATCGAATAAATGTCCTCTAAGTTACTTTCACCTCAGCATCTTCATTATTTTCATGTCAGAAGTGTCTCAACAAGGAAATTCAAGTTTGGGTGAGCTCACAGACACTTCTTTTCACTCATAAGACAGGAACAAACCATCTGGCACAGTTAAGCCACTCAGCTTAATCCTGAAACAAAGACAAATGCTGCTGATATTGTTTCATTCTTTAAAATAGGTATTTTTGGGGCATGGATTACTTCGGTTCAAACCTTCCAGCTCTTTTCTGTTAAATCCATATATATTGATACAAGCCCCTTTATGTGTCCATATAGCCTTAAGAAATTGTCTCTTTATAAATAATACACATTAAATTTATATAACAACTATTTCTGAGAGTTGTATCTTAATCCTGAAATCCATTTAAAATAGCAGTGAAGATAAACAGGATTTTTTACTGTAGATTCAAATAAGATAGTGTCACCATTCCTACACCTCATCAGGTTGAGCATGGCTGTTTAAGACCTTGTTCATGAGCCAGAAACGTGCCCGTGGAGGGACAGACATCTGAACAGTCCTGAGGAAGAAACAGCTGAAGTACTGATGGCTTGGCGAAAAGCCTGAGCTGAGTTTTCTCTGGTTTTTTGGTGGGGTTTTTTTTGTTTGTTTGTTTTTGTTTTTGTTTTAGCACAGGAATTGTTCAACAACACTTTGTGTCCTCCAATCAAACTAAACCCCAGGAGATGAGAGCTTTGGTGTGGTGTGACTAACACTTCCTCTTAGGAGCACTCTGGGGAGAGGACTGTGCTCTGAAACGGTGTTTCATTCAGCAAATGCCTCTGTCCTTAATGGGGACTTGCAAGAAAGGTTGATCCCTGGCAAACAAGGGATCCAAAGCTAGAGCTGAAGTTGTGTGGATGTGCATTTTCTAGAGAAGAAAACTTATTTATTAGCCAAACCTGGATTTCAGAAGAGTTGAAGCCCACCACTCCAGGCTGATGATAGGGAAAATGGACTCTAAATACAGAAAGTCCATTTACTGGCTGCACCTAGATTTCCTCCCTGTTTTTCTGGAACAACTGGAACTGATCACTGGTTGGAAAAAAATTGCTTATCTAAACTGATAAACCCTTGTGCTATGCAGTCACATTCATGCAACAGGCTGACTGGTGCCAATAGAAAAATTCTCATGAATCAGAGCTTCTACCATCAGGATGCAACACCAGTTTCTAGTAATTGAAGGAGATATTGCATTAAAATTCACATCCTTCCTCTGTACCAGTGCTAGGTTTCTCTGACTAAGTCTGAGAAAATATATGGTGTCACTAAAAAGCACTGGCACCTTTTCACATGTGATCCACAATTAAATAATAATCACAGCACTTTCCTTTTTAATATCAAGTGGTGCTAATATGGCTAGGAAAACCCAAGGGACCATGCTGATTTACAGGTTCCCATGAACCCATCTTTCAATAGACTCTGCCTTTTAAATATGGCCACTGTGCTCAATTAATAATATGAAAAAAATTTCAATTCCATTTTCCCCCTCTACTCTTGAAAAATATATTAGATGAAAGGATTTTATCCCATGCACTGTGCATAGTATCATGTATTGCATGTGATTAAATGTCCAGGTGGTTTCATCCCCACTACCAAACTATCTGACATCTCCAATGATAAATTATCAACCATAAAAGATCCATAAGGACAAAATATGTATATTCAACATAAAAAACATATTCCAAAGATTTTATTAACTTTATTGGCTTTGCAAAAGTCCAGGGAGCCTGGATGGAGGTAGTTATAGAAAAAGGACTCCGTTATTACAGTGCAGCCTCTGCAAAGCCAAGGGTAGCCTCTAGCTGTGTATGCAGAGAGCTAGATGGGAGTCTGAAGCTTTTCTTCTGATGTTCCTCTAGAGAAATGAATTGTGCCTTTGTGGAGCAGATTCCTTCATCCTTAGTGCCAAGGCTTGTCAGCCTTTGCAAGTGGAGTGGAGTGTGGACCAGACTGTGAGTTCACACCTGCAGGATGACAAGCAGAGATGGCACAAAGCCTTAATGGATGAATACGGTGTTCCCAATATAACTCAAACATAAAAAGGAAGACTATAAGACGTGGAAGCAGGGTCAGATCAAGCCACCCAGGACAAATACAGACATGTGGTCTAGCTTTCCAAACATCATCCCTATATGCTCAAAATCCACCTGGAACTGAATCTAGCAAGGGATGTGAAGGGCAAGAAGGGTTTCTACAGGTGCACTGGCAGCAAAAGGAAGGCTGGAGAAAATGTGAGCCCATTGCTAAAGGGGCAGAGGGCATGGTGACAAAGGACATAGAGGAGGCCAGTGTACTCAATGCCTTCTTTGTCTCAGTCTTTACTGATAAAGCCAGCCTTCAGGAATGCCAAGCCCTTAAGAGCAGTGGAAAACTGGAGCAGAGAAGACCTTTCAGTGGAAGAGGACCATGTTAGGGAATACTTAAACTGAACACACACATGTCTGTGAGACCTGATGGGGGGCACAAAGAGTGCTTAGGGAGCTGGCTCATCTTTAAAAGACTGGAAGGGGTTCCTAAGGACTGTAGGACAGCAAATGTCGCTCCTGTTTTCAAGGAGGATCAAGGGAACTACAGACTGGTCAGCCTTACTTTGAACTGTGGGAAGACAATGGACCAAGTCCTTCTAGAAGCCATTTCCAAATGTCTAAAGACAAGAAAGTACTTGGGAAGGAGAAATTGAGTCTGACCAAAACCTTCTACAAAGAAATGACTAACTTCCTGGATGAGATAAAAGCAGTGAATGTTTTTATCTATTACTTAGCAAGGCTTTTGACACTGTTTGCCACAACATCTTCATTTTCAGGGTGATGAAATACAGACTAGATAAGTGGACGGTGAGTTGGATTGAAAACTACCATGGATTGAAAAGTAGCTGAACTGCTGGACTCAGAGTGTTGTGATGGGTGACAGAGCCCAGCTCGAGGTCAGCCACCATTGGTGAGCACCAGAGGTCAGTACTGAGACCAACAAAGTAACATCGTTATTAATGACCTGAATGATGGGAGAGAGCACTCCTTCAGCAAGTTTGCAGATGATAAAAAAACCTTGAGGTGTGGTTGATACATCACATGGTTGTATTGCCTTTCAGAGGGATGTTGATGGCCTGGAGAAATGGTCAGAGGGGAACCTCATAAGATTCAACAGAGCTGAATGTGAAGTCCTGCATCTGAGGAAGGACAGCTGTGGACTGCTGCACTTGGGGGCCTGACTGGCTGGAAAATAGCCTTGCAGAGAAGGAACTGGAGTCCTGGGGGGCACCAAGCTGAACATGAGCCAGCAATATATGTTTGCAGCAAAGAACGTCAACGGCATCCTGGGCTGCATTAAGAAGAGTGTTGCCAACATGCTGATGGAGGTGATCCTTCCCTTCTGCTCAGCACTGATGAGGCCACATCTGGGGTCTTCTGTCCACTTTTAGGCTCCCCAGTACAAGACTCATGTACATACTGGAGCAAGCCATTGAAGGGCCAGGCAGATGATTAAAAGATTGCAGCATCTGTCGTATGAGAGGCTGAGAGAGCTGGGACTGGAGGAAAGCAAGCTGAGGGGTATCTTAGCAGGGGTGTATAAATATGCGAAGGGGGGAAATAAAGGGCTAGCTAGGCTTTTCTCAGAGTTGCTCGGTGACTGGACAAGAGACAAAGGCCACAAACTGAAACACAAGAAATTGTTCAAACATAAGAAAAGCCTTTTACTCTGGGGGTCATTGAACACTGGAATGGGTTTTCCAGAGAGGTTGTGGCATCTCCATACTAACAGCTATTCAAAGACCTACTGGGCATGGCGTGGAGCAGGCCTGTGGTAGCTGACCCTGCTCTGAACAGGGGAGGTGGACTGGACATTCTCTAGAGATCCCTTCCAACCTCAGTGATTCTGTGATTATGAGGGATGCAGAGCTTATCCCAAATTCACTGCAATGTTACCAAACCGAACTATTTTCTAGCATTGACAAAAGAGTCTTCCTGCAGCACAGAAATATTATCTCCCAGGGGGATGCAAAAGAAAGGTTTGGCCATTTAAACTGTGCTTACAGGAAACAGAGCAACTCTTAAGGATTCTGTTGCGACCAGCTTTACTTTGTGTTGCAGTTCCATTTGCCTTCTTCGGGCATCTGCTCTTGTGTGATTGCATTTCTATTCTTTTTCAAAAGGGCAGATGGTATTTTTTTTCCCTGTGTGCATAATTAAACGAACACAAAACAAACTCATCTAAAGATACTAATTAATTCCTTTTCCTGATAGATCGCAGGCAGCCTATTAATATTATTCACTCCTGGGACTAAGAGTCTGTTAGCAAGAACTTCCTCCTCTTGCTGATTTTTCTTCTCCCATGGTGACACTGGTGAAGTGATCCACCACACTCCTTCTGAACATGGTTATACTGGAAGTAGCTGTAGCTAGTCCCGTATTAGGGCTGGTCTTGGTGATAAGCTGATTATCCTCTTCTTCATTTGTTAAATACTACTCAACTTGGGTCCTCTCATCACTCTTTCTAGTTGGTGGGGAAGAAGACTGGCCTGGCTGAACAGAGAGCTTTGGCTAGAACTCAGAAAAAAAAGGAGAGTTTATGACCTTTGGAAGAAGGTACAGGCAAGTCAGGAGGACTACAAAGGTGTAGTGAGGTTATGCAGGAAGAAAATTAGAAGGGCAAAGCCTGGCTAGAGCTTAGTCTGGCTACTGCTCTAAAAGACAATTAAAATGCTTCTATTCATTAGCAACAAAAGGAAGGCTAAGTGGAATCTCTGGCCTTTATTAGAAGTGGGAAGAAACATACTGACAAAGGATGATGAAAGGGCTGAGGTACTTAATGCCTTCTTTGCCTCAGTCTTTAATAGTAAGACCCCTTGTTCCCTGGGCACCCAGCCCCCTGAGCTGGAAGACAGGGGACAGGCAGCAGAATGGAGCCCCCATAATCCAAGGGGAAATGGTTAGTGACCTGCTACACCACCTAGACACACACAAGTCTATGGGGCTGGATGGGATCCACCCGACAGTACTGAAGAAACTGGCTGAAGTGCTCTCCAAGACACTTTCCATCATTTATCAGCAGCCCTGGCTAACTGGGGAGGTCCCGGTTGACTGGAGGTTAGCAAACATGATGCCCATCTACAAGAAGGGCTGGAAGGAGGATCCAGGGAACTACAGGCCTGTCAGCCTGACCTCGGTGCTCGGGACAGTTATGGAGCAGATCATCCTGAGTGCCATCATGCGTAATGTACAGGATAACCAAGTGATTAGGCCCACTGTGCATGGGTTTATGAAAGGCAGGCCCTGCTTCACTAACATGATCTCCTATGACAATGTGATCTGCTTAGTAGATAAGGGAAAGGCTGTGGGTGTTGTCTACCTAGACTTTAATAAAGCCTTTGAGTCCGTTTCCCATAGCATTCTCCTAGAGAAACTGGCTGCACATGGCTTGGATGGACATACCTTTTGTTGGGTAAAAACTGGCTGAGTCACCGAGCCCAGAGAATTGTGGTGAGTGGAATTAAATCCAGTTGGTGTCTGGTTACAATTGCTGTTCCCCTGGGCTCAGTGTTGGGGCCAGGTCTGTTTAACGTCTTTATCAATGGTCTGGATGAGGGGGTCGAGTGCACCCTCAGTAAGTTTGCAGATGACACCAAGTTGGGTGGGAGTATTGATCTGCTCAAGGGTAGGAAGGCTCTGCAGAGGGATCTGGAGAGGCTGGATCGATGGGCTGAGGTCAGTTGTATGAGGTTCACCAAGGAAAAGTGTTGGGTCCTGCACTTAGTTCAGTCACACCAACCCCAGGCAACGCTGCAGGCCTGGGGCAGAGGGGCTGGGAAGTGCCCGGCGGAGAAGGCCCTGGGGGTGCTGGCTGACAGCCGGCTGGGCATGAGCCAGCAGTGCCCAGGTGGCCAAGGAGGCCACCAGCCCCCGGGCTTGTGTCAGCCCTGGTGTGGCCAGCAGGGGCCGGGCAGGGATGGGGCCCCTGTGCTGGGCCCTGGGGAGGCCCCACCTCGAATGCTGGGCTCAGGTTTGGGCCCCTCGGGACAAGAAGGGCCTTGAGGGGCTGGAGCGTGTCCAGAGAAGGGCAGCGGGGCTGGGGCAGGGTCTGGAGCACAAGTGTGCTGGGGGGCGGCTGAGGGAGGTGGGGGGGTTTAGCCTGGAGAAGAGGAGGCTGAGGGGAGACCTCATCGCTCTCGACAACTGCCTGAAAGGAGGTTGCAGCAAGGCGGGTGTTGGTCTCTTCTCCCAAGTAACTTGTGATAGGATGAGAGGAAATGGCCTCAGGTTGCATCAGGGGAGGTTTAGGTTGGATATTAGGAAATATTGCTTCAGTGCAAGAGTTGTCAGGGTCTGGAAGAGGCTGTCTGGTGAAGCGGTTGAGTCACCATCCCTGGGGATATTGAAAAGATGTGTAGAAATGGTGCTTAGGGACATGGTTTAATGGTGAACTGGCAGTGTTAGGTTTCTGGTTGGACTCAATGATCTTAAAGATCTTTTCCAACCTTAATGATTCTGTCTGTATTCTGTGTATTCTGTGATAATCTGTATCTGAGTGGCCATGATGATGCTTGGGTTAGGTAATGGCTGAGGACTTAGTTGTTCCTAGGTGTACACACATTTATAACCAGTTTGGACTCTCTGGTTTTCTGGAAAGGGTGTGACAAATGAGAGGAAGTAAAATTGTTCTGCTTTTAAAACATATATCTATATGTATATATACACACACATATTAAAAAAAAAGTGAGATCAAAAATGCCTTTGGATGGCACCAAATGATTGTCAGCTCTGTTATAATTACCCAATTAAAGAGGTGATAATGAACCCAGACTTGAAGTGCTGGAGGGAGAAAAGGAGGGTGTCACTGAGAACTCAACTTTTGTTTTATCCTAAATCTTTATTGTAAAGGAATCAGCTGTCAGGAAGTCTGCTGAGGAGCGAGCAGCTACTTACTGCAGCACTGTGATCACAGAAACACGGTGGGAACAAAAACAGCAGTGACAGATTCAGGTAAGGCAGCCTACAGCCCAGGACACCCAATCCCTGAGGGCTTTTTGAGGAGCCCATCCTTCCTGGGGGCAAGGAGGTGCAGCCTTAGCTGAGGAGTTTAAACAGGAGCTGTGCTCTCTCCAGATATAACGTGGTTTTAGTGCTTAGAGGGTGGGTCGTATTTTTCAATGTGCTGGATAAAAATTAATCCATAAACTGTATGATCACATGGTGTGTCATAGCAGCTCTGCTGAAAAAACCTGGGACAGATGGTCATTAGTGACCATCTACCGTTAGTTCTGAAAAGAACTTGAGGTAGATGCTCACGCCAGCAGCCTGAAGAGTTGATAGGATACTGGCCTGTACTGAAACAAATACAGCCAGGAGGTCATGGGAAACAATCTCCCCTTTTTACTTGTTATTTTTTTGACCAAATATTGAATAGTGCCTCCAGCTTTGGGCAAGAAAGACACTGATAAAACAGAAGCAAGCCCCATGTTGGGAGTGAAGGCTGGAGCACTTGCCCTGGTCAGAATGGCTGAGGGAGGGGGGGGCTCATTCTGCCTGGAGAAGAGAAGGCTTCAAGGGGGATCTCACTGCCATCTTCCAGTACCTAGAGGGAGGTCATGAAGAAGACAAAGCAAGGTTTTTCATGGAGAAATGTCATTGGTAGATGAGAAAATGGTGAGAAGTTGAAATAGTGGAAGTTCTGACTAAGTTATAAGGATTCCCCCACTTCCTCATGATGATAATCAACCACTGAAATAGGGACCCGGTGAAGCTGTACATCTCCATCCTTGGAGGTTTACAAGACTTGGCTGGACAAAGCCCTCATCAGCATAGCCAGGTCTCATATTTGATCTTTCTTTGAGCAGGAGGTTGGACTAGACACCTCCTGAGGTCCCTTCCACCTGAGTTATCCCATGTTTCTATGAAACCTTGTCAAACCACACCTTCTGTTGATGAGATTCAAGCCTTTAGCCTCTGCTTTCAGCCCTCACAGATATGCTCATGCCATGCAAAGACTGTGGGTCATCCTGCTCTATGCTTAGCATGTTGGCAGGTTTGTGACAGGCTGGCGTGAGGGCTCGTGCTGTTGGGATCCTAGACTGCAGCTGGTGGGCTTGTGGCTTCCTTTCAGGCCTTATCACATGAGTTGCAATGGCTCTTTCTCCACCCCACGACACCATACACTGAACATGCTCCCTGTCGTTTAGGCTTCTATGTGCTGCTTATCCTTTAGGAAAGCATAGTCAAGAAGCATTTGGATAACACCCTCAGACATGTGGTGTGAATTCTGAGGTTGTCCTATGCAGGGACAGGAGCTGGACTTGGTCCTTGCGGGTCCCTTCCAACTCAGGACATTTTATGATTCTATGATTCTATGATACACTTGTGAGACTCGCTGTGTAGTCCACAAGACCAAAGCCAAGCCACATGAAACCACATGATAAATCTAGGGTATATTCCTCTTTCCATCTTTCAGGATCCCAACACCTACTTCTGTCTGTACTCAATCAATCCAAGTATTGTATCTCAAAAGTAGTCAGCCCTTCATTTCCCCCAAGCCTGATCCTTCTGGAAGTTTACTTCTGTGAGGATTATCCACTTTTGGGATTACCAATCCCATCAGGCTTCGTTGCTGCCTCAGTAAGGAGTGTGGTTGTGTTGGACTTCAGATGCCCACATGAACAGCCAGATAAATCAGATTAATCCTCCTTTCTGAGAGATAGAGAGGAAAACACCTTATTAAATTCTTTCAGCTTTTAATGTTTGCAAAAATGTATTTCTTTTCATATGATAACTCATTGCTGGATTTCAGTCGTGTTCAAAGATGACAAAATGAAAAAGATCAAATGATAAATCAAAACAAGAGTAACAGAAAAGCCTGAGGGATACAGAGCTGACAACAGATGATCACAGAAGAAAGACATCAAATTCTTGCTTATTCCAGAAAAGCCAGCCTTAACTAAGAAATATTTCCTAGGTTTGTGTGTAAATGACAAAAAATTTTAGATTGATCATTTTTACTGGATATTGTATGACCAAAATTTCAGTTTATTAGAATTCTAACCAGCCTGTTCATCATTTTCAAGGCTGATTAGTACTAATATACATATATAAATATTTTAAAATGTGTTGAATAAGGCAAAGACCCAGCAACTAACAAATCAATTTCTTATTAGGTTACACCAGAAAATAGAGTGTCCAGAAGTGTGTGCCGCTTGTAAATATTAGGTGCATCAATCTTGGTTCCTTCAAACAATCAATTTCCTTGTGGAAGGAAGACAAGCATTAAAAAGAAAAGGAAAAAAAAAAAAAGAAAAAAAAATACCCCGGAACCAGCAACAGCATGGCAGGTTAAATCTAAATCACTGTTGTCCACTGTGGAGAATATAGCTACCCCATTTTCTTCTTTGCTTTTATTCTTTTTTCTTTTCTTTTTAGGAGCTGCTGTTATAGCTCATTATAATGACGACTGGCTTAAAAGTGTTAAGAGGAAAAGATAAATCACTTCTGAAACATGTTTTGAAGTGGGTTAGTTAATACAAGGAGCCTTGCAACACTCACTGCAGTCATTTCCTGAATGACGGATTGGTTTTGGCTTGTCTCTCATCTGTTGAGGGACTTCTTCAGCTCTTACGAGAGCAGTAGAGGAATATCCTGTGAGGGAAGGAGGTATCTGCTCTGGGCAGCCCTGGAAGGAGGCAAAACAGATATCGTGGTGGATGGACAGTCCCCATGGGAGCCTTGGGGATTGTGGAGATCATGCTGTCCTCTCCTTCTAAAAGCAGTGTCTATTATGAGCTGCACCATGTCACAAAAATGCCAGTTTCTCTCTGGTTCAAAAAGGAAGCTCATGTATCTAGTTGTGGCACAGCTGTCTATGGTAGATACCATCCTCAGTAGATCTCTAGGTGCTGCAGCTTGAAGACAGGTGGACACCTTACATTTAACTGTGGGACAAGAGTATCTGAGCTGGCTGGTGTGTCCCCATGGCTAAGAAACACTAGCTCAGGGCTATCCTGTAACCATCATCTCAGCATGGTACTGCTCCTGTGTAATTAAACCCCGTATTAGCTTGAGAACTCTCTGTATGCTGGCTAATATGGCCACACTGTCTCCAGCCACGTACCTAGCTGAACTGCTATTTCTTTGGGGATCTCTGCACCCAGCTGTTGTGTGGGCACATAATGCCCTGGGGCCTGAGTTCTCCTTGATGACTGCGCCACCTCATTAAAAACAGCCAAGGACCAGTCCAGCGTTCTCAGGCCAACTGGTAATGACTGGATTGTGTCCTTCTGGCTGAGGGTAGGTAAATGCTCAAGACTGCTCCCTTTTATTTAGCAAGGTAGACCTTCTCCATCACTGGAGGGCCTGGGAGGGAGGATCTTTATATTCAGCCATTGAGGTCCATGAGGTCTTCAGACACCACAGTGATGGTGCCATGGGAAAACATATGAATTACAGGGAGTAGCCGAAAGGTGCCTCACAGCTGTGTTTTGCTTTCACTAGGCTGGGTTATCATGTTTCTCCATGGTCACTCAACTTTTATGCATTCCTTTCGCAAGTACAGTAGTGGAGGTCCTGTGCAGAGCATAGCAGCAACTCTGACGTCCTCAAAATGCCCGTTATGCATTGGGAGCTTGAACCAGAAGGACAAGAAGCCCAAGCAGGGAGGATTAAAGGGAAGAGAAAGGCAGGGCTGACAAATGTGGTGCTGCAAAGGGCATCTTGCAATTGTCTGCTTGTGAAGCATTGGTACACTTTCACCATGCTGCTTATTTTAGTACCCACTTCTCCAAATGCCCGCTCAAGCCAATAAATGTGTTACTCAGCTTGGCAAGTGCTATATGGTATATTCATGTTGAATTTTCTTTCCCCTCTGCTGCTGCAGCAAGGTCTCTCACAGGTGTCTGATGTGAATTTGGCAGAAATGTCATTCTACAATGATCAGAGGTGTATTTAAAATAGCCACACTGTGCTCTCTTTTCTCAGGGAAAAAAAAAGCTTTTTTCAACTTTAACTGAAAAAATACACTGATTCTTCCTGGAGGATTGTCAGTGAGGGTGAAGGAAAACATTGTGCCCAAAGCACAATGGCCACTGATAGGACCCCTTTTCTATTCTCCTTTGCCCTCATTAAAAAACCCAGATTTGATCTTATGATTTTACCACTCAGCCATTCAACTGGGATTCTGATGCTCCCCTTGTCAGTGTGATGGAAATCAGACTCCTGGGTACTGATAAAAAATGAGTTAAGCCCAGATCCCAAGACAAAGCTGAGCATGATGACTCTGAATTTGAAGGACTTCCAAGTAGCCACCTCCTTGCACACAACCACAGCTCGAAGTGATGTCTGCATTTTTTTGAACTTGAAGAGGAACAGTTGGGAACACAAGAGGATTCACAATGGACGTGTGTCTACCTAAACACAAAAATATTCCTTATTTTCAGTGAAGACCACACTGTATGTGTCCATTCACATGCACACACCATTACTGTACATTTTATCCAATGTAGTGCATAATTTATTAAAAGGGTATATATTAAAGAGTTCTGCTTTCAGTAAGGATTCAGGAAGGGACAAATGCTATTGCTTGTCTTTAGTGAAATAAATTAAATTGTACATTACAGTTAATCAGGACCATCAGTTAAGAGCAGGTATATACTGCTGCAGTGATGAATGACTTAATATAAATGAAATAGGTGTACTAAACCAGGGATAAAACCCAAACAGTAGATCAGTGATTGCATCTCTCTTCTGAAGAGGAATTAGCCCTCAGCTGCAGCACCTACTGCTTTTGTCCAGTTGAATCTTAAAATCCTCATTCTGGGACACCCACAAACTAATGCAACTGCCACAGAAGGATATTTGAGTTACAGCACTGCTGTCCAAGCTCTGGCTGAAGGTGCTGTACAGAAATGACCAGATCTCAGTGCACAGGGGCAGAAATCAAGAAGGAAAAAGGAGGGACGTAACTTTCCATGAGGGATAGGTATGACTCCAAAGGAAGAGTGGTCCCAAAGTAGCCATGACCAAGAAGAGCTGATGTCTTGTCTCTCTTGGTCTTGGTGCCCCTCCAGAATAATTGCTGGAATTTAAACCTGCTCTTCCCTTGGCACAGCCTCTGAAACTAGCCTTTGTGAGAGTGAACGAGTGAAAACAGCAGTCCTTTGTAGCCTTAGAGATGAAGTCTTGGCCCTGCAGTTCATATCCTTTGGTTAAGTTGTGTCTGCCTCTTCTCCTATTTCTTCTATTCTCCACCTGAGCGAAGTGATACATACTTTTCCAAGTCTTTCTTTGCATACCAACCCAACCAGTTGCCAGATTGTTTCTCCTCCTTCTTGGACCATCTCCATTTCATTAATGAATACTTGAAAGCTTAGCCCAGTTCAATATTCAGTGGAAGTCTTTTAAGGGAAAACAACTTAAAATGTTCAGGACCTGAAAAGCTGAAGCTACCAAGTGCATAAACTCCTTGTTGCCCTAACCATAACCACGGGCTTCTCCAGCTACCGTCCAGCATGGAGAACATGTCTCAGTCTTTGACTCTGCTCCTCTAAAGACACCAGTCTTCTCACATTGCTTTCCTCAAACTCCACTTGTTCCCATCCCCTGCAAGATGGACCATCCTACACCTGCATCCTTACCTCTGCTTTTTGCATAGCTGTGTGCAGTTGTCACCTTTGGGATAGGTACTTTCCAGTAATCCAGCATTCAGCCTGAAAATTATGTACCAAACCCTTGGACAACCCTGAGAAGGGTGGTGTGGCTGGAGTCCTGGCCATGAGGACATGCAGAGCATGCACTAGTGCGTTATGAATGTCTAAAAATGTCTGACCTGGTGGCTTGCCAACAGCCTTGCTGACCAAAGCAGCCGTCAGGCAGCAGGTAGGAGCTGGATGACCACGTGAACATTGATGGAGATGGATGTGAGGTGTACAGCTGTTTCTGGTTATTCACCACAGCGCAGCAGCTGGCCGCACAAGGATCACCAGCCTGGGAAGGACCAGTGTCGTTTCAGTAGGCAACTGTGAGTTTTCCACCTTGGCTCCTTATAACTAAACTACTTTTAATGCAATAACAATATGTTGGCTGGGCTTCAGCTACCCAAATAGGTGCCCAGGATCCCTGCCACACCTCTGCCTCCTGTGGCACCACTCCAGTTCTGAAGCTAATCTAAACACCCTGAGCAAGCACCTGCTGTATCCCATTCGTATGCCCCATTGCAGTGTAAACCTCACTCATGTGGTCCCAGATTTCCTTCTCTGCCTTCTCTGTTTCATGTTCTTTTTCTTCAGATGAATTTCACTCATTATTTCCAGCTGATATTCCTAACCTCTTCCCTTCTCTTGTTGTTATTTCTCTGCCCTTCCTGCTGCTCGTCTCAGTTTGGTTATTATCAGTACCTGTTATTTTTGTTATTATTAACAGAGTAGAGACCAAATCTGCTATTCTCCACATCACCATCATCTCCAGGATATCTCCTTTTAACTCCAGTATTAGGTGACAAACATTGCCTTTTGTTTACAGCCCCATAGCTGTGACAGTGCCTCCTCCTGAGTTGATTTGAATGAGCTTTACTTCAAGTAAGATTTCCCAAGAGATGCTAGGAAGTGTTTCTGTAATTGTGTCAATACAAATAGATGCCTATTCATCCAGACGCACACTGTGCTGTAACAACCATGGGCATTTCGTACTGTCTTGGGGGGAAATGTGTCTGCTACAGTGAAGCAAGCGGACCTTGAGCTGAGCTTCAGATGGAACTGGGAAACCATGCGCTAATTAGTTAATTGGCTGAAGGACCCTGCATTGTATTGGCTGGATTTAGCATATAAACTGACCCTCATTTTGGCAGGGGGAGGGGGAACTTTGCAAAGCCATAGGCCTTGTTAATCCCAATTTTGCTTTCACTTATCCCAGCATTATATTGACAAGAGGCTGACTGATGTTGCTTTGTACTCAGGAATATCATTCAAGCAGAAAATCAGGAGTGAAGTCTGAATCACGTCTTTCTTTCACGCTCTGCTATGATTTCAGTTTGCTTTGTTGTGAAAAGGCAGCGTGAGTCACTGACTCAAACGGAGGAAGCACAAGTATCCCTTTTTTACACCAGAAAAGCACATGTCTTTGGAGGGAGACAAAGAAATCTACACACAACCAAGAGACTTGTGACTGGCCTATATAACCTGAGTCCCAGCCCATCCAGAAACTGCTGCTTATGTCCTGTTGCAGCACAGTGACTCATCTGCTTTGTGGTGAGCTGTTCTTCTGGTCATGCACATCTTCCCTTCTCTTTTTGGTTTACTCCTTCTACCACACACACACGGCTCTCATGATGAACTTTTCAGAGTAATCCAGACATATTCAGGTTACTATTGTTTAGCTCTGAACCTTTGGGGGAAAAAAAACCCCAGATAATTCTTGGCATATGGGAAGAAAAACTTGGGGGCTTTCCTGGCATTTGGGGTTTGAGATGTTTTCTGATAATTTTTTTGGGGGGGGCAGGGCTTTCTGTAGTGTGAAGCAGAATAAAGATCACAATAATGAGGGCATGAAATTAGCTTGGCAGTATGAACTCTGTGATACTGTGTAGGATTTTCAGATAGGGTGAACTAAATTGTTGCCAAAGTCAGAATGGATCTAAGGATTGAGTAGGGTAGGAGAAAGGAAAAAGGTGAGTCCTAAAGACATAGGAGATAATGGCTTAGAGAATTTTCTGTACTTAAGGAATAGCTCATTCATATGAAAAAGTGTAGAGAGAATAATGAAAATTACCTAGGAAATAAAACATGTGTATATATAGTGAGGGTGAGAATCTAAACTGATGTCAGGGAAATCTCAGCAGAAGAATAAGTGATGATTAGAGCCTCTCTTATTCTGCAGACCTGCCAATATTGCGTCTTCCAAAAGCACAGTGATAATTTACACCATTGAAAAATATAAAGGACAAGATTTCTTCTGTGTGTAATGCCAAGAAGGGTCAAACAAGACTAGGTACTGATGCTTTTCTGAATTGCCTAGTCTCTGTAATTCTGTACACAAAATGTCTGTAGTATTTAATCAGCGCATAGGATCAAGATGATTATGTCTCATTTTATTTATGGCAAATTTCAGTAGTGCCATTCAAACAGTAGTCTTCAAGCCTGAGTTTTTGTGCACAGTAAAAAAGCAATGATTTGCCCAGAATATTCTTTTATTCAGTAAGATTTTGGAGGTAACAGTCTTTCAAGAGCGACAAACATTCAACACCTTCCAAAAACTGAGGTTCCAAAAGACCCCACCTTGCAAATCCCTGCCATCCATCTTTTTACATCTCTTCAGATGTAAAACATGCAGAAGTGCTTGAAAAGATTTACAAGAACTTAGGCACCTGATTCCCACAGAAACACATTCAATGTTGAGTGCCACTCCCCTTTTGCATTTGCCCACTTTATCCTTCCTAAATAGATTGTAATGAGTGATTTTAATATTCCAATCATGCAAATCTTCCCCCAAGATTTCAATAACACCAACAAGGTCTAATGTATACTCATAAATGAGCTATTCCAATTCCAATTCTTGTTTATTACTCAGACTCCCAGCATTAGAGTATAGGCAATTAAAGAATTTCTTCTCTTCACATCCCTTGGTGCCTTGATTAATTTTGTTCTTGACATCTTAATTTCATGCTAAATGAATGCTCCTTCGTTCCTCCCTTTCTGCCTTCTCCTTTTCTTAGTTTAACACTCTCCTGACTACTCAGCTTGACACCTTGAAGACTCTCCTGTGGAAACGGAGACCATTGAAACTCTGTGGCTTTATCTTCTTGCCATTGCATTTCTTACAGCCATAAATATCTGCCTCGGTCTACTTAAGTCTAGCAGTGATTCTTTTCCAGAGGTTTTTGTCTTCCTTTGCTTGTTAGAAATAAGGCTGCTGGGCAGAAGATTCATCTGTAGTACCCAGGAACTCGTCAGCCACCTTCAATCTCTCGAAAAGAATGTAAAGAGTGTGTGCACCACCAGCAGCGGGAACCTTGGGCACCATATGTCCGTTCACCCTTGCAGTAATACATCATGACGGGTTTTGGGAGAAAACAGCAAATGACTTCTTTGTCTCTAGGAAATTCAGTTTCGTTCTGAACACGGTGTCTTTGCCACAGTTGATGGGATCCATGTGATCAAATGTAGACACATCAGAGGTAAATTTCTCCACCTCTACCTTTATAGTCAGAAGAGAGAAATAAGGCCTCTGGGGAGAAATTAGTCTGAATTAAGTCAGACGAATCGTGTCTGGAAAATGCCCATTGCTCCTTACGGTCTAGGATGAATAACTCAGCTCTAGCTTTCTGTAACTGAGACCTGTAAAGCACTCCTGGGGTCATTTCTACCCCATGACACAGCACCACAAACAGCATTTCAGGCCCTTGTGGTTTCATTTGGGGATCTCTGCTCTGAGATGTGTTCAGGTTTGTGGATGTACATTCAGAGAGTGTATTATGTCAGGTACCATATAGAAACACAGTCAAAGGCAGCCCATACTCTAGGGAAACTGTAATCTAAATGAAATCTTCTATTCCTATCCCTTTCCTGGCCTGGCATAATGCAGAATAACTTTTAAAACATTTTAAACCCTTCTTCCAGCTTTGCAGATCGTGACGGTTTCTCTGCCTGACTATCTGAGATATTAAAAAACTGAAGATATACCATACACAAAGCACGCTAAATTAGAGATAGACCATATTCCACTGCTGGCATGCAACAGCCCGGTGTGTGTACTTGTGCCAAACAGGTTTTTGCAGCATCTCTGAGCCAGGCACTTCAAGTTCCACTGGTAGAAACCTGTTGTGGGATGTAGCTGTTGCCGTTGAAGCTAATAACCATGCGGGGTGCTGGGAGGGTGCAGTGACCGACGCACACAGGGAAGGACCGCTCCCAGGAGCTCCACGGAGAAGAGCATCAATGTGGGATGTGCCCTTAGTGGTGCCTGCCTGGCCTGTGTCATTAGTTTGAACGTGGAAAGAACCAGGTTAAGCAACTAGTTTGTGCGTGCGGCAGAAGAGATATACGTGAGCTGCTGGTGCCCTGTTGAAATGCGTGCTTGTGGGAGAGCCGCAGCATATTAACTTGCCATCCTGCAGCTGTGATTTACTTTGACCTGATTTAATGTGTGCAGGTGCTGATTAGAAGTGCCCACAAAGTCTGCAGCCATAGCTCAGCTGAAGGGACAGCAAGATCACCCTGCATCTGTGGTTCCTTGGAAACCACCCCTTTTTTCCATCCGAATGTTTTCTTTAAGATGGGATTTAAAGATTTTTTTTTTTGTTAAGTTTTTTGTTTGGGGCAAAGCAGATGTCCCTGGAACAATCTCACAGAAATATAGTTGGTAGGAGCAGAGGTTTTAAACTGTTTCAGCTGTGCAAATACAAACATGCCCATGATCATTTGCTCTTTGGCCCTAACCTTTTCTATTTCATCTTAATTTAATGCTCAAACTTTTACAGGTGAAGTTCAAACTGGAATCTGTCCTTTTTGCTCCAAGGAGCACAAACTTGCAGTTGAGTCTCTGGAGACTTGAGCCAAGCTCAGCTGATGATTTTTCTTGCTCATGTTTCTGGTGTTGGCGATGTTAAAGCTTGCTTCAGTGAGATGGGATTCATCTGGCCTAGTTTTCAGTGTGGGATTTAACTTGCAGATTAAGACATCTAATTTTCAGTGTTTCTGTGCAAGTTGTGACTCTAAATTCCCATGATAGTCAATGTAAATGTGGGACAGCATCCAGTTGTCCAAGCATGGGGTCTAGTGCTGGTCTGGTGGCCTGAGGTATCCTCTTGGCCTCCAGTAACGCTCTGAGAAAGCAAGTCTTCCCTAAATCCCAGCCGCATCTCTCAGTCCCACATGGGCACCTCTGATTTCCCAGAGCATTTCCATGGTTTGTGGCTAAATCAAGATGCAACATTTAACTAGGAAAATAACTCTTTTCCTAGCTATTGTTCCCTGGTTTGCAAAAAGGGCAGTGATATTTTTTACCTGTTCCTTCCACATCTTGTTCCTCTTGCCTGCATGAGGCTCATTAGAGAGGGCACTGAGGTTCCCAACGTACTCAGACCTCACTCGGGGTCTGATCCTGGCTGCTTCTATAAAGCACGCAGTTATGAGTGAGTCCTATTATATCTGCATCTGTGTTCATGGAGGAGAAAGCCCCTGGGACCATGCACTCAGCAGTACTGCAACAGCTGAAGAGAGATTACAATAAACACAGAGGAAAATCAATGCAGTCAAAGGGAGCACTTGAGCCTTTTCTAAACTGGTTCCTCTGTCTTCACAAGTTAGAAATGCTTTGGCAGTGTAACACTGGAAACCACAACATTGTACACGGGAAAACTCTTTTTAAAGCAATTAGGTCAAACTGTGCTACATGGTGTTAATTTAGAATTTCAAGTAGTGCACACATTTTGCTATCAGCTCCGGCCAAGTCATTTTCTCAAACCAAAGTTGCCCCTTGCTTGACTGTTTGCTTGAACAATATGATGATGGAAGCAATTTGTTAACATAATCTGATTTAATATGATGACTAATGATTTTCAGAAGGAAGCATGGATTGGGTTTGTCAAGCTGATTATATCTGAAGCATGACTGAGAAGGGGGCCGCCATTTCAGCTAGCTTGATCAATGCAGATTTGCAGGACCTAAGCAGATCCTTGGCATTTCCAGGTTAAATTCAAAGTAGCTTCTCTTTATTAGCTACATGTAGGATGGGTGTGTTTAGTTGTGTGAGGCAGATTGAGTTCCCCCCTCCCAGGGCTGAGTCCTGTGCCTATTTGTATGATGTAGCAATGGCTGCACGGCTCCCTTGCTCAAACGGAGAGAGCATCCCTCCAAACCCACCCTTTCCCTTGTTTTGGTATTCCCACCCTGACTATGGAGCCCCTGCACCCAATTTATCTTGCTTTGCCCTCCTAGGAGAGTTTCTGGCTTTGCGAATCAATTAATCAAAAGACTGGGGCTTTTCAGCTGTGGCTTTTTTGGGTTCAGCTTTGCAGGATTGTCATTACATCAGTGGCTCTTGTCTCAGTCATTGTTGATGGCTGACCCTACATCCTGCAGTGCAAAAAGAAAGCTTGTGAATGGTGTCCAGAAGGTCACTTGTTTGAATACCCTTCTCTGCTCTCCCCCTTGGCCAGCAGTTTTACCACGACTCATGTAAATATTGACATTTGCCAGCGACTTGCCTTTGTGCTTTCATTCCCCACTGAAAAGGCTTGATGTTTTTCTTCTGGGTTTGCTTGGACTTTTTCTTAGCTCTTTTCTTTTACCCAGCCTTTCTCTGAAGAGCCCGTAAGAAAGAAAACCCCTTTTGTAAAGGCCTTTTTTTTTTTTTTTTTAACTCCCTGCACAGATATTCTGGGAACTTTTCACTGTTCTTATGCTGTGTGACGCAAGAAACTAAAAGAGGTACATTATCTCTTCGAGGCAGCAAGTCATCGTACTTGCTTCTAAAAGCTGATCTTGTTTTGTTTGACTCACTAGCTGTTTTATTCTGGCAGCAATGCACTGGAATATCCTTGCGCTAGCTCAGTTGCGCTTGCTTTCCTTCCTTTTAATGCCACTTCTCTTGCAGTCAGGCTGTTCTCACTATGAGCAAACCTATCAGCATCTGGCCCATTAATAATGACTTGTTATGAAATAAAAATTAATCAAGCACTGAGACTATTGCACAGCATTTCCCAGGACTTATTATCAAGAGTGATTGCGCAGACATCTTGTTGCATGGGGGTAGATTGCAGTTTGGTTGGAATTAACTCACAACAGCTGCTTTATTACTGTGATATATTATTATTTATGTAGAATGAAAGATGTGAATAGCACTTGAGCACAACAGATCTGTGCACAGAGGAGTTTACAGTCTAAGGGAGAGGCAAGGCTGGAGCAGATGACAATAAAAAAGGGAATGGGACATGTGTGTTGCTGTGATTCAGTCCATAAACTTTAGCAAAGACTTTGTTTCTCTTAGCCTTTTGTTCTTCCTTATTTAAGGAACAGTTATAAGCAGCATTAATCAAGTAGGTGAAGAGTCAAGAGCTTTTTCTTTAACAGCATTTAAGTGTTTCTTGTTTAACTTTCTCCCTGTAGACCCAGTACTCAGGTCTGGCCAAGTTTCACTCAGTTGAGGAGCCAAAGAAAGCAGATAAAAGAGGCAAAGAGGGATTTATGTCAGAGGAACAGCAAATATATTTTAATCTCAGAGACACAATGATTTAGTACAAGACTGCATATTAAGCATCTTAAAATATAGCTAAGCTGTATGCTGATCTCTACTCTGAGGCCACATTGCTTAGCTACTAGTACAAATCCTGTAAGATAACAGAAGGTGCTAAACAAGTAACTGGAAAAAAAAGATAAAAAAAGATAAACATCTTTCAAAACATAAGTAAGAGCAAACTGATCTGCAAAGGGAGAGTGCAACTGATAAATACACAGTCAGCTTTGTCAGTTGTAACTGAAAAGGATATGTGGTGGCCCTGCCCAGAAGGATGCACGTGGGGTTTCGTTTGCTGCTTTCCAACAGGTCTTTGACTAAAAGTATTGAAACACTCTGTGATAAGGTACCGAGACCCTCTGTTTGTGTACCACTGCTGGTTGTCACTGGAAAAAAATGTTAGGAGACGAATAATAAAGCACATGACGGGTGACATTTGGGGAGCTAGTTACAAAGCCTCTGGGTACCAGACTCTTGAAAAATTTGGGAGCAAGAGTTATAACGCCCAACCTGGGAAATGTTGGTTGCCAGAAGTGATTCAGACCAAGGTGGATTTGCGTGAAATAGATCCTTGAATTCCCACAGTCCATTAAATATCCTTCTCACTTGTGAAAAACCCTTCCAGATGCTCTCACCCACTACCTCACACCCCAATATACTCACCGTACCCACCTGCCAGTTTCAATGTGTACCCTGCCCCAATGCTTTTAATTTTCTGAATTAATTTCATGATGACTTTTGCCCAAAGAAATGCCAAGGGATATTCTATTAGGTGCCCCTTGCCTTTCCTCAGCAAAGTTCTTAACTTTTAAGAATACTTTAAACCTGCAAGGGACAAAATGGGATATGAAGAACCAGTTTCAATTACAGTGTGCGAGGTGGTTTCCCAGAAACAACAGTATCTAAAAGCAACAAAAATTAACATAGCTTAAAAAAAAGCTGTGGCAACAGCCGCTGATTTTCACGGTGTAGTATTTTGTATTCATTAAACCATACTTTCTGAACACTGCTACTGCCTCAAGGCGCAACCCCAAATCATCTTAAAATCATGTTTCTCCTATCTTCATTGAAAGGACTTAGAACTTCACAAGGACAGAGAGGAAAAGAAAGCAGAGGGAAAGAAAGACAGAATAAACTGGTAACATAATTGCTTGGAGGTAAGCTATTGACTTCTGTCTTGCTGGAATAGCAAAACTCAGTTGTTCTCCCAAGGAATAATCCCTTCTCCTTTAGGATCCAACTCCTGTTTCGAACCATAGAAAGAAATACTCCATCTTAAAATTGCCTTTCCCCCCTGCTTCTATTCCCTTTGTCATCTTCACTGTACGTACACCCTCCCTATTCTCTCTGGAAACTTTAGTATTTCTCCAAAGCCCCTGACTTGACAGAAAGATCCAGGAGAATTTGTGCTTTGTGAAAGAGCTGTTTTAAAACAGAGTTAATCAACCATAAATGTTGTGTCCCTGGGCAGGTAACACAGATTTTTACTTGCAAGGGAGGGAAGGGTGCTAGCAGTAGAGACCAGTAAGACCCACAGCATCCCAGTAAGCTCTGCTGCAAGAAACTGGGACAGGATCGAGATTTATACATGTCCATTTTACTTTGAAGGATTTATAGCATTTGAGCTGCTCATGCTCCTTATCACCTTATACCTGAAAACTAATGTGCATGGCAGTGACACCCCTTTGTACAGGTTTAGGGGGGAGCAGAAGTCAGGAGGCAGTGAGTCATGTCCTACCCAACCCTAGACATCCACAACGTAGACACTTACATGGAGGCAAGTCCCATCCCAGAAATGATACTGGGACCGCAGGATCCTGAAGTGACCACTCCTCTCAGGGCACAGGGACACAAAAGTGGCTGCATCGAGCCTTAATGAAAGACTAAGCAAGCCCAGTTTCTGACAGTGTGAGGAGCAGATGCCTGTGGTGATACTTCCCAGGTATAAATAAAAATGAAGTTTAACATTAAACTGTTTAAAACAAAGTTTCTGGACAGCTCAAAAACAAAAAAAAAAGGAACTCTTTAACCTCTGAAATATATTTCCCAGTCTTTTTTATTCCTCCAAAGAATTTCTCTTCCTCAGAAAAGCATTTTCATTTTCAGCCCAAGTTGGACCAGAAAAGCAGTCCCATGCACTTGCATAGTCTCAGCTTATATTTTCCAAGAGGAAAGATCAAAGGCATCTGTTGCGTTGCACAAAATCAGCAGGACACAGATCACTTGCACTGCACGCACCGCCCTGACAACACCAATCTTTAGCATTTTGCGATGTGCAGAGATCATTTTGGTTAATCTGCTTTGTCTGGGCTGCTAGACATCCAAAAATCCTGTCCAAATGCTCAAATTCCATTCTTTCCCCACAGTGTGAACAGCATTTTTGAGTGAATAAGGGAAGATATATCAAGAAAAGCTGTTGGAGAATGAATGTAGTCAGAGGAGGAGGGATAATAAATATTTTGTTTCTCTAAATGTTGCTGATTGGCTGATGAAAAGCTAGGCATAAGCAGATTTATCTCCTTGTATAAGTCCCAGCAGTAGGACAAAATCACTTGCCACATGGTCCAGTGTTGAATAAATGCCCTGGCTGGTACTTCCTCAAATATAGATTTTTTTAAGTAGTCACAGATTTCTCCAAGTGCATGGATCCAACAAGGGTTTGAGCCACTTGCCTATATATATGAGCCTTGTTTCAGATTAAATGCTGCTGGAGACATCCTTGTAGGTTTGGCGTGTGCAACCTGGGACCTACAGGAGCCCCATACTGCCTAGACCAGTAGCTGGAGGCCAAGTAGGACCCCCCCCCGTTTCACTATCATCTACCTGTGCTTGAGCAACTGGATTGAATCCCCCAAGGTGAGACTCTGAATCCTGCCCTGGGCTTCTGTGTTCATTGCAGAGGTGACCTTGGAGAAGATGAAGTGGCAGCCAAAGAAGCTACAAAGCATAACGAAATTACAGAGATAAAAGTGGATGTAGGCAGCTGCTTTCCCCCTTCCCTGTGAAGAGCAGAGAGGAGACCCTGGAGAGACCTGTGAGCTCAGATTCTCAACAGGCGAACCGTCAGCAGAAAACCACTGGGAGTAAGATATTTGCAATTTAAATGAATTGAAATCAAAGGCAAAGGGCATGATGAACTGGATGGCAATAAACTAATTTTTTAAGTTTCTTCTTTAAAAAAAAAAAAGTTACTTGCGCTAACTGCTGAAGCACCCCTTAATTCAACATGCCCTCTTAATGACGCCCATTCCATGCAAAGCCACCCAAATACTGATGTCTCATTTACTCTGCTGAGTGGCAAAAATCCCTCTAAAACTTTCTGCTTCCCTCATGTCACCTTCCTCAGTTGCTCACAGCCCTGTCTTGGTGTCTGCATCTCTCTGCAGCTGCTGTGGCAGTGAGATAGAGCAGCTTTGTCTCATAAGCAGTGTTTATTCACCATTGCCTCCCAGGCTCATCTCTGAAGTTGAATTTCTCCATAGTTCCAGCCATGCAAGCCTGGAGTTGGGTTTTCACCAGGATTTTCAATCCAGAAGGGAAGAAGTGATATAAAGCAGGGGGTGAGAGTTTTCTCAGAGCCATGGCAGTTGTATGAAGTAGGACTTGCTGCAGTGACGGGGGACTGTTGGCACTCAGTACAGGAGGGTCATGGTGAGGGGCTGTCTCAAGGCTGATGCATCAAGTCCACAGGAACCAAGAACCATGACCACCATGAAACATGCAGCCAGCATTATCACCCCTTGTCCCATATATTTGTTTCTGAAACAGGGATATGAAACTAGCTCTAATAAAGGTTGCTGCCATCTTCCACTACTTCCAATGAGACAGATGTTGTGCACAGAGGTAAAATGGCTTCTGAAATGGGTCAGGCTGATGGGCAGCCGAGACATGGAGGAGGGAATGAGGACAAGCAGAGGCTGCAGTGGAAATTAGAAGAGTGGGGAACGAAAAGCTGCTGGGTTGCAGAGAAAGTAAATGGGAGAAGGACTCTCTGAAAGATTACATTTACAGTTGGTTAAGTTATATATGTACATGTGCAATTGGTGGAAATTTTACAAAGCACTGTGAATTCAATTACTTCTGAGATGTTTTAAACATTTGATGCAGAATTACTTTATTAAGGAACACTTTAAGAATCTTAAGACAACAACATTGTGAGGAAGCCGTAATGTTTTCTTTTTAATCATTAGTCTGCCAGTCAATGTAGAAAAAGCATCCTTACATGTAAAAATATTGCAATTCTCATGGATATTCACAGAAAAATAACAGAAGTTAAAAGGTAGCAAAGCACAAGCCATTGTGCACAAGGGGCTGATTTCTCACTTTGAAATTGCCTCATGGACATATTCATGGAGGAAAGACAGCACCAGCTCGTGGCTATGGAGGCAGGTGATGGGCTGCTGGATGGACCCAAACCCCTGCCCATGACCCTCTGTGTGTCCAAACCCACTTCTGCCCACACCTGCTGGTGGGGAGAGTGTAACCTTGTAGGGATGAGGAGGGGACCTGTACATGGAGAGTGAGCAGAGGGAAAGGACCAGCAGTGGGATGAATATTCCCACTCCCAGACCAGGATGGTATCATTTATTTTACCCTCATCCTCCAAACAATAAAGCTCCTTTTTGCCTACAGTGCTGAGAAAGAGTTAAAAATATTGCAAAGCTGGCTAAAAAAAGGCAAAAAATCAGGCCTGATGTTACTGCTGTTTGATCTTGCTGTTTGGGTGAGGGATTGCGTGAGTTTTGATCTCTCGGTGTATCTGAGACAAACGTTTCTTATCTGTTGAGGTTGGCTGTGCAGGGGAGCAAACTGCACATCAGCTGCCTCAGCTGACTGACTAGAAGATGTGGAGTTAAATACACTCACATTTACAGCCTCTGGCTTCATTAGTAAATTACAGTATAATGAACCAGCACATAGTGACTTTCCTATTCTCTTCCATAGCTAATGCCCTGCTAGTATCTCACCCATAGGCTTGATTTATACCGCAGCCAACCTATTCGTATGACAGGCAGCAGCCTGGTCCCTCTTGGGTTCAATGTGAGCCCACCTGAACCCTAAAAGTGTAGCTGAAAAGAAAACACAGTGCTGGTTATGCTGGAGAGAAATGTTCGATCATTTCATTAACCCTGGTAATGTCTCAAATGAAGATCTTAATGGTACAATCAATAATTTAGCCTGTGATAGTTTGTTAGTCAGTCTCAAATGCTTTTCTTTTAATAGAGGACTCCCAGAAGGATCAGGAACTGTTATTTGCAAGCAGCAATTTGGGGTGAGAGCAAGGCATGACTTCTGGCTTTAATTTGCATCCTTCTGACAACCACAGTCACCTCCCTGCCTCCTTAGGCTGCTGCTGGATGACCTACCCCAGGTGCCTCAAAGTCCTCTATCCAACACCAGTCTAGTGTTTCTCAACAAATTATTTGGATATTCATTCTTCTCCTTGAAGCTTTGCAGGAAAAGTGAGTCTCTGAGCTCTCCCATGCTAAAGGCTGAGCTGGTGGGACCCCACATTCAGCTCTGGTGCTTCTTCACAGGCTTCCCTAAACTCTGCCTCTGCTTCAGCTCAGAATCAGAGGCCATGTAGCTGTAATGTGATGGCAACCAAGAACAACCTGCCATTGCCTCCATGGAGCTCAGCTCAGCTACGTGCCACTTGAATGCAGGTTCCCATGTGCCTGGAAAACCCCATTCAGACACCTCTGAGACAGGGTCGGCCCCTTTGCCAGTGCCAAGGTCCCATCTCCCCCTTTCCTCCTTTTCAGCAAAGGTTTCTTACTAACTGAGAAAAAGCTGTCAGACACCAGTTTGGGTGCTAAAGCACACCTGAAACAAAAACCCTTGAAAGAGGTCCAAATCCTGCAGGCACAGAGCACTGCTCTGTTCTTTGAAGGCACTCCACCTAAAGGAAGGTGGACAAGGGAAACCTACATGGTAGTATTCGATATTTGAGCTGGATGCAACACAGCACAACAATACCTTTGTGCAGTTTCAGCTGTAAGAAACAGGGACGCTCCCTTTCTGCTTTGCTGGGTAGAATTTTATCTTATGGGTTTGACACTTATTAATTTTCCACTTATTAGGCTGCCTATGAGATTTTCCTCATTGGGGCTTTTTTTAATTGTTATTTAAAAGACTCATGCATGCAGACTTTTCATTGTCACATTAAATACACTGAGTAAATACAGTCCCCGAAACAGGAGATTTTATCTGGGAAACTCAGATGAAATTCCATGGCTGACAGTTGTTCAAATGAGCCCTGTCTGCCAGGGTACAATAGCAAATTATAATCTTCATTCCCTTTACCTCCTCTTCATTATGCATTGGAGGGAAGGAAGCGAGAGAAAAGCACAGTCGTCCTGGCATTGCATTTATTCCGCTGCAATGACTTCACTGCACACAAGTAACAAAGCGTTCACTTTGAGCACAACACTTAGCAATGAGATTACACCTTGGGTATAATATGATACGTGACCTGTTCCAGGTTGCAATGACTTGCTAAGTCAGCTTTCCCTTGTCCTTACACAGCAGAAGAGCACGTAAGAAGTGAATGGAGGATATAATCTTTCCTGCCCAGAAGTCCTCACCCTTGCTGGCACCAGCTGACATAGCCTGGAGTTAATGTACCCGAGCACTGGGGCAGCTTTCTAAAGGACGTGCTTTGTTCTCCGTGGAATAAGGTATATTATAAGGGAAAAAGCAGGTTCAGCCTTGTCTGTTAGCCGTAATCTTCATGTGGTTCATAATGAAAGCAACCACATTACTTTTAGGAAGAGCTGAATTAAGAACCGTGGGTGCTCGGGGCGGAGTGGGAGTAACAGGTTCAACCTATCCTGTGGGCACAAAACAGAATCTGGCACCCTATGAAGAGCATCAGGCTTTGGGCTAAAGGGACCAGCCAGTGTGAGCAAGAGGGCTTAAAATATGGAGCGGGTCTGGGCATGGGAATGGCTCAGCTTTACGCTTACCAAGCAGGGTGGACATCCACTTAGAGCTGTTATATCCAAACACAGCATCCCTGTAACCCATGTGCTCAACTGAAGTAAGAGATGGGGCTCAGGGTGTAATGGCAGAGTGAGAGTCTATGTGTGGGAGGTAAAACTTAGGTACTCAAAGCACCTTCAGCCCTTCACGTCTATGGGCCTGATTCTCATTTACAGGCAGGTCTCTCATTCTTCAGAACATGTCAGGGCTTCAAAGCCAGGTACATGGTATTGACTCCTCCCTCAAGGCCCCCTTCCCCAGTGGTGCTAAATGGCTTTCACATGAAAGAGGATAAGTCTTAACCAGGCTCTCAACCCTTTCCTTTTGTATTTTGCCAAAACCCACAAGCATCCAGCCAAAAGGACTGTGACGGAACTGGCTCCTTGACCCCTACCTGAGTGTAATAAAATGTGAACCAATTTGGCTCAGGAATAATATGCCTGTATGATGGACCACAAACAATGTCATCAGAGAGATGAGATGTGGTAAAGATAGGAAAGGGTATCAACGTTTTTCTTCCTTGTTCTCATCTCTCACAAAACATGCTTTGATTTTTTTCTTAACAGGAATTGGCAAGGAAAGCTCAACACATTAATAAGGATTGTAATCCAAAGCTAAAAGTACTAAGAAAGAGTGCTCTGGGTACCTCGTATGGTAGGTTCACACTGTGACCAAGATAATCAGAGCACATCCCACAAAACTATGTGAAGAAAGGCCCATGGCCAGCAGACCACTAAGCCAACGCTTCCAGATGAAGCTTTCACAGCTGTTTAGCCTGGGGCAGAAGTGTGTTTATAGCATGGCAGAAGATGCCAGCACAGGTTCCCAATCCAAGATGGCAAAATTGTGCAGTATCAATTAGAGACTAAGGGCTTCTGTCTCCATCTCCAGTGCTTTCAACCAAATGCCAGCACCTCCCGCCCAGCAATCTACCCAGGTGTGTCTGAGGATTCTTTACAATGATATCAGTAACTTCACGTTCAGTTAACAGGTCAGGAAATTGAGGTATCAAGGGACATTGACTTGCGTGAGGACTTCTAACAGGCCTGGGACAGAGGAATGTAACTGAGGTCTCTTGAGCCCAGTTGATGCTCTGTAGCTGCTCTGTGGAGCCAAACATACATGGAAGACTCTGTGAAAGGTCGAACTTTTCACTACAAAAACTGGTGGGGGATAGGTTGTGTGACCAGTGACACACATTTAAAACAATACACATCCCTGGGAACAACAGTTTAGCTAATCATCAACTCATGTTAACTCATGTTAATACTCTGCTGTCCTAACTAGGACTGTGTTGGGACAAATCCTCCCAGGGCACGGTCTTAATTCCTCAAACTTTAGGCAATACAGGGCACTGTGCTGTACTGGGAGATGGAGGCAGAGGCAGCAGGTGACACTTGTTGGTGTTGACAGCAACCCAGGGTTTACAGCCAGGGATGTCTTGGAGATGTCTGGGAGATGTCTGGGGAGACAGGATTGAATGGGACACAGCTGCTCCTCCTTTCTTCCAGGCTGGTGGATTCCAAATCAATACTGCTCTGGAAGGTGGATAGTGCAGCATACTTGGGTCCCTATGCCTGTTCTTCTTTCCTCACACATGGTGGCTTGGTTTGGTTTTGGTTTTTTTTCTTTTTTTTTTTTTTTTTTTGGTGAGGGAAGTTTTCTGACACTGCTGAATATTTGCCATCCTGTTCAGAACCACTGCACATTAATCCCCATGACCAAATACTGCACGACAGGAACCCCTGGGTTTTTCTGGCCATCCATATGAAAATTCATGCTCAAAAATCTCTAGCCTGGACAAGACCTGTATAGGTTATGTGCTAGATGTCTCATGTTCTGGAAGTCTCCATATTGTCCTGTATACACCATACTACCTATGCACTAAGAACAAATTGCCCACTCAAGCCACACTAAGGTTTGGCATCAGGCTGTGCTGAGTGGCTGTTGGCTAGCTAGCGAGGAGTGTGAGCAGGATCAGTCAGTGCCTCGCTGCAGCCCACTGTGTAGATACATAAACATAGATATATAGGTATAGATATAGATACATTGGAACATAGGAGGGGGCCAGCAGGAGCTTTCCAAGTGAACTGAAAGCCCTTCATCCCTCTGAACACGACCAGTGCTTTCTGACAATTAGAAAGCATCTTGCAGCCTTTGCCTTCTCCATCTTCTTTCTTTGACCATAGAATTGGGACATTTACTGTTGATTTCTCAGCCTCCTCCTCATCAGGATCCTTCTTTCTCTTTTTTCCTTCTTTCTCTTTTCTGCCTCTTCTTTGGCATCTTAGACCCCTCTGAGCACTGGTTCAGAAATGAATCATGTAGGGTCCACACACATTCCTCACTTCATCTTTGGTCCATGACCACCATTCAGCAAGGATATCCCTCACCAGCTGGGAAATGGACCCGTAAACCATTCTGCAGGCTGCTTGGGCAGTTTAAGTCACTCGTAAATGATGCCAATCTTTTCACTGTGCCCACATTCACTCTTGGATCCCTATGGAAGATGTTTAGATCAAATTTTGCTTTAATTCTGTCCCTGAGTGCTCAGGTAGGGTGGGAGAGACATCTGAGGGAAAGTCACTTTGTGGAAAAACTATTATTATTTTACTTGTGTACGTTTTCCCTTCTGCTAGATTGGTTTTCACTCCAGCTATATTTCTTTGTATGTGAAGGACTTTTTTCCTCGTTTTCCTTTTGGTCCTATCCTCTGTTTAAAAGCAAAGTCATCAATAATTTTAGATGAAATGTATTTGCTGTAACTCTCCAGGATAACATGGTTTGAATGTTTTGATTGATTTACGTCTATAAAAAACAGGCTGCATCAGCCGTTTGTCTGTAGAAATCTTTGTTTTCTTTAAAGGTATGAGCCCTGTGCCTCATTAGTCTCCCAAGCTTTCCTTTTGGTACCTGTTGTGTTTCACACATTTTTATAAGCTGTCTGCCTCTAATAAATGAAATTATACTTCAGCTGTAAAGTGTTCCCATAAGCAATCAAAGAAATGCTGCCTTGTAGTCTCTGAGAATAAGCACCATCAGTACGATTGTCACATCATCAAAATGTAATACAGCCTGGTTATTAGTTTTATGCTACTCTGACAGCTTGGGTGGTGCAACACATCTAAAAGCCCAGTGCTGGAGGAATCAAAGAATTGGGGATCAGCATATACCAGCCCAAGGTGCCTGGCACTACTATATTATGGCTGATTATTAGACAGAAGGGTGGCTTGCTTCTGCATAAGCTCTTGAGTGATTTCACTCAAGGGTGAGAAGCTGAAATCAGATGAATTAAAAGTGGAAATCACATGCAGGTTTATTATCATGACTTGAAACTATCCATATGAGTTACAAGATCTGTGACGGCGTCTTCAGAGAGCTCCAGAGAAATTCAGGTAATCTTCCTTTGAGGTCCACAGGCAAGTAGAAACTTGTTGTTTGCTTTTGCTCTTGTTTCTTGTTTCAAAGAGGGAGAATTGAAAGGATTGTGTTTTTCCCAGGGCATCTTCAGGTCAAATGAGAAGATGAATGCAGCTCTGCATGTGCTCTGGTCTGTTCTTGTCTCGCACCTACGATGCAATCCAGAGGAAGACAGGCTAGCTCATGACATACAACATTATTCAATTTCAGATGAAAGCAGACTGCCAGTTCCCCGTTTTTCTATCACTGATCTGGCATCCACTGATGGTAATTTTGAATTCCTGAGGTTTTATGCACCTCTCCCAAGGTCATGGCATTCAGTAGCAAAGTTTGGGGTCTGGCACCCTTTGTTTTCACTACCTTTCGCTGAGGCTGTACCATCCAATGCCATATTTATACATAAAGCTTTCTGCTGTTATCCATGTCGCAATCACTGCAACTATGCGTGCAAGATACCCATGAGGGATACATGCTAGCTCAGAAAGCTTAGGGCACCTGTAGGTGTGGGTGCAAGCAGCCCCACGAGACCAGAAAAGCAGCACAGCAGATAAGTGTCAGAGGAGGGATATTGCTCAAGGCAAGGCTAGGCACCGCTCAAAGTTGTTTTTAATGCTTAAATAACTTTTTCCTTAGCTTTACATTCACTCCAGCTTGGTGATCCTTATTTATATATAGATTTTTTGCCTTTTTCTTTTCAAACGGGGGTGAGGCAGAAGGGAAGGCAGAGAGGAAATCAGCATTCAAAACTCCTCTCTACTTGCATGCACATTGTATTGCTAAAATTAACATTGTGTCTGCTTCAGTGAGATCAACTTTGTAGTCAGATTATTTAGTAATTAGAACGTAGCTATATCTCAGAGGCAAAAGAGAAAATCCCACTGACTCCAATTTACATTATTATAACCCATCCTGAGAAACAGCAGAGCATCAGATGGCTCTGTTTATTTACAGGTGCATATATCTATATAGAAAGAGAGAGAGAAAGCAGATAGCAATTCCTTTATTCCACCCCCCCACCCCTTTCTGCTTGGAAGCCTATTTACAAACACACAGCCAACATCCTATTCAGAAATTGGTGATTGTGTTCACTGTTCCAGAACATATAATAGCAAAGGCAAGCAGGAACTGCTTTAGTCAAGCAGTAATAGTTTAAGTTGCTCAAACAGGAGAGGAACAGGGAGAGCAGCAAAAAAATTGTCACAATCTAAAAGATGCAGAGAACCCTAAATCACCAAGTCTTGCACTCTGAGAGTCTAGCACCCTCACTGAGCTACCATAACTCCTTTGGTGTGTCAGTGGGACCTAAGGTTTAGCCACAATTCCTAATATATGGGCTAGATCCTCCTAAATTCTACACCAAAATTCACACTGATTTCACAGTGACTGAGTTGGGTCTTCTGTGGCCACATGTCACTGATATACAGAGCTCCCACCATGCTTGTACAGTGGCCCAGCCAGGGACATCTCTTGGATTCCTCTGGGGAAAGAACGGCCAAGGCTTGGGTACCTGGCTTAATGGAACAGGCATCCATCCTGCATGGGCAGTGACAGACCAGGATGGGGTGTAAAGGCCATGCAGAATGGTCAAAATACCAACCCTTCCAGTGGCTTGGTGAGGAGCAGAGTTATCACAGGATTAGGTGGAACATAAGGGGAAGCTTCAGCTCACTGCTAAGACACCTAATGGGTGATATCCCCACCTGGGACACCCTGGGCTGGCAGGCAAACCTCCAGTATAGGCTGCAGGGGATAAGAATCTGGTCCAGTTTCCTCAATCCAACTGTCCAGAGCCCTTTATTATGGTGTTCAGCCCAGTTCCCAGATGGACAGGGTCTCCCATAGGTCCTCCCCATAGCAGGCCTGTGAGGATGTCTCAGACGCGTCCATGGCATCTCAAATTATGTTAGAAGCTTGTGTCAAGGCAAATGATTTGAGACGACCTTCTTTTCCCCTGTGCTGCTCTCATCTAACATCCCCTTTTGCACCTCATTTTGTTTTCCTCATATCAGTGGAAAGAGCTCTGGATAAAGCCATTCATGTATTTGGTTCCCTGGAGTTATTCAGAGAGTTTCCGGCACAAAGGAGAAACATCAGGACATATACTTTGTGCTGACCCATCCCCCCGGCAGAGCAATTAAAATAAGAATCGTGAAAGAGGAATATTATTTTCAAAACACAGCACAACCTCTGATATAAAACAGCACTAGGAAAGGACTTGTCAAGCACTATTAGTTTTTCATTTTATTTTTCAATAAAAACAGGGAAAGAAGGAGTGTTTACAAGCAAAGCAGTCTGTTCTCTAGTCAAAATACTCTGTCTGATTATGCTCTGGGACCAAGCAATTAACAATGATCAAAGAGCATATTTGTCGTTAAAAAGTTAATGGGGATAAAAATATCACTATATTGATATTTTTTTTGCTGTTTTTTTTCCCCTCCAGAAGTAAAACCATAATTTGTCAGTATTTGACAATATAATCCTCATCACTGTTTGGCTGCTTTTCTTTGGAGGTTGAAGGTGGATTTTTGTCCAAAACCACAAAAAACTGAAATAAGGAAAATGGTTTAATCAATCCCATTTTTGCTCAAACCTATCTTCTTTTTAAAAAATGGTCAACAAAATTTTTTATCAGATTTACAGATAGCACAAGGTGGTTAGTTTAATTACAGCAGGAACAGAGTAATTCTGAGAACAAATTAAGTATGCTGGTATGCAGATGGTTAATTGGATTAATAATTACCTTGCATATGTAAAAAGAGGTTTTATGTTTGCACAGGCAATTTTTATCAGGATTCTCCTGGGATTAAAAAAAAAATCTTGCTAATAAATGATTGTTTCAAATAGTAAGATAATTTTGCCTTGGTTATGACTAAACTTTGGAGGAAGAAGCTTTCTGCTTCCATCAAAAGGTAATTTAAATTAAAAAAAAGAGATTCTCTTTTTTTTCTGTACACTCACCTAGAGTCACTCTAGGGAAGAGAGAAAAACGAAGCATGTTGTAATCTGCAGAAATCAGAAGACAATGGAAAAATGTGTTTTTAAGCATTTTTGGGGGGTGGGAACAAATTGCCATGGCAACTCTCTAAACGGATATGTCTTCAAGGAAATCATGCTGTTCTCTTGAAAAGTGAGATGCATAATACAATGAGCACTTGAAAGTTATCTTTGAAAGGCATGTGTACAGGAAAATCAGAAATATTTTATAAATTCAAACTTATGAAACATTCATGCTGGTTCACTAATGTTTCACGCAGCAATTATTCTACCCAAAGGCAGGAGCTGAATAACCTTGCCATCCATATATACGTACATTTTTAAGCGTGCTTTGTGGTTGGACTGATCTGGTCTATCAGCCCCTTTCTCTTGCTACGCAAGTACTCAGAGTCTCTTGCCATCAATATATAAGTTGCTACTAACTCAGATGGTCATTAAACCAGATTCTGAAATATTTAACCCTTTCTTTTTCTGACAGGTTGTGTCAGTCAACATTTTCTTACCAACAACATCAGTGATATCACTGTGCTGCAGAGAGTGGGATGACAGAGAAGAGAATTTGGCCTAATAACTTTACTTGGAAAAGCCATTCCTCTTATTTTGAACCAAACAGATAGTTTGAAGCATCTGGTCACACTTAGGATTATATTCCTCTCACTACTATCATCACTTGGGGGATTCTCATCTTGGCAGAACAAGTAAAGGTCTTCGCTCAGGATGCCCTGCCCCTATTAACAACAAGAGTAATATTTTCTTTGCTATCGGGTACTTAGTTCCCAAGACCCTGGCCTGAAAAAAAAAAAAAAAATCAGAGCTTGACCAGTACAAATACAGAGGGAAAAAAATCATGAGCATACATTTTCATCCTTGAGATGGAGATGCCTTCATGCTTTTTTTCTTGGAGCACCTAAAGCAGGGGGCACAGGACCGCATCCAGGTGGGGTTTGAATGTCTCCAGGGAAGGGACCCCACAGCCTCTCTGGGCAGCCTGTGCCCCTGCTCTGGCACCCGCACAGCAAAGGGGTTTGGCCTCATGTTCAGGGGGAACTTCCCGTGTTCCAGCTTGTGCCCGTGGCCCCTTGGCCTGGCGTTGGGCACCACTGAAAAGAGCCCGGCCCCATCCTCCTGACACCCACCCTTCAGATATTTATAGGCACTGATGAGATCCCGCCCCTCAGGCTTCTCTTCTCCAGGCTGAACAAGCCCAGGTCTCTCAGCCTTTCCTCACAAGGGAGATGCTCCAGCCCCTGATCCCCTTGGCAGCTCTGCGCTGGCCTTGCTCCAGCAGTTCCCTGCCCTTCTTGAACTGGGGGGCCCAGAAGTGGACGCAGCCCTGCAGACGTGGCCTCACTGGGGCAGAGCAGAGGGGGAGGAGAACCTCCCTCGACCAAGGCAATATTTTGACAAAGTCTAGCACAAATGGGCCCTAAGAAGGTACTGAAATAGAAATAATTACTGCTGCTGATAGACAAAAAGACCATAATACCTGTTAGGGATAGTAATTTCTGTACCTGAGGAAAGCCTAAAGCTAAAGCCAGACTTCACAGCTTGAAGAAGGGCTCAGAAAGGAATCTGGAGGTCTGAAAACCAATTAGCCTTGGGGGAAAGGCTGGTTCTGACTCAGAGTTGATGGCTGGAGCTCAGTGTACATCCCACCATGTATGTGATTCTCCGACCTCTTCTTCAAAAGGTCAGATGAAGTGATTGTAATAGCCTCTTATGAGCTTCAGATCTATGAATTTTATATGATTGCTGAATTGGGTCATACAGGAACCAAGCACCTGAAATACTTTCACTCAGTATTATAGTTGGATCAGCCAAAATCTGAGTATGGGTACTCAGATCCTCCCACTCCTTCCCTTGGATCATGCTGTTACAGCTACACATCAAACATCAGCATGAGAGTCCAGCCATCCAAACAGGAGAACACACAGTTCATCAGAAACCAGTGCCAGATCATGGAGACAAATTAAACAGCTGCTCCAGTGTCAGGGTGTTGAGAGCCACTGCAACATCCAAGAGGCTTGGCATAGTACCAGCCAGGTATGAGGAGCCAGGATGGGTGCAGTGATGGATGCTACCTAAGATGACCCTTTAATGCTGGCTTTTGAATTTAGGACCTAATCCAACCTCATCTGAAGTCAGGTGTAGGTCTTTCTTCAAGGAGGTAAACCATCATTTTTCAATCAGATGGGGAGGTCAAGGGTATTGTTTAATTCTACAGAATAGCACAGCCAAGCCTAGGTCAGTGCAATCTCCCTGCTCTCCCTGCTGCCATATCTCAAGGTACAGCCACAGAATATTTCACAGGCAGACACCGAATGATGCCTTCTAAACAGATTTCAGTTGCTGTGGCCATGATCTGAGCTGGCCAGAAGCTGTGCAGCTGATCTGGCACAGCCTGCCTCACAGCAGAGCGTGTCACCTTCTGTCACTCCTGTCAGGCCGGGGCTGTCTTCAAAGCCATGCATGGCTGAAATGACCCTACATGCAACTGTGACCCTGTACATTGATCCCATAGCATTGGTGGGGTCCCTTGGCTCTGTGCTGGAGAGTCATGCTGCGCCTGTGTGTGAAAAGCAAAAAATTCCCCTGGATGAGAGAGAGAGATTCTGAATGGTCTGGCCCATTCAGGTGGGTATTCATTTCCCTTTAGCTGGTCCCAGCTTGTTCTGGCCTAGAATGACACCTCCTTTGAGGTTAACGCCTTTATACCTGCTTCCAGCAAGAGTGCATCAGCTCCAAGGCACAACTTTCAGCTGCTCGAGATGGGTTTACATGAGCAAGGGTCTCAACCCACTTGTGTTTAAAGGGGAAGAAATTAGCAAGATTCAGAAAGGTTAACATATCCATCAGAAATTTTTATTTTAAAAATTATGATATTTCACAGATGAAAAGCTCATTTGTACCTGCACACACATTTCTATGATGGAAACATAGCTTTCGTGTGCATGCTAAAGGAGTGTTAAAAATACTCTCTCAGAAGTCCTCCGTTATATACATTTTAGGAGTTTTCTGGGAGAGTAAGGACAGGACAAATCTGTGTGAGTAATCCTGGCAGAGGCAAGACAGAGATAAAGGTGTTAAATGGCCAAAGATGTTTTATAAATCAGTGGCATTTCTTCAGATAAAGCAGTGTTTAATCTGACAGCTACAGGAACTGGGGTGTAACATCAGCATGAGGCCAGGAAATATAAAACAAAGTAATCACCCTGAAGAAGGAAATGTTTTGAATAAAACACAGTGCTGGAAATGTTCAATACAGCATCAAATCCTCTTGGTCAGTGCCTCACGCCAGCCATTTGCCACTAATTTGAATAATATTGAGAGAATTTAGGGCAAAAATGTTTCAACAGTGTCTGCAGCAGCACGAAAACATGTTCTTGCTAGAGAACCTTGCCGGCAACCCCCAATATCTATGGGATCTGATGCTGATACATGAAAAATCACATTTTTAACAGCGATGATTTCAAAATGGTGGGGGAGGAAGGTTGAGAGGAGGTGAAAGAATTTATGTAGGTCAATGTCATGAATGGGATCAAATCAGACCAAGGCTTTTTAGAAAAGGGCCCTAAATTAAAATGAGAGTCACTGGAGGGATGACATTGAGATGGTCAAAGGAAATACAGTCTCTTGTAAGGTGGAGAGAGGGGATTTTGATTGTATGAATACTTGAAAATTAATTATTTTTTAATAAAGAAAAGGGAAACAAGCTTGTAAATGCAGGACTCAACTCTCAGGAGTTTGGGGCTTAATTCCCAAAACTGCAGAAGCAATATCCAAACCACAATGTCCCCCAGTTGTCCCACTGAAGGTGTCCTAGGAAGGCTTCTGGAGGCTGAGGGCTGAGCCCAGGTACCTTCCTGACAGCTGGGGGGAAGGCTGGTTGCTCTTTGCTCAAGCTTTTTGCATGCAAGAAGAGGGGGAAGATCTGTAGTGGAAATACATGCTGGAGCAGCATGTGGGGATCTGTAGCACACAGCTGCTAACGGGGTCTTTTGGTCGTCATCAGAGAGAAACGGAGCAGGGAGCACCAGTGGGCAGCAAAGCAGAGACCCATGCAACTTCTGCAGCAGGATTTTCCTTCTTAGGGAATACCTCAGTGACTTTGTATTTTCATCCTGGTTTGAGATTTTCCCATCCCCACCATCACCACTGCACCTTCCCCAAGATATTGCCATCTTTCCCTCCTTTGTAGGTTATACTGTAAACCTACTAAACAACTTAGCCCTCCCTTCCCTTGAACAACTTTTTACCATGGATAAGAGAGGGTTTGAGACAGTGGGACATCACATTAGCATTAACATATGGTTATTCTTATTCCACAAGGACCAAATTGAGGCAGAGAGAAGAATATAGTAAATAAAAGTAATAAAGACAGGCTGACACTCCCTTTTGAGTTGGATTTCTTTTATCTAACATTAGCCATCTGAAAATGAGGCATCTGGCCTAGTGCAGACATCTGGACTCTCTCAACAGTCAGTAGAGAGAGGCAGTTTCAGAGGTGATTCATCACAGCTCTTCAGAGGGCCTGAATCTCCCTGGGAAGCTCCACCAGCTGCAGAAGGAACCCAGATAAACCAGTTTAGCATGGACACCCACTTATTAACTGGCAGGAATTGGTCAAGAGATATCCCATACTTCTTTTCCATGATTAAAAAAAGGTGATGGGCAATATTGTTCCACTGCATGATCTGACCAAACCTGAAATAAGGTGGCTGTTGTTGATCACAGGCAGGGAGACGTGTAGAGTTATTACAGAACAGGTGAAGATCAGAAAGGTGACTGCTAGTATAAAGCCACAGACAGTGCATCTAGAAACTGTCACTAGTTGCATATGAATATACTCTACTGGGTCCTGTTACTTACTGTCTTCAGCAAATCAGTTAAATGCCACTGCAGTTGACAAAAACTGTCCTCATCTCCACAGCTGAAGCGTCCAGGGAGCAGGCTGAGGACGTCAAAAACCTCATTCATGCCTTGTTGTCTTTATTGCAGCCATGCCTTTGGCTTTATGGTGGACTGTGCAAACAGAGAAGGTCAGGAGATAAGTCATGATCATAGTAGCTCTCCCAAGGTGAAGTCAGTGCTGTTGTGTCTTTGCAGTGCTTGGCCACTGAATTGAACACCGTGTAGACCAGTCAGATGCCATCTGAGATGCCCACAGGAAGGGATGTCTTCCTAATATCCAGGATGCTGGTACGGGCTGTGATTTCAAGGGCTCTGCTGAGAGCAGGTGTGATGTGTCCAGACAGCTTCATACAAGATATACTGAAGATGATCCAACCTTTTCCCTCTTCACCAAGCTTCCCAATGACCTAGGAAGGTCAAAACCCCAGCACCTGGTACCTCAGCTTAATTCCCTCTCCTTGCTGAAGAGCTAACACTGAAGCCCTCAGCAAAAGTCTGCGTCCCTGCTGTGCAGTTAGAGGGAGGGAGCAATGACTGTGTGTGTGCACCTGTACACATAATCCCATTCCAGGACAAAATGTGTTGCTGTGGGTGTGATGGCAGTGCGTACCTTCCCTGGGGGATGCAGGACACGTGCAAAGCCCCTTGCAGTGGAAATCCCACCCTAAAGTTATCAGGCTTTGGGTTAAGGAGATCAGCCTCAGAAACGTCTCCTCCTTGCCTCTAAGCGAGCACACTTATCCTGGTTTCCAAGTGAGGCAGATTACAATTCCTTTTTTTAAATTTATTTTTTCCACGGACAGGTGCAAGGGTGTCCCTCCAGGAGAAATTTTGTTTCTCCTTACGCCCCATTAAGATTCCAAACTTGCCGAGCTATTTAAAAGGAAGCAGAAAACAAATAAATAAGGAGGTAGACTTCATACTCCTGATCTCCGCTATTTTTCCTTGCAGAAGACCATCTTTGAGTACTATGTTATCGAACCTCCCTCTTTAATGACCCTTCTAATGCACTGCTATCAGGTAGTGCCATCTGTATTTGGGCAAATGTGCTCACTCGTCTGTTTACTCAGCATAAATTATCTTTATTTAAAGTTTAATGGAAGTTACATCTATTTGGACATCTGTACTTAACAGATTACTGGCCACGTTGGGCCGCCTGGTGGTTCTGCATGAACTTGCCAGCTGCTATGAAATGATAAGAGCCTGACATATGTTAAGAGCCAGCAACAATCACAGGCAGGGAGTACAATTTTTTTGCTTTTAAATGTTTCTGAGCTGGCAGCTAATAGCAGAATAAAGAAATCAACTTACTTTCCCCAGCTGCCTCCTCCACCCCGATGTATGTCTCTGCTGTCAATCCAAGCCTTTTCAGAAGCACATTAAAAAATCTCCCCCTCCTTGGGAGTGAGTAAACTTCTTTGTACATACCATTAAATCCACGTATAGTTTGCTACCTATTTCGTGCAGTGAAACTCTTCTGTCCGTAGGAAGCCAGACACCATCCCGGTTCATCCGCATCCACAACTGTTTTGGAAAGCTGCTGCCATCTATAGATAGGTATGAGGATTTACTAGCACGGTTAGAGAAAGGGTTGGAGGGACAGAAACAGACTGGAGGGAAAAGGGAAAATACAGAAAGGGAAGAAGTGCAGGTGTCGGAGGAACTGACCCACTGCACTGTGCCGTGGGGTCCATCTACTCCTGTCTCTGGCAATGGCCAAATGCAGGGGGATGCAATAACAGTAGCAGGAGATAAATGGGAGAGAAAGCTTCTTCCTGACTCTGGGCTGCCAGAAGTTGACTTATGCCCTACAAAAGTGAACGAGAGAGTCTATACTCCTCTATTGAGACTTACAATCTTAAATGAAAAAAAATCCTAGCCATGGAACTAGGTGCTCTTCACACTTTTCTAGTGTTGGATCTCTTCCTGATGCTTTTCAACCCTTTCTTTCTCCTGAAAGCTGAGCTGTGTGGAGATCTTCTCTGCAAAATAAGCACGAAAGGCTGCTGTTATTTCTCACTCATCCTTCAGCACTATCTCCCACCGTGCTCTAGACAGATGTCCAGTTGTACAAGACTTTGGTGGGACGTAGGCCCAGCCTAAACAATTTGTCATCTCTGTAGATAAGGTCTTTACATGTCTCTAGTGCTAACAAGGACAGTTAAGTGCCGCAGCAGCCTGGCATTAGGGAGTAACCACCTGCACCAATGGAGGACAAGCCTTACAAGAAGCAGTGCAAGTGTAGCAGCGACCCGACCTGAACTGCCTTTGGTGCCCAGTAACTCCACGCAACACCCCTCCTCTCCTGTCCTGTGTGACCACCAGAACAGGTGGAGCCCAAAGTCATGCACTGAACAGGTGGAGCCCAAAGTCCTGCATGGTGGACATTTTGTGGACATTTTACAGGGGTGGTCCATAGGCTAAGGGAATGATATGTGTGTATTGTATTATATCAAAGAACGGGAAGGGGGGCAGTGGTCAATGAGATTGTGCTGCATAGTGTGGGACCTGAGCATGATGTAAAAGGTATGGAATAGGGGGTGGGTACTGTCCTGGGTTTGGCTGGGATAATTTTCTTCATAGTAGCTAGTATGGGGCTGTGTTTTGCATTTGTGCTAAAAAGAGTGTTGGTAACACAGGGATGTCTTTGTTGTTGCTAAGTAGCACTTCCACTGGTCAAGGACTTTTCCAGCTTCCCATGCTCTGCCGGGTGCACAAGAAGTTGGGAGGGGACATGGCCGGGACAGCTGACCCCAACTGACCAAAGGGATGTCCCACACCATACGGCGTCAGGCTCAGCATATAAAGGTGGGGGAAGAAGCAGGAAGGGGGGACGTTCGGAGTGATGGCGTTTGTCTTCCCAAGTCACCATTACTTGTGATGGAGCCCTGCTGTCCTGGGGATGGCTGAGCACCCGCCTGCCCGTGGGAAGGAGTGAATGAATTCCTTGTTTTGCTTTGTTTCATGTGTGGCTTTTGCTTTACCTATTAAACTGTCTTTATTTCAGCTCACTAGTTTTCTCACTTTTACCCTTCTGATTCTCCCCCCCATCCCACTGAGGGGGAGGGAGGGAGTGGCTGTGTGGGGCTTGGTTACTGGCTGAGGCTAAACCACAACACCTTGGTCTGTCCCAGCCCTGGTATTCCATTTTAGCAGAGGTTACCTAATAGAGAAAGGAGCTTTTACTCTCTGAAAAAAAAAAAAGGGGGGGGCAAAATATATGACAATGCAGACACTGCTTTTTGAGGGTATTTTTGTGTCTCATCTTGCACTGAGGAAGACTAAATACCAACTAAAATCACAGCACTGACCTGGCTAAGTGAAGAAAAGTTGTATGAATCCTCCCAAATTTGCATTTGTTCCAGAGCAATGTGTGAGATTTACTCTCTTTACAGAGGAGGTGTGCTCTGGCAGAACAGATAGCAGCTTTAATATGACCGGACATTTCCTCATGAAGAAAACTCTACCGACTATCAAAAGAGATGTTTTATGAAAAGCTTCTTTGCTTTTCCTCTCAGTTTTCAGGGTTCCTTTAATCCTTTCATACTTAACTAATTTCTCTCAGGATGAGATGATTAGTTGCTTATGTTTCCTAAACTCTTTGGTACAAATTTAGCCCTGGAGAAAACAGCTGTCAGCTCGGATTTGTTGTGGGTATCTACTGGCCTTGATGACTGGATTTTATTTAGGCCCCAAAGCTGCTCCTGTTTAAATGATGATCCATGGTGCTCCCTGGAAGCAGAATCAGGCTTAGGCTAGGCTTCTGAAAATAAACTCCTAAAATCCCATTGTAAATCTTCATAATTACTGACCCCTATCAAAGTGGATTGAGTCTCAGTAAGAACTAGCAGCAATCTAGTTCAAAAAATCAGGGCAGTCACATATCTAGTAGGCATGGATTTAAAGAGTTTAATATCAGGCACCTATTTCTGGAAATCTTAATGGAGTGCAAAGGACATTAAAACAGTCTGTGTCTTCTGGAAGCAGAGAGGCCCACAGTTTTCAGTTGCAAAATAGCTGGACAGTGGAAACCTTTGTGCTCCTGGGGTCAAACCAGCTTCCGCCTCATGGGCACTGACCTGTAGGAGGTGGGCCATGAGTGAAGACCAGGTAAGGTCTTTGGAGCTTCTGAAGAATGGATGGACCATCATGGATTGATGGAAGAGGCATCATTTTGTTTTTCTCAGGGTTCAAGGACTCTTCCCTTCTTGTGCAACCCTATGCAGAGTGGTGGAACTCAGCGGACAACTTCCACCACATGCACCTGCTCTGCCTTCAGAAACCTTCTTCCTTGGCTCCCTGGAGAACTCACAAGTGTGTCTCATCCTCAGCCACAGAAAGACTGTGATCTGAGCCAGAAAGGATCAGAAAATCTGCCTACCCTTCTATGTCTTAAATGGAAGAAGAAAATTTGTCATTGGAGCCTCTTAGTCCATCACTGTCCATTGCAGCTTTCTTTGTCTCCTTGAGCCTTTATGGCATGAGACAAAAACAGATTATGTGTGGTGGTTCCTCTCTTTCTACTGACACAAAAAAAAATACTTTTATTTACTGTTATGATTAAGTTGCCATATGTTGTGTTTTCATCATATGGCTGCGTGTAGGGATAGATATGTTTGCATCCTGAGGACTGGATGTCTGTAAATACACCTTTTTATTCTATCTTTGTATATAGTAGTCTGATGACTATATTACTATTTTTCATTATCATAGTAGAACAGGTGCAATACAAGCACAGCCAGCCTTGCTGCATATGAAAATACAAAACCAGGCCAGAAAATGTGTGTGTGTGTATGTGAGAGAGAGGGAAGTCAGAGAGAGAGAGCTGGAGAAAATGATGGTGTATACATACACACATGTGCACACAGGGCCAGATTTCTGCTATCATTTATGATGGTATAAATCTGGGATAATCCTGCTGAAATCATGACAGCAACATGGGAGTAAAACAAGCAAATTCACAACCGTGTTGCAATGTAGTTATGGCTTTGATTACTTAAATATACAGGCGCACACACCTTCCCCTTCCTCTCCTGCATGCACGTTCCTGCTTAATTTCTATGCAACATGGGAAGACTGCTACTTGCTGATTATTATTCTTGGAACAACTGTATGAGGTTCAACAAGGCCAAGTGCTGGGTCCTGCCCTTGGGTCACACCGACCCCATGCGACGCTCCAGGCCTGGGGCCGAGGGGCTGGGAAGTGCCCGGTGGAGAAGGCCCTGGGGGTGCTGGCTGACAGCTGGCTGGGCATGAGCCAGCAGTGCCCGGGTGGCCAAGGAGGCCACCAGCCCCCGGGCTTGTGTCAGCCCTGGTGTGGCCAGCAGGAGCCGGGCAGGGATGGGGCCCCTGTGCTCGGCCCTGGGGAGGCCCCACCTCGAGTGCTGGGCTCAGGTTTGGGCCCCTCGGGACAAGAAGGGCCTTGAGGGGCTGGAGCGTGTCCAGAGAAGGGCAGCGGGGCTGGGGCAGGGTCTGGAGCACAAGTGTGCTGGGGGGCGGCTGAGGGGGCTGGGGGGGTTTAGCCTGGAGAAGAGGGGGCTGAGGGGAGCCCTTCTCGCTCTCTGCAGCTGCCTGAGAGGGGCTGGAGTGAGGGGGGGTTGGTCTCTTCTCCCAGGTCACTAGTGATGGGACGAGAGGAAATGGCTTCAAGCTGTGTCAGGGGAGGATTAGATTGGATATTAGGAAAAATGTCTTCACTGCAAGAGTGGTCACGAACTGGAAGAGGCTCCCCAGAGAGATGGTGGGGTCACCTTTCCTGGTGTTATTTAAAAGATGTGTAGATGTGGCACTTCAGGACATGGTTTAGGAGATGTGGTAGTGTTGGGCTGGCGGTTGGACTTGATGATCCAAGAGGTCTTTTCCAACCTTAATGATTTTATGATTCTATCATTCTGTGATTCTAGAGTTACAGGTACTGGGTGGTGGACAGACTTATTTTTGTTGAGTCTCTGACGGAAGTTAGACATTACTTAAGGAAAGATATGCAGTTTCTAGAAGGAGTAGAGAATTAGTAGGTTCACAGTGTATTAGTTCAGAGCACCTGAAGATCTGGGCATTTGTTGGAGGTATTTTCACGTCTTCTGCTTTACATAGGGCAAACTGGTTAATTGTTGTCATCTTGTTCATGAGTATTGGTCTGTTGGCAGTGATTCTTGTGCATTATAGCAGGAGGAATTATATGTAAATCAAGCTGTTAGTGCTTTTTTTTTTTTCCCTAAACTAAATAGGAGGATTAAATTAACTGTGGACCCAAAATCCAAGCCATTTATACCTCTGCTTTAGTTTTAGTGTTTAGTTGAAATGACAACTCATTCTTAAAGGGCTTTGAATGAAGAAATTTTTTTGTCTCTATCAAGTTAGCATTTTCTCATTTAAAAAATTAATTAAACTGTGATTTCTTCCCCAGCACTAAATCACACAGAGCTTATAGACTTAAGCAGAAAGAAACTTCATATTTTGGAGCTACCATGAAACCACTCTACAAATAAATCTGTGCATTAAGTCAGGGATATTTGCAAGGGAGAAATATTTTTGTTATCAGAGAAAAATTACCATTCTTCACATATTTGGAAGGCATGAGCTCCTAAGTTATATTAGTAGCTTAACATTTATGATATTTTTGCATTTGAAGTATTATTTTCTTTTCATTTACCCTCTGCTTTTTGCTTCTAATGGCCATGTTCTTTCACTCCTTTTCTCAAGTTATAAACTCATCTGTTACAGAAAGTAACCCAGGTCTCTCACACGATCGGATGTCTCCAGGGGACCTGAGCTCTAAGACCAAATTACCCTTATATCACCATCAGAGTCACCCTACTATCTCATGAGAATTGCAGTGTCTCAGGAAATGACAGCCAGAGTTTCTGGGCCACGGATTACAAATAATCTGCTCTCCAGAACATGCTACTGTGTTCAGCACACTGACTTAATCGACTCGCACTGCCCCATGTGAATGCAATGATCTGTCGCTAACAGGCAATTTGGGTAACAGACTCGAAGGTGCCCCTTGGATACACAGTGACTTTCCCCAGCCCCATTTCTGGTTGTGCTCTCATCACACCGATTGTTTTTCCTGTTGTTTTATGACTTGTATCAGCCCTACATGATGGCAGGTGCCAGGACAAGGAAGTGGCCAGGAGCCCCCGCCTTGAATGGGATGCCAGGATCTCACTGTTGGCACTGGGCAAAGCACTAGGGGTGGGAAGACCACGGTCATTGCTGGGGATGGTCCTTACCAGCCACCACAGCCTCAGGCAGCCTCAGGCTCCTCATCCTCAAGGATACAACCTGAACTTTTTGTGAATCCACCTGGGTACAGATAACATGCCAGCCTTTGTGTCGTGGAGAAGTAAAGCAGCCAGTAGCAAATCACTCCCCGTTTTCTAGCATTAAGTCTGAGGTCCACTCGCTGTTGCTCTGCACAAAATCTGGACCCTGAAAGCCAGCAGAAAACCTTCCCTGGGCTGCAGTGTTATTGCTTCTGCTTTCTTCTACAGTTCAATCCAGTTGCCTAAGCAAAGTATGTAGGGGCATGTGAGTTGCTTCAGGCTCTACAAGGCACCCACAGGAAGCTGGAGCTGAGAAGGGATGTATGTGAGACCTTCCAGAGCAGCATCCAGGGGGCATTTAAAGCTCCACCAGATGCCTGTGTTTTTCGTGCCCCAGCTTAAGTGCAGGCACACATTCTTACATTATAGACCAAACTTTCCCATGCAAAACACTGAGATTCACCAATATGTTTTAGATCAACTGCAAATATAAAAAACATCTGCCTCTTTCCCCCCTGCCCTGTATTGGCACACACGGAGGCATTCTTGGATGATAAGACTGTGGGCTCAAAGGGGGTCTGTAGACAGAAAAGAGTTATGAAAGCATCAGGGCTGTTGTTCCTGCAAAGATATCCTGTGATCTCCCAGCAGAGAGTGCATCCCATGGAGAACTGCTTCATGCTTGTAGCACGGAATGAACGCAGCACTTTGTACTAGTTCAGAGATGAAATTTCAAACATTTGCTGAACTCCAGTGAACAACTGTCGGCAGAGGTCAGTTCAACACCTGCTTCTGCCCTGGATCTGCTCTGTGATCTTGTGCAAGCCTCTTGCCTTGTGCTGCGCATTGTTCTGCTTCTCTGTTTAATGGAGGGAAGGATATGAACTTTTCTGAGATCCAAGGAGTGAACTTGTAAAGTAAAAGCCCCATGAGTGAGTAACCAAAATTCAGAACTTACCCCGTTCAGATCAGATCCAAGAAAACCTCTTAAAAAGAAGTTACCAAATCTCAAATGGTAGATTTCTCAAGTTTTTATTCCTATGTGACAAACCTCAGCTCTTTCAATTTAGTTCAATTCAGTTAAGTTCATCATATAAGAGTTCTTATTTTCTCACTGAATAATAAAAAAGTGTTCATATGGCTGTAATTAAAAAACAAATCCACAAAGGACTACATGAAGAGTGTTTAAGTATCCTTAAGAAAAGGCATGAAGAAATCTCCCAACCTTTGAGTTCTCAGAAATTTTAACAAAGTTGTTTAACTTAAGCCTGCTGCTTGTGGAGCTAAGTGTGGAGGTGGGTATTCATGTGTGCAGATGTGTAACGTATTTGCATGTGTGTGCGCGCTTTTACTTTTCAAAACTGTTGAAATATCAACAAAGCAAATATCCATGATTTATTCTGCCCCTACAGAGTTGCGCTTTTTTGATAAATCCATTTCTAATAGTGAAGGATTTGAGAGGTTCTTTTTTTAAAATCCAGAAAACAAAGCCAGAGTCCTGTCTTGAGAAGATGGGCCTGGGCATCAGAACACCTGGGTTCTCTCCTTAGACTTTACTGTGGAGCCCTGACAGACTTGCTGGTCCCATCTGAAGAGCATTTATACCATAAACCAGTCTTTTACCATAGAATAATAAATAGGTACACTACTTCCTACATAAAAGATATTTATAAAAGTTGAGGATAGTCACAACTTCTAAGAACATCTAAAACATCTAGAATGTCATCTAAAAACATTCGGCAACTTCCAGGATAATTTCTTTTACATCATGTTTTGACCATCCTCAGGAGTTGCTGACTTCACTGGCTGTTGGGAGCTCTGAATCTTGGGAGAGTGCTTGGTATCTTTTAGGGTTAGTCATTATGAGCTAAGGAAGCAATGGGATTTTCCCTTCAGAAGTGTTCAGTCTAGAGGCCAAAATCTAATTCCCTTTAGGTAGACCTATCTGATAAAAAGTTGTAGAAGCTAATGGAGGCTTCAGGAGTTACATTGTTGTATGCTTTTATAGAGTTTCTTGAGAAAGACTGAGGCTAATGGACAAAGTTGGCAGAAAAACAATACATTGACCATGAGTCAATTTATGCCCACAGTTAAGCGAAGGCTTCCAAGCATTGAAACAATGAAGGTCTGGAACAACTATGGAGAAAGAACTCAAGGTCCCAAGAGGAGTTTTGCAGTCCTAGTGTCCTTTTGTTTGTATATATGTAATACTTAGCAACTTCAACCAATTATGGTTTCTTTACTGTAAACAAAGAGGTAAAAGACAACCTTTAACCACTGATCCTTCACTCTAAGGTAGGAAATCACAGGGTAACTCTGGACCTGTTCTCAAGATGAGGAACATGGTGATGGAGGTGATTACACCTCTTTTTCCTCCATTCCATGCTTCTCAGGCCTCTGTTGAAGTCCTGTGCACATTTTGGGCTTCCCACTTCTGGTCTAGACCAACCTGAAAGGAGAAGCATAGTGAAAGATCATGTAGCTTCAAGGAGAAATAATCTTGTTTGATCTGCAGAAGAGAAGATTGAAGGGGAGACTCAATGACAAAGTTTAAATACTTAAAAAAGTAGAATAAATTTATTATTTTTTTTTTACTACTACAGGTATATTAAGAAACTGTTGGGTTAAATGCAGAAAGGCTTTAGAAAACCCTGGAACACTGGAACATACTGTGCCTGGGGAACAATCCCTGCCTCTAGAGATTTTAAAACAGGTTAGACCAATGCCTGCCAGGATTGGTTTATATGCAATAAATTTATGTGGGAATGGACTAAGTGACCTGTTAAGGTCTTTCCCTGTCCTATTTTGTACCTTCTTAACAAGACCATTCACCCACAAAAGCCCAAGTTCACAAATACTTAACTGGGTAGGTGATTCTTTTACCTCAAATTCACCAGCCTGAGTCTCACTAGCACTCAGAAAAAATGCCATGAGGATCTAGCTTGACATTGCAGTGTGAGTAATTAGGGAGTTAATTAAAGTTTACAAAATATTTTCAGATCTTCAGAGAAATGCCATATCCAGCAGAAAGGTATTATTATTTTGTCACAGGAGGAGCAACTGAACGCTCCAGTAAAATACAGAATATACAGCAATAAAAAAAAGAAAAAAAGCACCAGAACCTTGACAGTGTAACAAATATTGGATTTGTTGACAATAAAAAAGGGGGGGAAAAGATTAGAAACATATAAAAATGTCTAAATCATTGAAAAGCACTAATTTATTGCCGGTAGCCTCTTTGAGAAGGAATATTGCCAAACAATCCAGCGGTAGTGCAAATTATGCAGAGCACACTGTTTAGGAAATGGCAGGTGATCATCTAGCTAATAGAAATGCTGAATAAAAACCAAACCTCTGTCTGACTGTTTATTAGACTTTCTGAAGATTAGAAGAGCAAGTATCTGGCCCAGAATGTTAACTTGATAAGGAGTCTTTATGCAGTTTACCTGTCATATAAATAATGGATTTTTTTCCCTTTACGTGTTTTTTTTCAGTTTATTAGCTGCTTCCATTAGACAACAGCTATATCCTCAGAGATCTGTAGGGATTTGCCTTTAATAACAGCACAGCCTTCATCTTTTTCCTTTTTAAATTAGATTTTGATCCAGGTTCACTTTCTTCTGGCAGCATGAAGGAGCCAGGATCTGTCCCTCCAGGAACAGAGCTGTCTCCCATGGGAGAGTCACCTCGTACCATTCAGCTATGCCCTGATTTAGGAACTCGTTGAGCAAATAAAGCTGCAAAGCCACCAGCCCCAAGCAAACTGCGAGTGGTGGGCGGCGGGTAGGGAAGCTGCACAGAGTGGGTAGGAGGAGCTATTTCCATACAAGTATTGACTTTCTGTTTGTATCCCTTTTCCTGGTTCCTCCCCACCAAAACATACCTCCAGAGGATCTTCAACAGCTTTACAGGACATTCGTGTTGTCCCTGCTGAAATTTGGGCTTCAGGGAAATGTGAGCATAGAGAAGATAAACACCAACCATTCAGTTAAAATAAGCCAGTTGAATGGAATTCCTTTTAGTCATCAGCAAAGTGATATAATGTAGTAAACCTGACAGAAGTGAGCTATGCAACCTCTAAGAATGTCATTTTAATGAATTAGCCAATGCAGTTAAGAGGTGCTTAGAAAATTAATGTGGGAAGTAGCTAAACTGTGATACAAAACACATGTTTAACAGAGTGATTATCTGGTACTTTTCCCAGGGTGATGCTTTTGGGACATTTTCAACCAACTTCTGCTAAGTACCATTACAACAGGACAGTAAACAATCCCTTTCACTATAATAATGAAGAATATTAACTGTATTTAATAGCATCCCTGTAACTTTTCCATAGACATTTCAGTGTGCCTGTTCAGTGACAAACTTGGCAAGGACCATAACTGTTAGTTGGGCTGTACTTCATCTTAGCCAAATATGGGCTTCAGCCGCCCTTAACCAGGACAGAATGCTGTAAACACCATCAAGTGGAAGTTATGCCACGTCGATTTACACCAAGTGAGAATCCCTCCCTGGACTTGACTCCAGGTGTCTTTTACTCCTCCTGTCCATCTCTAATTAGAAGCCAACTTACTTGAAGACCCAGCCCAGGTTACAAACCTTCACAGTAGTCATAAAATCACAGTCATACACCTCGATGCTGAAGCCTTCTGGCCTTGTTCCTAAGTTTGCTGTAAGGGGAAAAGCCCTGTCCATCACCAGCAAGTGGGGACCATAATCAGAGTCATTAGACACAAACAATATGTTCCACTGGAAAGGAACTGAAGTGCTGTCCTTTGTGTTAAATTAAAGGCTGCAGCTACAGTTAAAAGCCCGTTGTGTACATGGCAGACAGGAACAATCATCTCGCAATGGGGAAAATAAAGCCCTTGGCTGCATGTCAAGGTTTTAAGTGCAAATCCACACTTATCCCTTCAATGTGCTCCCTTGTTCCACCTCCTCCCATCCTCACCTCTCTGATCCCCCCAGCTGAAGCTAAGCTGCCAGCAGTGAGGGGAGTCATGCACATCCCCCAAGGCTGATAATTTTCTCCTCACTTCCCTGCATGGTTTGGGTGATCCATCTGCCTGGGCCAATTGCCCTCTGGCAGGTCACTCTGGTTGACAATTTATTACATGTGAAACAGATGTTGCAGCTGTGGCTGACAGTAGAACCAGAAATCTTACTTTTCCAAGCCAGCAAGACCAGAAGGAAAAGGAGAGTCACCCACACAATCTTCCACAGCCAGTTCTTAGCAGGACTGGATCTGCTATCTGATCCCGTCACGACAAGGGTTAAATGTGGAGTAAAGCGATGACCCTGAGGACGTTTCTGCTTATGTTATGCCATTGGATTGACCATGCTTGCTCAGGAGACACGTCTTATTGCCTTGATGCTCTTGCCACAGGTCCCAAGCAGTTCTGCAATAAGGATGGTAGAGCAAGCTGCCCATGTTGTACCATTCATCTCACCCGTCCGAGTCTCTTTGCAACTGAATATTCCCAGAAACTCTTCATCTTTTCTTCCCAGAGGACACAAAGCCAGGTGTGTATATTTAATAGCAGCTAAACTAAGACCACTGGTGGTCGGTAGAAGGCAGGGAAGGCAAAGGATTTATGGAGAAAAGGCAAAGACTCTTCCTCCTAAGTATTTTTTGGCCTCTCTTATCATATTATCTGAGTATATTGCAACTGTTAATTTGTCTTCCTTCATCACCTTGTTGTTGTAGGGGAGTACTACAAAATATGCCTTTATTATGACTGAGTGCAAAGGTGTGAACCAACAGAGGTGCTTAAACCTCTAAATCTTACTGGTTTCTACATGTTTGCAGATTGGGACTCAACAATCTCATCCAAGGGGAAAGTAGGAGACTTCTAAGGCAGAGCCAGGATGGGGAAATCCAGCAACAGTTTCCTGACTGCTCCTTGGTCACTAGAGCTTTAGCATCTGGGATGCTGTTTTCCCCACTAGAAGAAGACTTGGAAGAAGGATTGTGCCCAGCCTTGGACTAAGCCTGCATAACGAGAGCACTAGCCTCTTGCTCAGAGAGCCCCACTTCCCTTCCAGTGCCTCATCAGCCATGAAGCACATCTCCTGGAGTGACTGCAGACACCTCCTGCTTAAAAAAAGAAAACCCTATAAATCATTTAGAAACATATTACTAAGCTTATTATAAGGCATTATAACAAATTAGAACTAATAATGTTGCTTAATAACAAGATTTTTGTAACAAGATATTATGCCCACATATATCACCATGACTCTAGTCAGCTGGCCGCTGTTAAGAATACGTAAGAATGATTGATTGGCTTGCTTTTTTCCTCTTCTGATTATAAAGCAAGGCAGCTTGGATTCAGAATGTTAAATTGTACTATAGAATACTTTATTAATATGTACAACAATGCTCTTTTTACAGCCTTATGCCAGTTTATTGCTACAGTATCCTTCTGAATGTGACATTAATAAAACTAGTGCAATAACATAACCTCTAAATTGGTAGTTATTGGTAATGAGGGAGCAATTTAGTAGTGGGTTTTGTTGGCAAAACTGAAGGCCCATTATTAGTCTGATGGTTGATTAATTAGTAATTATTCACTATCTGGTTTGCGACCCAGCCCACTGTTTTTAGAGATATTCTCACAAATATGCAATTTTTAAGCTATTAGCCAAACCAGAAGTAAAATAACAGTCTGTTGTGCAGCCTAAGCAAGGATTTAGGTTCAAAAACAAGTAGCAAGAATCCTCACCCTCTGTCCCATAATCTGGTCCTGTAAAATGTCAGGGACCTCCATATTCCTGACGGTATGGGAGGAACCAAGGCTGGCACTTGTGAAATTGTCACCGCTCTCTCCAAAAAAGTGTGTTCTTCTGTCCCTGATCCTGCAACACCTGCGAGCAGCTTCCTGCACCTGAGAGGCAGGACACCACGCAGCACAATGGGCAGGCAGAACTGGAGCCCCTGCATCCTTTGCCCTGGGAGGCTGCTGGCGTCTCAGGCATCCTCCCCCCGGCTCAGGATGCCATGGGCCAGGCGCAGTGGATTGACACCTTCATCGCTCCTCAGGGTCTCTCTGCTCCCACCCCAACACCGGTCAATGATGCCTCTCCTCTGCCCAAACTCTCAGCAGATCAGGAGCTTCTTTAGCATGCAGCGATGCTCCACGGTGATGTTGAGGAATTGGTGAAAAAAAAGAAAAGGAAGAACCAACAGCAACAGGCAGTTGGTTTATTCAGATCATTTTATATAAAGATGAGTTTTCTGGACACTCTGAAGTTGTTGGATGTGTGGATGAAGTTGCCTGAAGGAGCTGCTGACATGGAGAGAGTGCAGGACTTCACTTTCCCCTAGGAATCTCCTCCTCATTGGTAATACCATTAGATCTGCAAACTACATTTAAAAAAACAGGGCAAATATTTTGGGTTTTTACATAAAATTTTCATCCCATGCAAAATTCCTTTTGATAAATCCAAAGAATATAATGAATGCCTCAATAGTATTTACATTGCTTTTATGAACAGGGCTTACCATTTACATCTTATTAAATTTTTAAAAAAATATTTTCAGCAGTATTCCTTGTCCACAGCAGCAGCAGCAGTAGCAACATTTACAGCATCTGGACATCTTCCCAGGCTACTTTATCTGTTAAACCATGAATCATTTTCCGAAGTTACTAAATGCTTTTTGTTAATGTCATTTATTTTTTAAAAATGGGAAGGCCTGGTCTTGTCAAGACTGCTATGAATAAAATAACAAAACCATGTTAACCTGAAAGCTTTTAAAATATTTTTGATAATTAAAAAAAGGTAAAATCTCTTTGCCCAACAAAAAATACCAATGTTCTTTCCTTGATATCACCGGAGACATGATGTCACCAAGGATACTTGGATGATCTTTCATCTGAGAAGGAGTTCTCCAAAAGGTATTAAATCCCTAACATTGCGTCTGCTCCCAGCTCTTGCCAAGGAGCTCTGATGGTTGAAGTACCATCAAGGCATGTGAACTGTATAACTGTCAATCTTAGGGATGTTTGTTTTTTTTGAAGAGTGATGGCGATCTAAGGAGGTCAAGATTAAATAAGTTTCAATTAATAGTTGAGAGGAGTTTTTTTTGTTGATGTGATTCTGACCCATCAAGCTAAAATGAAGACAGAAAGCCACAGGCTGGATTCATCCTGTGGTCAAGAGGTCACATGCGTATACTCTCATGTGAGAATCAAAGACAGATTCTTACAAAGCACAACTCCGCTAGCACTTCATTACTCCTTTCAAAGCCATAACCCCTTTGGCATGATAGAACAAGTTGATCAGCAAATGTTGAGAATTATAATCTCATCAGAAATTGCTCTTCATCATTTCTTTAAGTCCCATATTTTATCTAATCTACTGTTCGTTTAATCATAGGCTGTTTGTAAACCTTGCTCACATTTTGAAAATGGGAAAAGTGGGATTCATGAAATCGTAGGTATTTTTTCTAGTATTACACACTGAAATCCAACTGTTCTGTCTTGTAAGTGGTGGGTTTGGGGCTAAAGTTTGACTGCATCAACATCATCATCAGTTGGGGCTAAAGTTTGACTGCATCAACATTTTGTGCTGCTGATGCACTCCAGGGTGCATATAAACCTCCCTCTGTCCTGTTTTTATGAATTCTTTTACATTTGATCCCCTTCCCCAAGGACTGTGCAAACCCAGAGAGATAGAAGAGTCACAGTTCATTAACATCTTCCCAAAGCATACTCGTCCTCTAATGCTCAGATATCCATCCCATGTGACAAAGATATTCAGGTCAAACCATTGAAAAACCCTTCACATTTTCTTTGTGAAGGCAAACCATTTCACATAACAGACTACTTCCACTGCTGTTGCATCTTCCAGCAAACCTTCTGACTGGCAAACTCTGTTCTTTTCTCCTCGTGCAGCCATGACTGAGAGGAAGCCTCACCAAGGCCAACAAGTGCCACAGCATTGAACAAGCTCATTCCAGAGATGTGTATTTTTTCAACAAATCCCGAGTGTTGGAATGGCTCACACCAGATTGCAAAGTCTTAGGAAGGGAAAATAGTTTCCCTGGATACAAGTTTTTCAGTCCCATCTGCTGAAGTAATACCACACAGAGGACAATTCAATCAGGAGTTTTCTGCACACTAAACAAAGAAAAGCTGGTTTTTTTCTTGTCCCTTCTGTAACTGAACCATCAAATTCTGCTCCCTCTGCAAAATGTGTGTCAGACAGATACAGAAGGGAGGAAGCCCCCAGCCAGAGTCTATGAAGGAAGGAGATTACAAGGGTTAGAGCAAAATGCATGTTTACTTGCTTTCAAAGAGTTTCTTTCTGTGTTAGCTGCAGGCTCAGGAAAGGGTGTTGCTATTATTGTGGATTGCTGTCAAAGTGTCTGGTTTCAGGCTGTTTTCCGAAGACATTAACAGTTGCTGAGTTGTCAAAAAATACCACGGTGCAACCTCACAGTTTTTGAAATCTGAGATGAAAAAGACATAGAGGGGAGTTCAAAGTGATAAGACCCCACCAGTTACATCTTGCTATGTGGCAGAGGCATAGTGATATACACACTTGTAGGGACTGTCTGTTGATCAACAAACCAAAGAAAGACTAGGCTGAAACTGATATAGTTTGTTTTAAATCCTATTTTGTCCCCTTCAAAGTAATATTTTCCCCATTCCCATTTCAACTCTCCCCATATCAGTCCTTGCAAACAAATTAGACAGACATATGTCAGGAAGGAAGTAGGTAAAGCTCATCCAGACTTGGGGCAGAGCATAGACCAGAAGAGCTCTGAATATCTCTCCAGCCCTGTGACTCCATGACATATTCTTTAACATATATTTAAACTGAATGACATAACCAATTTGATGTTGATTAACTGAAATCATTGGGAGTTTTAATATCCATAGTCAGTGATGTCAAAGTCAAGACCGACATCTGTGGTAAACTCTGCTGCTGTAATAAGAGATCATTGCCTTGGAAACATGCAGAAGAGCCCGCAAGAAAATTTCAATTACACGTTGATTAGGTTTGCAACATCAAGAATTTACAAGCTCTAAAAAGAAGTAGTTGGGTGATTTTATTGTTGTGGTTGAATTCTTTTTTTTTTTAAGCTTCCTCAGTGGAATGGAGAAGTGTGGAAGTTGGTGGTGATCAGATCCAGCACATTGATCTGGCTGCTTCTTTTTGTCTTTCTCCTATTTGCTATGTCTGCCTCTGTTGCTTTTTGGCTTTGACTTTGATCAATGCCTTCTTCGACTGAACAAACAGGGAATATGCCACTTACAGGGCACTAACTGCTCTACTTCTTATTTCTACTTCCTTTGCCTTTTTTATCTCTCCTCCTTCACTCCACTTTGTCAGATGATGTCCTCATTTCCCATGTCTTCCTGCTTCCTCCAGCGTTACTGATACAAACAGCAAGCTGAGTGCTTTCTCATAATGCATTGGCTTGTTCCTTATCTGACAATTAGCGGAGTGTTACCAATGGGTACCAAGAAATTGCCTAAATAAAAAATAGTGAGAGAAATCTTGAGCTGCTATCAATCAGTAATCTCCTTCAAAGTTCGTTGGGATGAGATTGTTCTTATCAGCTGAGTATTGGCACCATTTAATTCATCAAGCTCAAATTTGTCAAACCTGGGTGTTCAAATTTGCTGTTTATGCCCTTATCTCAATTGTAATTTTGTATCCATTGAGTAAGTGCCTGATTTCCAACTCTTCAACGAAAATGACCAATAATAATATCATTACTGGGACACTTCAGATTGCAGCTCAAAATGACAATGACTGACTTGTTTCTTTATCACTTTGCAGACTTCGATTTTCTGTCTTACAGCATCTCTTTCAGAGATCTCTTTCAGAGTTGCCATTTTCCAGCTTCTTGCCTTGAACTGAGACCAATTTCTTTCCAATCCAGACAGAATAGTTCATACTTGTCCAGAATAAAATTGATTTTGTAAAGAAAGTGAGGAAACAGGCTTCCAGAAGAACAAAACATGCCATACAACCATATGACCTAAGTGCAGTCAGTGCTGCCTTTAGAAAGCTGCATGGGCTTGGTGGCTTCTTGACATCTCCTCCAGGTGTACTGCTTTCTGGTGTTTACAGATTCAGGAAACTGGACCCTGGGCAAAAAAAGAGCCAGAGAACTGTAAAACAACAGATGGTGCTCTGGATAAATAAGACAAAACCAACAAAAACTAAAGGAATGACATGAATCAGATCCAGTCACAGTCAGACTAAAAATTATTGGCTTCAAACTCTAATAATTAAAATAATATTTTATTTTTTTTTCCCTGGAACAATTGGCTTGCCTTTCTAATTAACACTGTTATCTCTTCCCTGCCCTTTACAACACAGTGTAGAGCACCTGGACAGCACCACTATAAGACAATGCTTTATACACACATCAGGAATGGGATTTCCAGGGAACCAATAATGAATACTTAAGAAAATGCCAGTATCTCTGGATAAGGCCAGCCCCCTCTCCAAACCCATCTGATTCAGCCATGTCCCTTTCTGCAAGGTAAAGGAAGCTTCAGAAGGCATAACCGGTAGTTATCTTAACAGCTTCGCACACCCAAGCTGTTCTGGTCTCTTGAGAGCTGGTTTTCCCTCCTGAAGGTCTTGGCTCCTTGTGCTTTTCTTTTTGCTTGGTATAGGCTCAGTCCAGCTGACCAGAACAAAATACCCTTCAAAAATTAGTCAGTTTAGACCATAAAGACCAATAGAAATTAATTTGATAACAATGGTCTAGATAACAATAAAAAGGAATGGTAAACTCTTGTTTAGAGTAAATATATAAATTTAGTACTGATTCAAATACAGAGCATTATGGAACTGGAGGATGGACCTTCCAAAAGGGCTGAGTGCCCTTCCCTCTGAGGAGAAAAGGAACAAGTCTTTCACCTGGAGAAGAGAAAACTGAGGGGGATCTTATTATACTTATAAACATCTGAAGGGTGGGTGTCAGGAGGATGGGGCCGGGCTCTTTTCAGCGGTGCCCAACGCCAGGCCAAGGGGCCACGGGCACAAGCTGGAACACGGGAAGTTCCCCCTGAACATGAGGCCAAACCCCTTTGCTGTGCGGGTGCCAGAGCAGGGGCACAGGCTGCCCAGGGAGGCTGTGGGGTCCCTTCCCTGGAGACATTCACCCCCTGCCTGGACGCGGCCCTGTGCCCCTGCTCTGGGGGTGCCTGCTCACGCAGGGGTGGGACGGGGTGAGCTCCAGAGGTCCCTTCCAGCCCTCACCAGTCTGGGTTTCTGTGATTCTGTGATTCTGTGTTCATTTTACTTCTCAGGAATTCAGCTCGCTGTCAGATAAGGAACTGGTGATAGCACAGCACCCTCTGACAGTGTTTGCAAAGAGGCAACTCTGAGCGCCCACGGAGACAATTTCTAACCAGAACAAAAGAGCGAGTCAGCCCATGCACCCACAGCAGCTTCTGAAAATGCAAGGACACCACATCTGTGGAGGAGTTTATGTGCAGGAAAGGCTAACACGTTCAGAAAATGTGCAGCTGTGAAGTGATCACACGCTGGAAGAAAAGAACAAAAGGAGGTTGTATTCAGCAAGTCACCAAAGAATAGCAAGACTCTAAAGGGCAGTTCAGCATCTCCTAGAAAGGACCCAATTGCGCTCAAAAGATACATCACTGTTACAGAAACTACAATGCAGTCTTTGGAGTAGCTACAGACTGTGACATGAATAATGGAATAAACAGAAAAGATGAAAATGAAGCTTCACGAAAGGAACTAAAAATCCAAATTAGGTACTCTGGGCAGACTGCCTCCTCCCCTCCCGTAGTACATCACTCTTAGGGTAATCTCATTGAAGTCAACAGGATGATTTAGGAGTAAAGGGACATGAAAAACGAAAAAGGAAATCAGAATATGGCCTTTTGTTTAAGAGGAAAGATGCTAAGATTAACCAAAGTGAATCCGAGAAGGTTAAGATTGATGAACAGTCATCCAGAGAGAAATCTATCATGCTAACAACCTTTATGCATCTTAAATTCTCTCTTTTTTTTTTTTTTCCTGTAGTTTGGCATATTTCCAGCATAAAATACAATAAAATTTTGAAAAAACAGGAATCCATAACAACTAGTCAGGCTAACTTTTGGTGGTGTTTTAGTTATCGGCATTTTTGCACCATACATGTGAATCCATTTTTGGTGAGCCCAGCAGATGCCTGATACAGATCTTTCAAACTAGTAGGGCTAAAGTTTCAGAGGGTGCTACAGCGTCATTTCAGTGAAGTCAATCAAAGTTGCTTTTCAGCATTGAAATTCTACCTGCAGACCACACTCCTGCATTTTGTCAGCTGAAAGAAGGAACAAAAGTGTGGGATTTGTCTTCCATATCTTTAGGCAGTCACAATGTTGACAGCCCCATCTGAGCTGGTTGTCTAAGCTACATTGTCAAAGGAGAGAGGAAAATACTGCTATAAATGTGATTCATGCAATCTATCTAAACATCTACATTAGGATGAGATGACTCACACCCTATACACGACTACAAAGGCAGTCATGAATTGTGTGGGTAGCGATATCTCGACAGTCAGCGTTTGGTGAGATGAAGCTCACATCTAGAGTACAAAAAACATGGGTACTTTTGTTTCCCAGACCTTTAGCTCAAAGGGCCTGGTTTCGTGCTGCTGCTGCCTTTACATGGCAGTAAGACAGGGTTCAGGGATTGCAAGGTTTCTGTAAGCCTTTGGAATTTTTCAGGAAAGCAGTTGTAAATCTTGGAATCTGATATCTTTCCATCAATTCTGACTCAACTGCTGCCCAACGATAATCTACACACTAACCCAGCCCCACAGGGTACCAGCCATCTTCTCAGTCGTGCCCAGCATCCTCCAGAATCAAGCCACAATCTTCTGGAGATGGATGTGCTCAAACAAAAGGTTGTGATTTCAGTGAAACTTCTTGTTTGGTATGCAACCCTTCTGTCTATTGCGTGGATCACAAAAATGCCTCAAAGGTCTGTTCAGGTTTTAAATTACCCTGAATTTTCAGAAAAATGAAGAGGAGATTCCTGTGTTTCAAACTGCCATGTTCTTGTGTTAGGAACAAGATCCATCCTCCAGTAAGGAGAGCTAGGGGTTAATTTGCATTGTGCTCTGATTCCCCACTGTTCGAAAGAGCAGGCTGGCTACTGGATATGAAAGAAAAGCACTAACTCGAAGGGTTTCCTGAAATCCTACAGTTTGGCTAAAGGGCACTCCTGGAACGTAGAGAAACGTCTGGTTACGCTTTCAGTTCTTTGGTTTTGTAAATAGGCAGCCACTTCACCCGAACATGTATTACATGTTTGCCTTTTACCTTGTCGAAAACAAATTAAGGGTGTTTGCTTTTTTCCTTCTCCCCAGAAGAGGAGGGGCTGAACTGCCTGTGAATGGATCCTGGGCTGAGGTCAGGCTCATGACAGACAACCCTTTCAATATAGTTACCAAAAGGGACCTTAAGCGCTCCAGGGTAAGGCGCTGTGCAGGCATAAGACAGAGGCTGTTTCTCTCTGAAGAGCTTACCCTGGTTTCTGCAGGACTAGTAAGTGTATACATAAGATTTAAGGGGAGGAACGACCTCCTTTTCACATTACCCTAAGTCATTGCTAAGCTTGAATCACCCAGAATATCTATGTGAGTAAATACTCCTTAACCTGGTGCTGCCAAGCAGGACATCCAGAGAGGTGGGGGAGTCTCCGTGTGAGGAGGTTTTTTGTTGGCTGGACAAAGGCATGGGTCACCTGCTAGTGTTGGTGGTAACCCTGCTTCAGGAAGGAGACGGGACTAGAGCTTCCTTCCAGTCAATGTTTCTGTCAGTGTTACCTTTTGCCCAAGGTTAAGAACAAAAACTCTTATTTAAAGAGTAAAAGCAAACTTGTTCTATTTCGGTAGAGAAAGGATAAAGAGAGAGTGGCCCAGCAGTTGTGTGAGCAAACCACAGTGTGCACTAAGCACAGGGCTGAGCTCGGAAAAGGTGTTTTGGAGACCAGTGACATCTGTTTTAGCTCAATCACAGTAAGGAGAGCCCATCTCTGTGGCTCTAATAAATCCTTTTAGTCCTAGATAAAATTGCCAGGTGACATTTTATCCGAAAGACTCAGATACAGCCATTTAAAGTGTTTAGTGCTCTATATTGCTCATCTGTTGCTCGGATGAATTTAAAAGGTTTTTTGTAAGGGTCTGTATTTTGCCAGCCTGGTTAATGAAGCAGGAGTAGGAACATTTCTTTCTAACCCAGACAGGCACACTCTTGCTTGCAACATGGAGGTGCCCAGTGGGGTCAGGGAACCCACCGGGTCACACCTCTCCCCAGCACACACGTGCACAACATACGCACTCATCCTGCTCTCTGTGGGGTTGCTTTGCCACCTGGGATTTCATGAGCTCCCAGGAACATCTCAGCACCAGAAGAAAGGCCAGTAAGATCTGGGTTTGCCTTCACAGTACAGAGGGAAGCTGGCAAATGGCCCAGGCAATCTGAATAAGAAAATAAAGTGGGAATCCCTCAGGGAGAGTTGAATATTCAGATTTCTTTTTCTATATTTGCACTGCCTCATATGCAAGAGAGGCGAGGCAGCGGGGAACCGGTCTCCATGAACAGTTTGGTTTGTCCTCAGCATCCCCCTGTCTCCCTAGTCAGGAATTATTTTTCTGAAAGCCTTTACCTTTTTTTTCTCTGTTAAGGAATAATTACTGCTTTTAGCAGTTACTTCTATGTGTTTTAAATAATCATAGGCTTTCTGGGGGGAGATTCTCAGGGAAACTTCCAACTTGGAAAAGTCTCATATTTGTTCAGAGTCAGACCAGGAAAGCCTCAATTCTCCCACTGAAGCAGTCTGTCCTGTGGGATGCTCCCCCTCCTGGAGTGGACATTCAATCCCTTTCCTGCTGTCTGGTGGCTTTTAGTTTGTCACAATATGAGACTGAAGGGAAAGAAACAATCTTGATTTATTTTTTGTCTTTTGTAAGATGAGCAAAATGTCTCACTGGACTGCTGATGAATCCTGGGCCACAAGAGAGTGTGTGACAATCATTTACCGAAAGAAATATGCAATTTTTTTCCCCTTTTTTATGTGTGTTTGACTAGTTCAGAGTACCTAAAGTTTAATTAAGCAGTAGCTGCTTTTTATGTGAATACCTGCATCATAACATCAGTGTGATGACTGAGATCAGAAGCCAGCAAGAGTGGAAAACATTAATGAAAAATGAAACCCACTTCCCCCTTATTACTGAGCAACCATCCAATTTTGCTCCAGGCATTGCAATTTTTTTTGTTTCTTACCTTGTGTCTGCTTGCTAAGGATAAATAGCACATAAAGGGTGTTGGTCCGCTGGCTTGAAATTGTGAAATTTAAAGGATTTTTTCTGTCTAGAAATGTATCTTGTCAATGCCGAGCTGAAAATACTCCTTAAAAACTCCCTTTGACCCGGTTTGACCTGCTGGACTTTACACCTGCTATCTGGCTTATCAGATACACTCTTTGCTGGCTGACAAGTGCTTTGATATGATTTTAATCCCCCCGTTCCACCCTCCTTTTCCCCGTGGGATACAAGGAAAACCTCAACATTACTTGCCAGCGTAGTGGCTATGGAAGGGAGGTGCTGAGTTCTTTCATGAAATTCCACGCACAGTTTTTAGCGGGAAGGCTGTCTGTCTGTGGTGCATTACATCCTGGAGAAGAAGGTACCCAAAGCGGATGCTGAGGCTTCACGCAGTGCACAGACGTACCTCCCAGACATAAAATGACTCCAGTAGGTTGGAAGTAGCAGTTCAGCTTAGGTCTTGCTTAGGTCATGTTCAAACAGGAGATAAATAGGCTGGAAAACCTCAACATCTCTGGCTCTCAAGCAAAGACCAGTGGATTTGGGCTGACTTATTAATATACACAATATAATTAAGCAGAGTTCCCAGGATTTCTTCTCCTTTCTGTGCCACTACCTCAGGGGAAAGAGCAATGTCACTCCATCTCATTAAGGTCTTCACATTAGCAGTATATTGTTTAGAGCGAGCAAGAGGCAAATAAGATCCTTGCTGCTGACTGCCGTTCCCCTTCCATTCACAAGCTGCAGAAGTGCCCATGAAGACATCATTGTAAAGTCAGTTTTGATAATACATAATTCAGTGTCTTCAATTTGGCCCTCAAGGCAACTGTGGTATTTTATATAATGGCTTTACTCACAAGGGGGAAATTAATTGCATCTTCCTAGCTGGTTGCTCAGAGCTACAACTGCATGTGCACGAGGCAGACTCCCCTTAGGAGTCCTGATTTTTGTCAGAACAATCAGAAATTGTCTCTATGTCATTTATTATTACAACAAAAACAACCGAGCAGCCTATATAAAATACAAATCTAGGTCCATTTAAAACCGATATGCCTTATTGCTGCTATGAACAGCATGTTTTAATGAAAGTGAAGAAAGAATAGATGTCTGTGGTATTTGCCTGATGTAATTTTGGAACACTTGGCTATAGACAGGGAAGGCTCTGAAGAAGACAATTGTGGACATATTGCAAATGGGCATCCTTTTACTTATTCATTCACACTTTCATTTGGCCCTTGGGGCTTGTAGGGAAATTAAAATGGCAAAAGCAGAACAGGATGATTCAAATAACCCCTGCTGTCCAGGCTGTCACGTATCAATAAAGCCACTCACCTAACAAAAGATTGTTCATGTAAATATTCACTGCCGTTCACACAAAGAAACATTATCCCACCTGGCTGGAAAGTTCAGTGAGGTGAACATCGATCAGAGTCTAGGAAATCTGAAGTCTAAGAGACAAAAGCAGAAAGTTTCTAGAAGTATGATTATGTATTTTTTTATATCATCATCTCACATTAGAGCCCTCGTTACAGCTAGGCTCCCAACATGCTAGGTGTTATAAGCACAGAAAGAGTAAAAATGATCCTTGCCTCAGACCTGTGATGAAGCTGTTGCAGCTGCCTGTTACTCCTTTACAGGTATTTTTGGGGGGTGCTGAGCTGCCAGAACATGGTCCCACAACGCAACTTGCACAACAGGGGACCCGCAGCCCCGCTGGGCAGCACACTGCTGCGTGCCCCCGCCAGTGGGTTCTCCACCCAGCACCAGCATAGGTGCTTTTTATTTCCCCACCACCACTGCAAATAGTTCCTTTCTTTCAAGAACGAGTTAGCTTTTCAATGAAAAATCAGTGAATCACAGTAGTCTTTTTCATGGTGTTTCTCTGGGGTGTTTCATCAGCTCTTCCCTAGGAATGTCACTAAAAGCACAAGCTCATTTTGCTGCATGCTTTGTTTAACCCAAGCTAGTATTTTTAATAAGAAAATAAGATTTCCTAGGCGAAGGAGAATCAGACTCTTCCATAAGGAGTGGAAATGGTGGGGTCTAATTTCCCATGCCCTATAAGCTTACTGCTCTTCACCACATTAAGTCCAGCTCCCGGCCTCTGTTCTCCATAACGTAAGTGCCTCCAGTTCTCTGCCGTGTTCCTAGTCACAAAGTCACAGATTGGTAGAGGTTGGAAGGGGCCTCTGGAGATCATCTTGTCCAGCCCCCTGCTTGTGCAGGGGGACACAGCACTCTGGATGTGGCCTCCCTGGGGCAGAGCAGAGGGGGAGGAGAACCTCCCTCGCCCTGCTGCCCACGCTCCTTTTCATGCCCCCCAGGGCACCGCTGGCCTTCTTGGCCACAAGGGCACGTTGCTGGCTCAGGGTCACCTCGCTGCCCCCCAGCACCCCCAGGGCCTTCTCAACAGAGCTGCCTTCCAGCAGTTCAGCCCCCAACCTGTACTGGTGCCTGGGGTTGTTCCTCCCCAGGGGCAGGACCTTGCACTTGCTCTGGTTGAATTCCATGAGGTTAGTCCCCACTGTACCCCATCACTGCCCCTGCCTCCATTGTTCCCCACTTATATTGACCTACAGTTCATTCTTGGGAGGTGATTTCAAACAAGCAAAATTATCAGCACTGTGGCGGTTCACAGCTACAGCCCTTACTTGGGTATTTTTTACTCTGCTGTCTTTCACAGAGGAAAAAAATGTAGGAATTTAAATACCCCTTTAGCAAATGTGGCTGGAAATGGTTGGTGGGAAAGGAAAGATACTGATGACACTGGGTGGACAATAAGAGGAAGGATGTACACAATCACTTAAGTCTCTAGTAACAGCTAAAAATAATGGGGAACCACCTCAGAAATGGACTTCAGCTTTTCTCATTTGGAGATTTACTTCAATTTTTACTTTTCAAATTTTGTTACCAGTCCTGCTTCTGCCTTAATCTTGCACCAGGATCAGAGAGGTGAAGGGTAGTCAGAACCTCCACATATCTCCATGTTTCACCAAAACTGGTAAGAGCTGTCTAAGAACCAACAAACTCATTTCATTTTACCCACTGATAGCAAACGAAAATGTCCTACTTTTACAGGCAGATTGCCAAAACGGAGGTTGGAAAGCATTGCATTCCCTCACTGATCCATTCCTATCTGCACTTTACATACTGCTGCACCTAATGAAGCTCAGGAAAGGGACATAAATCCTTGCTTATGCCAAGACACTGACTTTGAGCAGGTGCGCCAATTACTGATTTAACAAAAGAGCTGGATTTAAGTAACGCATGGGAATATAACCTTGTTCTCCATCCCTTCACTGAAGACCTTTCCAGTAAATGGAATTACAAATTGCACAAATCCAGCAAAGGACGGTAGAAGGCAATGCTGGCATTACTGCCAGTTACCAAATCGCATCACATCAGTCCTGCCCACAAATAAGGAAAGCAGACTCAAATGTGGGATCTCCCATGAACCCCAGAATTTCACCCCTCTGGTGAGAAACAGTCACTGTGGCCATCTGAGGTTCGGATAAGCCTCATAAAAGCTGGGTGAAGATAGCAGAGTGTTGCAATAACAAAAAAGCCATTTATTGTCTGCCTCTTTCCCACGTGAGATGTTCTCCTGCTGTCACAGCAAGGGTTTGCTCAGAACAACGTCAGCACCATCACATGGTGTGGCTGAAAGAGATCCCTCTTTCTTTCTGACACACATGCCCACGCACACACTCACGCACCCGCTCTGCTCTACCGCCAGGGCGCCTAAACGTGTCCTGCCAAAACTCCGGAGTTCGATATCCCCAACTCCCCTCTCACACTGGGCAGCAGCTAGCTCAGGTTTCTCCTCTTCTCCAATCCTTTATAAGCAGACTTGTTGCTTTGAGTTTAAGGAGGCCATGGAGGAGGAGAAGACTGGAAGAAAAAATATCTATACAGATCAGTCCAAACATTCACTCCCGCCTCTGACACTGGCCAGGAGCTGGGACCTTGGGGAAAAATGTGAGACACAAGAAAGGCAATTGGAAATACACACAGAAAATCATCCTTCCCTGGTCCAGTGACCCAGCTTCTGGCAACTGACAGTTTCAGGATTCCCTGAGCTTAAGGAAAAGTCTAGGCCATTTTTGTGATTATTCATGGGTCTACCCTCCAGAAACATGCCTGATGGCTTTTTGACAGCTGTGTGTTCCCCATTGTGTGCAGTGCTATGCAAACACCTTTAACCAAACACTCGATCAAAGCGGAGGACAGAGAGGTGCCCAATGTGCACGGTGCCATGCCACATGTGAGGGCAGAGGCTGGAGCTGAAGGAAACCTCACAAAGCCCACACGGTCAGCTGGACCAGGGTTTATAAGGAGAAGGATGATAATGCCTGACAGAAGACCTGGGGCTCCTGCTTGTGTGTGAACACCTCCATTCTCACCCACATGAACTCAGGTCTTGGGATATCACCGTGCTCTTGGCCAACCAGTCTGCATGACCGTAGACCTCCATGTTAGCACCGAGCTAGGGTTTCCATGGAGGCTTGTCCACATCTAGCATTGGTGGAGCCTTGTCCAGTCCTTTCTCATCACCCAAGAGACTGGTAAATCTCAGTGATTTTGCGCCAAGGACATGACCTCAGTTCTTCCCTGTCCAGGACAAACCTCTGAACCCTTTAAATGTCTGCATATCCAATTTCCCGTCCTTTGCCTGTCTCATCTCTGAGATGCCATATTGAATGTCTCAGACGTGCAAGGCAGTATCTCCCTGTGGCATGTGAGGGACTGGTGCCACATCGATGAGACATGAGAAGTTTGCTGTTACAGAAGTAGTTCCCTGGGACAAAGCAGCTGTCTCTGCACTCCTAGCAGATGTGCTCCAAGTCTTAGTCTCAATGGTCCAGCACTGGAGATAGCCCAGCAAATCCAAAAGTGTTTCTTTCTGCCAGGAATTCTGAGACTTTTAGGGCTTTCACAGAAGAAAAAATTGGATGGAGGAGGATGCATAGAAAGTGTGTATGGGAAAGGAAGAAAGCTCAGTTCCCTGTCAAGTTCAGCAGTGGAAGTGCCTTCATGAAACATTCATGCCCACTTTGAATATTATATAAGAACTGTTAGTGAATGATTCATGCCATGTGTCATTTACTCACCAAGCGCACAGATTGTTTATAAATATGTTATAGTCTATCTTTGGAAATATAAACGACTGTAATTAAAGACTCCTGGTTTTAAGCCTGGTGAAGTCAGTTAACTGTGGTATAATGGTTACTGAACGCTGTTTTAAAATACCATCTGAAAGGTCTTTACATATTCATGGGGCTGTTGCTTATACCTTGCTGTTGGGGACTGTAATTAGTTTTTCCAGCTATGGTGTTAGAGAAGGGCTTTAGATCAAGGGTACAGCTTAAAATGCATGCTGGCTGGAAATCTGATCTTCAGTTTCTGTTGATTACAGTGCACCAAATCCTCTGTAGGTGTAAATCTGCTTACTTAACTCAATATATTACACCAAATGGAAGAATTTAGCCTAACCTTCATGTTCCCTTTTGACTTTTGGTATTTAGTAGTCTGACATACTATTTAACAACTGCATGTTCCACTCCAGGGACCATCCTCTTTAAGGTGGACAACTGGTGCATATGAGGATGCAGTGTACCACGAACTTTCTGATGTACCCAGCCCCAGTAACTTTTTGTGCTCGCACGCGCACTGAGAAGAGATCAGTCACCTTTTGAAGTAGTTCCTGTCATTTCTTCAAGGTTTAGAGCTGCAAAGTTGTCAACTTAGTCACAATCAAGCAGCAAAAAAGCCTTCCTGGGTTAATCCTATATTTCTTCTCCCTTGGAAAGTATCAACAACAGGAAGTTTTGATAATGAACATTCTCCAACCATGAGTAGGATACATCCCCTCCCCTTTCTAGCCTGTGTGTGCAGTTGGACTCATTCATGCTTCCCACAATACCTCCTGAAACCACATGTCTGGTTTCAGACATAGGAGGAGATCTGCATGAACTTGCTCCAGCTTGGGAGCAAGTCCCTGCCGTGCTTGGGCTTATCTCCCATGAAACACTAAAAAGAGAATATTTGACAGGCAACAGGTTCTTGCAGAACACCAGTGCCCTAAACACTTCTGCAAGCTTGTCCTAAGCAGCTGGGGTTAGGCTGTTTACTTAGAAGAATTCAGCATTGGTTCAAAAAGAAGAGGTGGGTTGCAGCAGGAATCCAAGAATTTAGGAGAACTGGGTCTACATATAGATAAAAAACTTTCCCCAGGATGCAGCTGATTTAACAAAATCTGCTACATAGATTCTGAAAGGTCTGAAAGAGCTTAGCAATCAAAGTATGAGGCTACAAAACAATTTTCTTACTTGCTCCTTATTTCTCGCTTACATGCTTGTTCCCTTGTCATGTAGAGCTAACATTTCCCTTAGAAGGACAAGAGCAGGAAAAAGGTAGGGAGACTACATTTTTGGTTCCGTTACAGACACCTGTTCTTTTGCCAAAGATGCACTGTCTGTCTCCAACACTCACACTGTTACAAGATGAAGTGTGCAGCTGAAGTGCTACTGAACATCACGTGGCACCTCTGAAGAGGCTTCATGGACCAAGCCATGTTTAAAACAATGTCTAGGAATGGATGAAGTTTTGTTGCTCTTAACTGAAGGACATGGTTGTTTAAGGGATGACTGGCAGATTAAGAGGCGGGACTGAACTACTAAGAAGAGGAGCCACAGCTCCCATCAAAGCTTTTCTTGAAAGATCTCTCTTTGTCTTTGTAAATGTTGGGAAGTTTTTCCTCTAATCAGGTTGCTCTAGACATTCCTTCTCTGGTTCATCAGTGGAGCCGTCTATCAAGGGGCAACAGTTCAGAGCAGGACCTGTTAAATTTAGTGCTGGGGTGGAGGAGTTTTGCTTTGGACATCATATGTTAGTCATTAGAAGCAGCTCTGCAGTTTAATGCTACCAAGTCTGGTTGTTTATCACCTCTGGGACACAGTACGACTCTCCTCACCTTCCAGCTCACACTCAAGCTACTCTGCAGGAAGGGGCTGAGTTTTTCTGGGGTCATGAAAGAATGTCCAGTTCATCTATTTTCCTCAATATTTTTCATTTCTTGAGTGCTTATATCTTTGATGAAGGGTCTGCTTTGGCAATACTTCCAGACTAGCTAGAAGCATACAGAAGTTCAACCTCCTTAAACTGCCAGATGACTTCTGCAGAGTAAGCAATTCAGAAAAGTAAAACTAAATATCAAAGTCAAATTCTAAGGTTTGATCCTTTCACAGCTCTGCTCCTGTTTCCAGCTTAAATGTCATAGCAGCTCTTAAAGTTTCCAAACAGCAGTTCATCACTAGAGCCCTAACATTAAAGACATGGAAAAATGCTTTTCTTGAACTCCTGTTTTCAGTTGCCTCTAAATTTGACAATTTTAACTGTGAAAACTGGGATTATCCAGGTATCTAGATTATCCAGACAGTGATTTTGAAAAGTTTTAACAAAATTGCCCAGGTTTTCTTCAGCAGAATGAAAATTCACTGCTCTTTTTAATTTTTTCCAGGTGGTTTTGGTTGGAAAGAGGAACTGAAAGGTGATGGAGAGAGGGCCCTGCAGCACTTGTCTTAGCAGCAGGCTTCAAACTTTGAATGTCGCCTTCAGTGCAGGAGCCCTGGACCAAACCTAGCTTCCTGAAGGACACGTAGGCAAGACCACAGTGAAAAGAGTCATCTTCTTCCTCCCTTGTTCCAGTCCCATCTCTTCCCCTGGATAATACCCGGTTTTATGTATTTCACAACACTTCTCCTTGATCAGGATCTGGTACGGTTGTCACCGCTCCATTCTGTAGATAGGGTAGCTACAGAGCAGAAAGGCTGTGCAATGCCTTTTCTATAATAGCCTCAGACTTGCCCTTGTCTTGTGAAATGCCAAACCTACTTGTCAGGCTCCAGTGTCAGTCGAAGGAGCAACTACACTATGAACAACAACACTGCAAACCACTGAGGAAAAAACGTGTAGGAGAGTACTAGAGTGCTAGAAACTAGAAACTAGAGTGCCCTCCAGTTCTGCTCTAGCCATGAGGTCCTGTTCCTTCTCGACAGCCAAGACCACCTCTGGATGTCCGATTCCCACCTTTCTGCAGCTCCGTGGTGTGGCTGAGCTTTCCAAAGAGCTCTGAGGTGAGCAGCACCTGTGCACATCCCCTGAGAAGGTGCACAGAGATAAAAGTGCCAGTCAACAGCTCCCATGTCTTGGACCCAGTGGCAGAGCTGCATGAGCACTAAAAATCTCAGTTTCAAGCCCGTATGTCTCAAATAAGGAGTGGTTATAGGTGCATGTATCTGTATTACTTTGGGCTTGGGTTTGGTCTGGGTTTCCTTTCTTTAAAGAAAAGGAGAGAGAAGAGTAAGTAGGGAACACTGGCTAAAAGTCTTGTCTTGAAGCACCATGTTTGAGGCACAAATGTTAAACAGTAAGGCGAGGCAAATGACACAATTGTGCTTGCCCACGTCTGGTCTTGTATGCAAAGGATATGCCAGGAGAGCAACTATCCAGATTTAGGCCAAGACAAATGGGAGTCTAAAAACCTTATAGAAGAGGGTAGAGAGGATATGTACAGCAAGACCTGGCTGGTGAGAGGCTCAACTGGTGACCAGGGAGGCACGTTTCAACTTTCTGCCCTGAGCACAAGCTGTGATAGTGGAAGAGCAGTTTGCAAAAGGAATTTAAGGAGGACAGTAATGCTTTCTGGCTTCTTCCTTGCCGCAAGCCCAATTATACTGGTAGTCATGTCCAGGGGTGGAAATCCCTCAGCAGAACTTTTCCACATCCCATTGCTACAGTCACGGGGCATCTTCCTGCATTGGCCATCCCCTCTGGGCAGATGAGGCCAAGGATGTGTGCACAATGGCAATCAGTCAAAGATGAGAGATTTCAATTTAATTTCATTTCAACCTCTCACCCGAGCTGTTAATGCTTGGGAAAGGCTTTTAATAAAATGGGACAAACGGTGATCTCATTTGCCGTAACTAACACTATCGTTACAGATGCACCATCTGATTCCAAGCACAGACGATCAGAGGATTATTGGATTAATTCTAATCTGATAATTGATTCATTCTGGGTTTAGTCTGCCTGTAAAGCAAGATAAGATCTTAATATTGTGCATTCAGCACAACAGCCACTTGCCTTTCAGAGCAGCCTTTAATTTCTGAGAGTGATTAGCTCATACCACATCCCCAGTTTGGCACAGTCCCAAAATGTAGGAGAATTTGGAGCAACATCCAGACTTCACAGCTGGCTCTTATCTAAAGGAGGGGCCTGGCTATTTTCATGGCTATTTACTATTGAGGCAACATTAAACTCTAGAGCTGGACACAAGTACAAGTTTGATCATGTACAAACAAAAAGGAGAGGCTGTCCCAAGAGACCTTACAACTCCATAGCTGATTTGCCACAGAGAAAGGGGAAAAACAGTGCAGTTGAAAATATTATTAGGAACAAAACTTCATATTCCATACGAATGCCAGGCCTGGAGGTAGACTGTGGGGATGGACATGCAGACACATTGATTGCTGTCAAGGTTAGGACCTGGACACAGTTAATGCTTATCTAGGTATCACTGATAATGTGGAAAAGCTTTCTGGTTCTTTAGAGAAGAACCTGTCAGCGTGCACAGTCAGGACGTGGCCTCAGGGCATGCTGCTGTGAAGCGACTCCTGTTTCACCTTTGCCACATGTACTATCCACCTGAAAACCGCTCATCTAACCAGCTCAACACATCTCAAGGGAAAGATGAACAAGATCATCTGTCAAGAAGCATTCTTGGAAGACATTTCAATAAATCTGTCATCCATACCACTCTTTTCTCTGCCTGTACCCCTTGTCCTGCTGCATCTCCATTAAAGTTTTAAGCTTTTTGAGAAAGGGAGTACATATGTCAGTCTGTTTTTACGCCACCTACTGCAATAGACATAAGCACTAGTCACACAAAGTCTTTCTCAGAACTAAGTCTTTCCAGCCACATAGTTCAGCCTTGATGAATGGAGGTGACTGAACTTCTCTCAAGACTAAGGCCCAGGAAAGAGGTCCAGAAGGGAAGAGTGTATGTGTGCAGTGAGACACATCTGAGCTCTGATCCTGGCAGTCAGTAAAGTTTCAAGTTGCCTATGGAGAACTGCTTAATATCATTTGCAATGCCATGTAACTTGTTCGTGGAATGGCGTGTCCTGAATCCTCCTGTTAACAGAAAGACATGGGAACCAACAAGACTTTTTGCCTGCACCAGCAGTGAATTCCCTGCTAAGAAGGGAAGTCAAGAACATGTGAAGGTAGTGCCAGTGGGAGTGAGTGGGTGTGTGAGTTAACCAGGTAGGGTAAAAGCTCTAAACTTATAGGTTCTTCAATAAACCCAGCATTCAGATTCACTGCAGACTATCATTTGCTCTCCCTCACCCATGACATCCTCTCAAGTCTGATGTCTGAATCTGTGAGCTCAATTCCACCCTGAACTTCTACAGCAAATCCTTGATCGCTCTTGCTGTGGGAAGACTTTCACATCACACAGGCAAGGGCTCTGCAGTAACAAGAGCTGGCATCTGCCATGGGGAGTCTCAGTTTCAACAGGAACCATAGAGAAACCCCCAGAAAGGGTGTATAGGGCAAAAGGCCTGCAGAACAAAAAAAAGACCAGGATGATAACAACACAATTGTCACGTCTGCTGCCTGCTCCCAGGCCCACAATGCCTCCATTGCCTCCGCATTGTGCCTCTCCAGGGCAGGGGTGATGCAATCTAGAAGAGAAGCAGGGCCAGCAATAGGCTGTTCTTTCCTACCCAACACCCCATCAGCAGCTTCCTCTTACTTCCCAGCACTTTGCAGAGCTACATGTCCATGCATTTGTGTGGGAGGATCTCAGGGCCTTGGGATGGGCATGGAAATGGAAGAAGACTGTGTAGGGTGTGCAGAGGCTAAATTTGGTAGAGGGTGGAGGGGAGGGTACCCAAACCTTCAATATGGCCTATGCTATTGTCACAGATCCTAGAGAGAGCAGAACGCCTATGACCTGGGGAACAGAGCAGGAGAGAGAGAAAATAAGGGGCTTCCCTTTACCCACTGCTCCTAAAACCTCACTGCCAACAGGATCATGATACCAGATAGCATCCAGAGCCTCTGTTGTTGCTCATTCTTGTGAAATGGTATCTTCAATCAAGCCCAAATGGTTTACGCACACCCCTGTGAAGGAGTCAACATCACTAAGGCTTCATGGTCTAAGATCACTCCAAAATGTCTGCTGAGGAATAAAGACCACTCTGCCAAATCTCCAACCACTTCGTGGCTATGTCTGCACCATTCCTCTGTCTCCCCTTCATCTTTACCTGCATCCCTTTGAGCTGAATTACAATTTCTTAGATGGCATTGGCACCAAGCTTGCCAACTCATGGTCTAATAAAATCACACTGCACCCCCCTTTCTCAAGTAGATTACTCCAGTATTTCAATTATAGTGCTGGTAATTAGAAATGTTAGAGAATGAATAGCAGCTTCATTTAAATAGAGGCCAGAGGAATATCTTCTCCCCCAGACACATTCCCAACCAGTTTAATTGCTCCTGAAATGCTGCTCAAGGCTAGCAAGAAGACCATCAGTTGCTATGAGATGGCTTTTGAAAGATGCAACATACATAGCACGGGTGGGGACTGGGTGACTGGTGATGTTATTTTCTACCTTCTTTTCTGCCCACACAAAAGGTAGAAATAATGGTGACTGCATAGGGATCAGACCTTTCCACACTAACCACACCCACAAAAATAACACCCAAATTAAAGCAATGAACATTTAAAGGGGTTCATAGATATTTCCACTTAATTTCTGAGTGTAGGATTCATAAGCAGTCGTCAGGAAGGACATGGGGGCTGGAGAAAGTCTTTAACATATAAGAGAAAGTAAGAAGGGTTAGAGGAGAGACACGGGATCTGTGTGTCTCTCTCAGTAAGTCTGATTGCCAGATGTAACAGCCACGTCAAACCAGAGCACTTCAATGGGCAATGCTGCTTCCCTATGGGCCGTGCAGCGACCTGGCTGGACATGTCACATCACTGGGTGAAAGCTTTTAAAGGTACTCCTTTGTCTTCTTAGGAACAGTACATACATGAACCAGAGGAAGCTGCCAGCTTCCACAGAATTTCATTTGGCAGGGGGGGATGACTCAAAATAAACAGATATCTCATGAGATCTTTTAAAAAATGATTTTTTAAACTTTTTTTGGCCTAACATTTCCCTTAAAAAATAATTTTTGGGTAACTGTGCTACAAAATTCAAGATAATTGCAGGTGGAACAGGACATTTCAGTGTTATTAAAATTAATTCTTTTGATTTGACATTAATATGACTCCAGTTGTGATTTGCTGTGGGAAACTTTTATACAGTACAGGTTGGCTCCAAATAACATTGTCCCTTTTCACTGCTGAGGGTTCAATGCAAAGTTTAAGATGCACCTGCAGGGCTGATGTCCTGGAACAGGAGAACCTGATTCTTCTTGACCACGTCCCTTGTGTTACTCTTTGCACTTATGCAGGATGGCAACGCATCCCTAGTGCTGGGAACAGCAATGGGCTGTGGTGTGTGTCCCCAGGTGTGTGTACCTGCTCCTGTTCTGAGAGAGGAAGGGCCTCGCTAGATGGGGAAGAAAAGAGGAAAAGAAATCAACCTGATTTGTGCAGAGGTATTGATCCTGAGCTCTAAGAACATCAAAATATCTTTCAGACTGTCTTAGAGTAAATTCCTGGTCTCCATGAAGCTGTAGGAGCATTGTCAGGAACTGCAGGGCAGTTAATGATGCCAAGCAGAGAGCTCCAACCTAAGAAACGCTCTTATGAGGTTTGATACAACTGCATAGACATAATCCCACAAAGCTTCACTAGAAGATGAATCATTTGAACTTTTAAAGTGATGTTCTTGGAAACAGATTCATCCCAGACAGCATCCACACAGAAGGGATCCATTAAAGGCTCTGCTTTCAAACAGCACGACTTTGTCCAGCCCCAGATATCTCATTAACACTTCTGCAAAGTTTTGTTGCTGTTGTCCTTTGATCAGGACAATTTTTATGAGTGTTTCTCCATGGAGTTTGAATATAAGCCAAGTAACAAACACTAAGCATGTGTGACTGCAACGTGTCTTGCCATTCAGATGATGCTGCTTCAGACAGAAAAGCAGGGGCAAAGATAGGGAATGTCTCCCAGATGACAAATATTGGCAGAAACCTTGCAACTTGGACAAAGAGTATTGTCTTTTTGCTACTACCCATGCAGTGAATATAAAGGCCATGGGTACAATATAAGCCTTGATCTTACAGAAACTTCTGAACACAAATATTTGAATACATAAAAACATTCTAATTAAGTACAGGTTGTCCCATGATTACCTACAGCTCTCAGCTAGCATTAGTCTCTTATGCTGGCTGTGTAAGTGCAGGTTTTGGCTCACATCAGCTCACCACCTACATAGACAAGAAGCACAGGCAGATCAGGGACAAGAGACATGGTGCCGCATGCAAAAAAATCAGTATTCAGGCTATGAGAATTCCCACATGGGTGGACTTGCTGGGAAGATTTATTTCCAAGAGGGCACATACACCCTAGCAAAAAATAAGTTGTCGGTCATACAAGCTCCATCTGGCGTGTAGCATGCAGTGCACAAATGATTGTGTCTGTCTGACCCAATGACTGGAGGTGCTTCAAGGTCGCAACACAGACTGTTGTCTGGGCAGGCTGGGGACATACTGTCTCCTTTGTCTTCATTGAATTCTGTGCACACAGCCCTGGGGTAAGAATTCAGTGGTTAAGGAATGCGTAGGCATGGAAGCTCTCAGATCCTCTGCAAACCCTCCTAGCATCAAAAGCCTCAATTCAGACTGAAACCATTGCTGTTCGCAGAAAGAAGCCAGGCTTCTGAGTTCCTTCTCGGTGCGCAAGCATTAAGTGTGCATGTGTGTGGGGAGGGATGATTCAAAAGGTCCCCACTGCAAAATGAGTCACCAGCTAGGCTTGTTTTCTGTGCTAATTTCAAGGTAAATTTGCTTTAGCAGAGGCAAAGATCAGGGTTTTAAGGGCAAAGGGTTAATTTGCAGCTTGGTCCAGTCTCCCCCAGGATGTGCTATTGCTACCTTGGATGATGCAGCTGGGTAGGAGGAAGGCAAATCCAAGGATTATAGTGATAGCTTGGCATTGGTATAGGCATTTTCACATCCTTGCTTGACTACAGGTGAGTTTCAAGCCCTGAGAAACTCACTTGGTCTCATGTCCTCAGAGGTATTCATCATCCAGCTCCTGTAGAAAACAACAAGGACTGATTGTGGGGATGTATCTGTCTTGTCATTAAAGACCGGGATATCTTTGTTGAGTGGATTTTCAGACTCTGGAAGACACATTACAAATTTTAAGATGAATGGCCAACTTTTATGTAAATTGCAGAGCTGACACACACAAAAAAAGTGTTAGTGAGCACAAAGTGGCCAGGTAGTAAGATAATGGGAGTCCCTGCTGTATCCATCGCACAGAATAGTTACTGAAACAGGACAAAACTCAGAATATCCAATATGTTTTCAGGATTCCTTATCAAATGGCTTTACTTTGCTGAAGCTAGAAGAAATCCACTTTAGATTCAAGTGACATAATTTTTCTATTGTAGACAGAACAATACAGCCAAGCCTTAGCAGAAATGGCACTTTGAGAGTCTTGAAATTAAATGTTTTGATAATTTTTCATTGATCGTTTTGACTCATGTGTGACCTCCCCACAAAGATTTTCCACTCCTCAGTTACCAAAGCTGTCAAAAAATTCTGAATCGTAAAAAAGCCATGTAAGGGAAAGTCCATTTACTGCACTTTACATATCTTCATATGAGCAGTTGTTGATATTTCTTCTACAGCACATCCCTCAATGGAGAGAGGAAAACAAAAGGTCAGTTTCATATGAGAAAGAAACTTTGAAAGTGTTTTCACTGCAATCAGTGTCTTTCGTTTCATTATTTTATTTACTCAAGTCTGAAGGCAGAATTCTTGTATAGGGTAAAAGGCAGAATTATGGGGAGTGGTTTTGGCTCTGTGTTTAGTGATGTGCTGTTGGAGTCAGTAGCTTCTGCCTAGCTTGGCAGTAACTGAAATTCTCTGATGTTTAGGGAAAAGGATTTAGGATATTGATCCAGTTTTCAGTGGACGAATGTCATTACCTGTGAATTACAGACATCACAGTTGGTCTGTCTGCAAGTGGCCCAATACTGAGAGTTGGCGTTAAGTGACTGTGGAAACCGATTTGTCGCTGACACAGCCAGGTTAGAGGAATACTGAAGTGTGTTCATCTTCAGTGAGGATCTCAATAAGGCGAGCAGAATGACTTGAAAGACCCATTTAAAGAACAGATTCCAAGCACAGCTATGGAGTAAAATACGAATGAGACTTACTCTGCAGACACAGAGAATAGCATTTGTCTGACTAGTACAGTGTTCCCTTAGCTGCGGGAAACTTCAAATCCTCAACTCAAGCCCATTTCATAAATACATTCTACAGTAATAATAAGATTTCTCACCTTACAAATACCATCATCAGTTAATCCTCACACATGTAAATATTAGCTCTTTTATCCCAATAGAATGTAAGCTTTATAAGGAAGAAAAGCAAATTCACATCCACATCCAGCATCCAGCAAGAATCACGGCATGAATTATTAAAAGCCAGCGTTCAAAACCTTCCCTTTTGTGGGAGCAAAATGTTGCTAAGATGGATGTTCCTCATAAAGCCAATTTTGAAGTGAAAGAAGAACTTATATCCATTTTGGCACTTATCTGTCTACCCATTCATTATCCATCTGTTTAGTACTCTTTCAGGTTTTTGAACTCAAGGTTAAATTCTAACCCCACTAGAGATAATAGGGTTGAACCATCAGTGTCAATAGGATTAAAATGACATCCTTAGTGATTTTCCTGCGAGTTTGCACAGCTTCCCAGAGCTCAGAACTGAGTAATAATTCAGCAGATTCATAGATTCTGGGAATTAGCATTCCAAATTGTGAATAGTAGGATGGAGAAGCTGTTCCATTCGTCTTGACTTTTTTGGACAAATTCTGCTAGGAGGTAATTAGAGGTGGCTCTTGTTGACTTTGCAGGCAGGTCACGCAGAACATACAGTTCCAGTGTAACCTACATGAGAGACGTTCTTTCTTTGCCATGTCACTCAGACCATTTTACAGGATGAAGAGAAAGTGAAGGGTGTTTTTTGGGTGGTTGCGGCAATCCAGGTGTATGCTGCCTGCTGTTGACCCTCCAACTTGAAAACACCAGGAAATGTTTGGCTTCTTTGGTTGACATTTAACCCAGGAAAGAATAACAAATAAGGATTTCATTGTAAGGCCGTTGAAATCAATGAAAAAATACACCTTCACTTTTTGGACTTTAGATAATCTTCAAACACATTTCATCTACACACAAGCTGACAAATCTTCCCCCAGTCCAGGGCTATGGTCTTTCATATTCCCATGCAGAGTGTACACCCAAAACATTGCACACCTGGGACAGCAAGGTGCTGGCGTCCTTTTCTTTTTGCGTTGAGTTGACTCCAGAACAGTATCATGGGAGATATGTCATACCTGTGGATCTGTGTATGACCAAAGACCAAATTGCTTTCTTCTGCATTGAAGCTGTCATTTGCCAGAAACACCAAAGAAACGAAGTCTGGCAGATACACATGCAGCTTTTCTTTGGAGATGGAATGAATGAAGATGAGTTACTGAGTGTCTGGCTGGTGGCAAGCACACACACCCCACTACATGCTTTGGATTGGTGTCAAAATGGCACCTCAGCTGAGCCAAGAATGACACATTCATATTCCAAGTGGCAGAAAAACCACTGTTGGTCATACTGCAAGCCAGGACTCCAAGGTCTCAGTATCTCCAAAAATACCCATGTACACTCATGCATGCACAAGTCCTGAGGACAGGTCTTACTCAAATTAGTTGGGAAGAACCCCAACAAAGTTTAGAGCCAGGGTCTTTAATTCATCTAGTAATGGAAACCCACCCCCACATTCACCTCTTCCTAAATCAGCCCTCCCCCACCATGTGCTGCTTTCTTGCTTTCTGTGGTCTCCTACCCTCACAGCTTCCTCAAACCAGGACCCATTCTACCTAATAACTCTCCTCCTCGTAACCATTTAGTCTTATTTCCTCTAAAAGCAAAGGCCCTGGAAGGACTTGTGTCACAACAGAGCACGAAGTAGAGCATAGAGCTCCCCCCTCACACAAGCACCTCTTATCACATCTGATGCTCGGTGGGAACTGCTCGTGCACAGATCCTTCTTTCATGGTCGTGTAAGGCGTAGATCCTTCACACATGCCACGGTGTAAAAGCAGCATCATACGGGCAGTTACAGCAGAGCAGCTGGTGCATGATTAAGTAATGGATAGGGATGGCTCAGACGCATGGGATGAGTGTCTGTATATCTTAAACTGTTTAAGCATGTCAATGGAGGTGTGCACACCTAGAAAGTTATGCACACACAAGCTGCAGCAACAGGACGCTCCTATTCATCTTCTCTGAGGGTGTCTCCAGTCCCACAGGTGCTGAACAGCAAAAGCAGCTCACTTACACTTGAATGCAGAGCAATTTTACAGAGATCTGGGATCCTCTGCTCTCTCACTGACCCTTTCTTTGAAGTTCTGCAGAACTGAAAATCAAATGGCCAGGATGAAAACAAGCCTCAACCAAAGGAAATGAAACAAACAACTGTCACCCTTGATAATTTAGCAAAGCTTGCCTTCACCCCAGTAGCTGCTGCTCCATGGAGAGCTCTGAGTGGGGATTATTGCTCACACAGACTTTTTTCCTCACACAAATCAGACCAACGTAAACCCTTTGGCAATGTGTGGTCCAGCTCCCCAGTATATGGAATAATTCGGGGCAGTATTGCTCTTCATTGTACTTTCTGGTGTTCAGTTGTCATTCCAGAGCCTCTGTTATTAGACAATTACAGTTGTCTCAGCAAATACATTGTTATTTAAAAATCTTCTCTGTTTTATTTCATTTGCGTGGAGTCTATAACTTGTTTTCAGAAAGGAAGAGAGACATCAAAAATAATATTCATCCTAAAGGCACATTTCTAAGAAATTTATAGCAGACTACTAGGTACTTAACAGGAGTTGAAATAACTAGTTTGTTAGAACAACTTAAAAGGTAGAGGCTGTAAGAAATCATTAAAATACTTTTTTTCCTAAAAGTGGGTTTTTCAAGTAAGCTTTTCACAAAGGTAACTTCCAGTTAATTTTTAAAATTATTTTCCATTGCATTGGAATGTGCAAAAGATAAGAAGTATTTTTTTAATTATTCTGCAGAAATTCCCTATGGGATATTTAGTGTAGCTGTCTCTTTTTACATTCTTCTCTGTGGATAAAGAAGACCAGGGTGGGGGTGGGGGTGGTTACACCTCCTGCAGCTTGTTATGGCCAGGATTCCAGGGAATACTTTCTATTAGCCAAATGTTGTTCCCTCTCTGCTTTTCTGTAAGGAGACCTCATGTTGTATCTTGAGGCATATATGAAAGCGAGGAAGCCTACTGAGTGGTAGAAAATAACGTTCTTGTAGTTCACCCCCAAAGGCAGTGTTACAGCAATTAGGAACTGACTCCATCACTTGTTTGAAATAAAAATGGTATTGAAATTTTCATACAAATGTTTAACGATTTCTAGCTGATTAGGTTATTTCAGCACTTTACACCCATCTCTAATATCTGTAACTTGCTCATAACATCATTGTTCTACAACTAGAACAGCTCTACAGACTATAAATTAGCCTTTTGTAAAGGCAGCCTCTGGACCAAGTGTGATCAATAGGATTTAAAAACATGCAAGGTAGATTTTGGTCAAAAGGCTTCCAGGATGTGCAGTAACAAACCCCTGGGAGTTGCTTGGGAGATTTCTGAATCCGAGGCTTTTTGGTTTCTGTATTTGTTTCTCTTCTGCGAAACAATCTGCCTCAGAGACATTATAATTTAGAGCCTGGCTGGCCCTTGGGTTGTGAATCTGTGTTTCAGGGTCTGTTGTATATGCACTGCAAAATCAAGGCTACACTGTGGCAAGCTAAAAGGGACGATATACAACTATTAATTAGGCTTTTTAAAAATGTCTGGTCATTCCATAGAGTTGCACGTGGATTCAGCCAATTCCTCCTCTCAGCATAGCTGGGAAGATAAGTTGGTTGGTGGGAGTGTGGGGGTGGGAGTCGAAGGGTAGGAGAAGTTTAATCATCTTTTCCCAAATTTGTTTTCACTAGCCAGAGGATTTTGTAGATAGAAGATGATAAATCCCTAGCAACACAAGCCCCTGACAGATGGTGTTAAATGGTTTTGAGAATATTTCAAAATCTGCCCTACTTTTTATTCCCCAAATGTTGTTCCCTCTCTGCTTTTTTTATACAGAATTTTCCTACACTGTCTCCCACATTCTCATTTGTGTTATAATTTATGCTTCCTTATGCTCCAAACCAGAATCCGAATCACCAATTTAAAAAGAGAAACAACCTGCTGAATTTTAAAGACAGTTCTTTTCCTCCCATTGGGCTGGGTATCCAATCCAAGAGCAAGAGGGTATATCAGGCTCATCTAAATTTACTTCCCATTCTCCGGGAAGGATTGTCTGGGTGCAGCACATGTAAAACAAGAAAGAGCTTGCAACCAGACCCATTCTGCAGAGAAACCAGACAATCTTCCTTTCACATGAACTTTGGTGAGTAAAGGCTTTGCCTCCCTGGTTTACCAGGGTGGGCATCCTGCAAGTAACTCCATGCAGCATTGTAGGACAAGGAGCGGCTCCTCAGTGTCGTGCAAGGAAACAGAGAAACATGAGGTTAAAGACTGTGGGAGAAATCAGCTTTTACAGTTTGATTTGAAAAGGGTGGTACTTAGAAGTATGGGAAGCATCTGGGTCAGCCCCCTGAGAAGGACTTAATGGGTTCTGGCTTCCTTTCAGATCCAAATGCCACCTTCTTCTTGCAGATAGGGCCCAAAGTCCAAACTCTGAAACAACTGATGATGCATTAACAACAAAAAAAAAAAAAAAAAAAACCCAAACCAAAAACACCAAAAAAGGTGCATTTTTTGGGTTGGTATGAAACATCAGGCCCGGACTTGTCTTTTTTCCACAGAAGGATGGTATTCTCCTTACCTTCATCAGTGCTTGTTAGTGACCTCATCTTAAAGCAAAGGAAGATCAGAGACTAATCACTGTCCTCCATGGAATTGTGTTCCAGTTACAGCTCTGAGGGCAACTGCCTTTTCCTAACAGCTCTTGTAGATAGCAAAGGCAGATCTCACCTTCTGTTCAAGGCTCCACTGTGAGCGAATCAAGGAAACCCTACAATGGGAAATACACTTTCAAGGGAAGCAGTCCACAACATCAGAAGATAAAGTTGCACAGGACAAAGTAAACTGATCTAATGGCTCACCGGTGTCAGAAAGGGAAACTCCCATTTCACTCACCCAGATTTTTCTCTTTTACATCCTCATCTTGCATATATTTTTCCAACTCATCAGATGATGCTGAGAGCCAGCAGAACTCCCTAACCTGGCAGAAAATGAACCTTCCCCTCAATCCCTCTTTCCAGAAAAAGAGGCAATGGGCTATTTCCATTGGTCCAGCAAGCTAAGCAGGACCAGAGCAGTCTGATGAACAAAGGCACCAATACAGCAGGGAGATGGAGCAAGAGAAAAGGAGGACAGAACTGGCAGCAGGAAAGAGAAAATGGGAAGAAAGTGTGTGAAAGATCCTGCCTTTTCATGGCAGCTCAGATGTTCCTGAAATCACACCTCAAATGTGACCATGAAATGCATTTCTTTGTTCCTCCTTCTGCTTTGTTGCTTAACCCTGCTAAGTCTGGAAACGAGTTTGTTGCAACGGGGACCTTACACTTGCTTTTAAGACCTGCTTTTCTGTATGTGGGTCTGGAAGCAACTAAGTTTACTGGTACTTCTGGTGGACGTCAGCTTTTAAGGATGTCAAGACATCCTGAAGTCTAAAATAACTGCCCTTCAGGACAAGAACACTGAATATTTATGGATCCCTGAAGAGAAAATGTTAAAGAGCTCACAGCTGACAACATTTTAATAGGATGCCGGAACTAGATCCCTGCCTGTTTTCCAGCAAATGTCTGGGAATGCTTGTTAATAGGCAGAAATAAACACATAAACTTGTTTTCTATGAATGGATGATTATTATTTAATAGCTCATTAGAAGCTGCACCCAGTGACCTTTTTCTAACTAGACCACCCCTTGGCCCAGACAGAGAGGTAGTTATGTCCCACTGGAGATACCTGCCCAGTCGGCTGCACAGGGAGCCAGGGATGGCAGTCTTGAAGAGCATGCCTTGTGCGCCTTGAAGGCTCTGTACTTCAGCTAAAGAGCTGAAAAATTCTGTCTGAATAGATACCATATCTCACAGGAGACTCCCATCTCCCATTCTGCTGCTGGTGCGTGCATCCTTGCCTGACTCCTTTGTGTCCATCCATCTTCCATGCTGCAAATCCACCCAGTCCTCAAAAGTTGACTGCAAGTACCCATCCCCAAAGGCCTTCTGTGTCCAATAGGATGAAGGTTTATTCATTTGTGTCACCACACAGCTGTGGCCCAAATATCTTTCCCTGCAGGGCAGCCACCTTTACAGGCTCCCCGGGTTCGCTTTGCCTACCTGGGTACCATTGCCCATGCCAGTGTAGCCTCCTGTAGATAGAACTGCCACGGAGAGCAAAGGCAGCTCAGTATACACAGAGGTAATGTTATGTAGTTATTTAGGCAACACTGGAGAGGATTTAGGGTGACTACTGTGTTACAGTGATCATTTTATTCACGGGCCACAAGAACTTCACGAGGAATGAAGGTTTATTGAGGATGTGTTAGAAAATAATTTATCTTGGTTTCAATATGCAGGATGTTGTAAGGAATTTGAAATAAAGAAAAATATCATGCTCAGAAGCAGGGACATGAAACAAGCCAGTGTGTTGTAGCTTGTAATGCAATATTAGAGTCAGTTAAACCCCTTTCTGTAGTTTCCAAACACTTGCCTAGAACATAATTTACAGAAAGCAGCAGTTTTCAAGTTTCCACGTGCCAAACATACATTATTCCCTCTGTGAGGAATGATCTTCCATCCACACCCATTGGGCAAATTTTCTGTGAGGAACAGAGATTACAAAAACCAACAAGCCAACCAACTAACCAAAAAAACCCCTTAGAAGAGCTACATACTCCCACTCTGAAATTCACCTGTCAAACGATAATCCTCTGGCTTTTGAAATCAAGACAGTGAACAGAGACCAAAAAGCCATAACAGAAAATTAAATAATGGGAGGTCCTGGAGGGAGAAAGACATATTTCCTGATGCCTAATTCTAGAGTGGTATGCTAATAGGGAAGATTAATTTCTACTCCAGCCCCTCTGGTGTTTTCTAGAGACAGTGAAACTCACCGAGTTGCTCTTGTTTAAAACACCAGTTGCAGACTCATTGCAAATATATAATCAAAAACTTTACCTTCTGGAATTATTTTAAAACAGGAAAAAATGTCCCCCAGGCTTATGCTTATCTCCAAGACAAATTTTTCAATTACCTTATGACAAGCAATATTGAAGGTGACAGCAACAGCAGTGCAAATACGGCCCTGTGTAGCTTTAGTGTTACTCTGGCCTTGCAACCTGCTGTAGTGAGATAATGCTGCTACCAGCCTAACTCGGTCTATGCTACAGGACATGGACTGTCAGTGACTTCTACTTACTGGATTTGGGGGTTTAAGCAAGTTTGAAAATATGACCCAGAGAAGCCCACCTTGAGTCATCCAGGTCGTTGAAAAGAACTGAGCTTGCCATTTCTGGAAAGGAAGAAGACAAGACATACTAGAGTAGTCTGAATGGAAAACTGCAACACAAGTCACAGCAGAAACGGAGCCATGGGTATGTTCTGTCTGGCAGGTAAAGGATTATAATTTCTAAGATATATTTCCCACTGTATTTTCCTACTGCTGTTTCTGAGGCCCAACGTGTCCTAGCCAGCCTGAAGTCCCGGTACAGAAAGAGGCATCACTGAAAACAGATGTTTCAGTCCTCCCATTGCTCCATGGAGGTTAGTCTGTTCCTGCGTAGAGCTCGCAGGTGGCTTGAGGCTAAATAAGTCATGATGTTAATTTTGCATGTAAGCTCAAATAAGTAATCACAGAAGGAGGATACAGAAAGGATCTGTTCGGTGACCTCACTGCACGAAAACAGGGTCAATGCAAAGATATTTGGGACACCACGAGAAAGTAAATTCATCTCTGCCTTGCTGTTTCTGCAGAACTGCCTCTTACAACTACATCCCACTTAACCCAGTTGCTCAGCTGGGTTAGGCATTGCTGTCTTAGGCTCTCTCGCCTCTAGGACCAGCTGCCAGGTACACAATGGAGAGAATTTTGAGGCAGTAGCAGAAGGTCAGGCAAAGCCTAAGAATGTCATTGCCCTACCAGAGAGCTGTGTTTCTGAGAAAACAAACTGCAAGGATGTACAGTACTGAGAGGAGGTAGAAAAAAAATCCCTGTTTACAAGAGCTTGGTGAGTCACATCATAGATAGAGAGCTCAGAGATAGACATACCCAAGCACTTATGCAAACGCCAGACATCGTGTTTGAGAAAAAGGTTATTCAGTAACATAACCTGAAGCTTTCACTGCTAATGAAGCATTAAATTCTGTCTCAGTATGGGACTGTGAGGAATTTAGGATGATTTATAGCTTAAATAATGATTGATTGATATAAAAATAACAAAATTCTGTATCTCCATCATCTGAGACTGAGGGTTTAGTTTATTTTTTTTCCTTTTACTTGGAATTTCTAATTGACAAAAAAACCTTAAATATTTATTTTTATTCATTTCTTTTCTTTGTGGGTTGAGGTAGCTAGAGAACAGTGACAGCATGAGATGCAGGTTGTACTGCAACAGGCTACCTAGGCAGTCTTACACCAGTGAAGAAGTTAGAAAATTGGCAATTTTTGCACAGGTAAGAATATTGTTTTCCAAATGGCACACTGAAAAATGTATACAGAATAGAGACAGTTGCTTTCCAGAAGACCTTCCACTGAAAATTGTTACCTCAGTCCAGACTGTGGTCCATGAGACCGTCCTTTGTGGTCTGAAGCTGTTATGCAAAATCAGATTAAGCACAGCAATTTGACAGACCGTCTGTAGACTCAACAGTTCTAATGCACATGAGCCACAGGGAATTTTAGAGTTGACAGAGATCTGTGGTTGTTCAGAGGTCTGGGAGCCACTGACACAGGTAATGCATCCGCTTCATCCAGGGCCTCATCCAAAGACACTGGCAGTCAGCGAGGTGGTAATGATGTGAAAGATTTTTGGTTGGAGGTGAAAATAAGAAGTAAGTAACAAAAGCTGTCTCTACACTGATATGACTTTTAGATAACTGATCCCCAGCTGCAGGGTCCGACTGTTCCTATCCCTGCAGAGATACGTAGGCAAGTCTTCCTGATGGCCTCCTGCAGCGAGAAGAGATCAGCTCCTAGCCCAAACACCCCAGGGTGACATTACTGCTTGTTGCTAGCTCACATTGCTGAGATACAGAGTTTTTTGGGGAAAACATATCTTCTTCAGCACCTTTCACTGAAGATGAGTACGCTGGCAGAAGATAAAATGAAGCAGTAGTTTTAAAGGGAAGATATAAATCAGAAACACTTCTGAGGGGGTAAGGACAGAGGGAGCAACAGAAAGAAATGAGTTAGAGCAAGCAGTCAGCTGTCTGGGTCAGGAGGGCTAATGAGATCTGTCTACACGGGGACATGGTTATGTCAGGGACTTGACTATCAACCTACTCAAAAAGATACCACCAGACTCATCAAACCGTTGGGCTCTGAGGTTACAGCTTTACACCAGCCTAATCCAGTCTAATCATTGATAGCTGTAGTCCTTCCCCCCTACTTTCCTCCTCCAACTGCCCATTCCCATCTCTTCCCTTTGTGCCTCAGAGGTCACCAGACCTCTTTGCTCCTCTGTGTGAGTGTACTAGTCCAGGAATAAATCTAGTGTCACAAAAAAAAGATAATTGTTTTTGGAGCATGAGGTTGTCATATGGTCATCCTGGTCTGGTATAAATCCGTGCTGAAGCTGAGAGGGTGGCAGTGTGGCAGAGCCTTCCCAGTCCTGCCCTCTCCCTTAGGTGGACATTTCTGCTTCTGTAAGCATACTAGTTATATCTATTCTTGCTAGTAAAATGGGGTAGAGCATGAGGTCTGAGCCCTGTCTTGTGATCACTTATGCTTTTTATTTGTTAGCATATTTGACATGGTTTCAGCTTCTCACAAAAGATGCCCAGGGCCATAGACAACTCCTGGGACACAATTTGGAAGATGCATGTGTTAGGAAAGAACAGAGTTTAGTCCTGTGGACTTGGACTTTCTGTGCTGCCTCCCCTCATGGCATGGTCCCCAGCTCATTTTATTTACTATTGTAGACCTGATCCAGGCAAAACCTGGTGGCACCGTGCAAATTCCATCACAAAAGAAGGAGCTGGTCTTTAATTTCGGGCAACACCTCCTCTAGGTTGGAAAAAGTAATCTTAGGCAAAGTAATGGGAACAGCAAAGACCCATGTTATAAAACACCAGGAAAGTAAGATACATTATGGACATGTCTAGTGAAAGAAAGCTCTAAACATTACAGTGATTTCTTAGCAGAACTTCAGTTTTTGCAAGATTTTACTAAGTGAAGAAGTTTTGAATTTCTTTTGGAGAAGGGGTCAAATGTAATTTTGTTGCTGAGGCGGAAATACTCATTAGAGGTGGTTTAAAACAGAAACCTCTCCGTGATTTAAAGGTCACTCTCACACTCATAATGTTAGAGAACTTGCACAGGTGAAAGGGAAACTACCTGCATTACAGTAATGGTTTCCAGGTCCTTTTGAAATTGCACAGAAATTGCCAGAATTTCTGCATGAGGTCAAGTAAGAGGGGCAAAGAAGCAGCCACATTACACATTCTAAATGTCCGAAACCCAACGAGGGTCAGCAGTTCAGTGGTTTTCTTTTACGTGTCAGTGTGTAAAAGACACCTAATTTGAACAACTCAGAATCAAGTAAGATTTGCAGGGATGTTGTGTCTCTTGCTCCTAGTAATGCAGCCAAGGTGGGATAGCATGGAAACCAGAGCGAGGATGGCAAGTTTAGGGAAGGCCCAGGGTAAAAGAAGCTGAAGGCATTTTCTTCAGGGAGAGCAAGAGTGGGAATTATTTTCACCTTTGTCCATGGCCAAGTACGCCCAAGTTTTGGATCTGTAAAGAAAGAATGGGCCAATTTCTCAGCATTAGAATTGTTTGGCCAGATTTTTAGTTGAATAGCTGTTCTTTTATCTAGATGTGGGTCTTTATCACAGGGAGCAGGGTGAGAGACTGAGGGACACACTTGGATTGGCATTAGTGCATCTACAAGACATCCATTCCACCTCTCAGAGAAGAAAGTCTCCAGGCTTTGGAACTAACTTATTCCTTTCCAAAACTAAAGGGAGATTGGGTGACTACACACATGTAGATGCCCAGGTTAGATGGGTTAGATGTCCAAAGCTAGATGTGTCCCAGCCCTAGAAGCTGGTATGTTGCAAGCAGAAGCACTTTTGCTACGCCCAGCCAGGGAAACAGGACAGGAATGCTGAGGTGATGACAGTACAGTGAGTTCTGGGTCAGGAATGCTGTTTCCATGGCACAGTAACAAAAATAGCAATTTGAATGGGAGATAAGTGCTATAAAGCCTTCAAAAGAGTAATCTTTAGAGCCTGAATGAGCCTAACAGCCTAAAAACTGCCCTCATGAATCAGGCCAGGTCCACGAGCCCCGTGTTGCATTAGGATGTTTTTCTTTGGGCTAACTACTGTGATCCTCCTCAAATCCATGAGAAGTCGAGTGTTTTCTTTGGTAGCCCATGTAGAGGCATTAGACTCTGGCTGTTTTTAACAGTCACTTAAGGGAAATCTTTACCATTTGATAAAGACCACAGATGGTCTTTGTCTTAGCTAATAAACGAAACTCACAAATATTCAAGCAGAGAAGCACCAGAGCCGGTAATTTCTCAGACTTCCATTGGCTGATGGCCATAGCTTTGGTCTGAGTAAAGACAGTTTGGTTGAAAAATTAGGCTTCCTTCAGATTTCCTGTAACTCATTAAAAGGTTTTAAAACAGGTTTAGAGTCTGCATAGATCCTCCTTCACATGAATTCTGTTCCAGGATAACACCTTGAAATGTAATGGAGTTCCTCCTGATTACTGTTGAGAAGTTGAGTGATTTTGTTCACTTTAACCTTTTGCCATGATGTGCTGGGTGTTGGGAGGTGCCTTTTCTCTAGGTATGACCTACATATTGATGAGAGCTATACAAGTTACAGTAAATATCAACCCTTTTTTATCAGTTAGAGCCAGTCTGTGTAACGGCAACCTAGTGAAATTCTGTCTATGGTGTCCATTGAGTAGTCTTGCATGTTTTGTTCTCCAGGCTGTTCAGGTGGAAAAGAGGGATGGTTATAGGCAGAGGGAAAGAAAAACATGCATTTTGTCCTGTTCTATTAAAGGAGACACATCTATATCAACGGTGTCACTCAAACATGAGATCATTATTTCAGAATCTGATTGCTGGCCACCAAAAGCAAGTGCTACGTACCTGAGCACCTGGCACTGACTACCTGGAGTGGCAGCCAGGAGGACAATAAACCTGGAAGTAAACAAGCCTTGAAAGTCAGCCTTAAGGTTGACACCACAAGAATCTCTGATGCATAAATGAAGAGCCTGTGTGGGAGGGGAGACAAGGAGTCCAATCGCCTCTTCAGGCAGATGCACAAGCTGAGAAGCATAAAAATAACACTGAAAGTGTCTCTCTCGGTAAGCAGTGCCACTTGTAGAGGGCAAACAGCGGTGCTGCTTCCTGAAAGAAGCAGAGTGCCAGGTGTGAGCTTGTAACTTAAACATTCTTAAAATTATCCTCATCAAGCATGTTCTTCTGATCTTTTTTTTTTTTTGAACCTTTCTGAGGCCGTGTTGTTCAAAAGAACCGTTAAGAAGAAGTGGCCAGAAGTGAACCCGATGGGCAGTTAGCAGCTGCTATCTTGTTCCAGTCTAATGATTCTGAGCAGGCTACATCATAAGAAATGTCTTTTTTTGAGTTATGTCCTGGGGGACTGTGCCAGCTGATTTACCCTGAGGTCTGATAAGAACTGGGAGGTCTCCATAACTCAGGCTTTAGCTTCAGATGAGCCCTCAAAAGACCACAAGACTGGTAGAGCCGGACTGCTGAGGTATTCTACAGAGTATTTTGCAAGGGAGTCTTTTTTCTATACAAATTTGACTGGTTCAAGCTTCCCGATGGTACCGAACTATTCTTTCTTATCCTCTCTATCCTGCAGAGATAAAGAAGCTCCCTGGGAGAACAGTTCAACTCTGTTCTCAACTTTTCTCTCTTTTGTTTCAACTATGTACCAAAAAGTGCTGACATAAATTTTGGCCACTTGGCAGTCTAATTCAAATTTTGGGCTGAGTTCTACCATTTTTGGAGACCTAGTAAATAGAAGTTGGAAAGCAGCAAAATTTCCCCAGTGCTGATTCTCCAGAGTGCACAGGGTTGGTCTATCCATCTATGGATGCTCTAATATTAGATGATATTGGTCACAGATCTGGTCAAACTCTGTGCAAAACTATTGCTGTGAGTGTGAAACCCTTCCCAGTGAGCAGTGCTCAGTTCATGCTTAATCAGGAGCTTTAATATACCCTGCCTGTTACCCCTCCGTATCCCGAGTGAATGTTCACAATGTGCAGTAGCGAGGGACTCATTTTGTTGCATGACCTACAGCACCTATAGCAAGCCTCACCCAAAAGGGCACATTTAACATTGGCATTTTTAAAAGGCATTACAAACTGAGAGCTAATGCCTCCCAACAGGGGGGAGATTGTCATGCACAGAAGTCCCTCCTTAGCTCTAAATCATCCTGCTGAGATGCAGAGATCCAATCACAAATCCTCTTAGCTCAGGAGAAATCAATGCCTAATGCTTCTATAGCTTTAAATTATATGTAGCCATGCAGACACACACCTTAAAATTGTTAATACATGTATCTAGTTATATGTCCATCTAATTACACAGATACATGTAATATATATGTGAATGTGTTTGTGACACAGGGTCATTCAATCACTTGTATTTTAGACTGGTGGAAACATATCTCATCACCGTGTACCAGTATTTAAGGGGCAGCTACAAAGAAGGTGGAGACTCCCTTTTTACATGGAGTCCCATGGAGAGGACAAGGCGGAATGGACACGAGTTGCTCTTGGGGAGATTCCGATTGGACACCAGAGGGAAATTTTTCACAGTGAGGACAGTCACCATTGGAATAATCTCCCCAGAGAAGGGGTTGGCTCGGCCACGTTGGACACCTTCAAGAGTCGTCTGGACAGGGTGGGGGCCATCTTGTCTAGACTGTGCTCGTCCTAGAAAGGTTGGACTAGATGATCCTTGAGGTCCCTTCCAGCCTGGGATTCTGTGACTCTGTGATTCTGTGATATATATATATGTATGATATATCTAATCTCCCTCTTTCTATAAATACATGTATACATATGAGTTGTAGGCAATCTTGTAGAAATTAGGGCTTGATTCTTCTGCTTCATCATTTGATGCTGTTGATTTCCTCTGAGTTTTTTTACATGGGAGAAGCTGAGTTGTCCATTTTACAGTTGCCCAGATTTTAGGCTTGTATTCTGATGGAGTAGGAAAGTTTTCCATCCCAGCTAGCTTCCCACGGGAAGACACCAGGGGGTGGAAACTCTTGATCACTGAGTGCAAAACAAATGGATTTTGACACCAAGGGAGATTTCACTGGGTCTTGGCTTAGCATGTTGTTTCTGAGTGAGCCCAATTAAAGACCTTGTTAGCACAGGTGATATTGTATTGAATTGATATCTGTAGAGAAGTGTCTCTGAAGTTGAATTCAGTAAAGAAGGATATAGTTTCCTGATGCAGTTCTCTCCTCCAAAAGTTGCACTGTATGGAGGCTTTTCAAAAACAATTGCTAATAAGATTTGTTTCCTTTAGAAAGTTTATCTGTTATATAAAGGAGAAGAGCTCCTAGTTTCTAGTGCTCCCCAAGCTGAGGCTGACAAAAGAAGGTTCTGCAAGCTTACCTCTAGATGTGGCGTATCCACCTGATGTCACTATGTCAGGAAACACACCAAAGAGTTTCTTTCTAGTTGACAACTTCTGTTGACACAAGCTTCTCTCTGAAGAGACTATTCTGACGTGACACCCATGGTAGCTGCATTATAGGGACATTAGGGTCCGAAACTCTTCTGAAATACGTATCCAAAAGCACGGTTTCACTACCTGATTTACCTAAGACATTAGTCACCAAGCAAAATTCATGTTGTCTCAGACAGATGAATCTTTGCCTTTTTTATATACTTCAAAAATTAAAGCCAGTTAAACTCGGAGAATTTGATACATAGGCAGCAGAACTACACCATTACTGTGACAACAATAAATTTTCTCATGTAGAAAAGCCCTGAGAAATTTGTTCTATGAGACTGGAGTGTAGGAAAACATCTTAAAGTAGCAGAAAGCATTTGAATTTTTTAAAAAATTCAAGAGCTCCCAAGAAAAAATTACCCAAATCTGCGTAATTTCACTATCCTTCAGCATTCAGCGTTTGATATATCAAAACAACTGCCTGTGCTTTATCCTTTTAACCACTGAATTTTACTCTGTGGTCCATGGGCTTCTTCTAGTTTGTCAAAAATATGAAAAGGACTCTGAGAGGTGATTAGGAAAACCAATGTTATAGTTGGATTGCCAGAATTTGATTTAGACAGGGCTTTTCCAGTAGGAAAATTTTAAGGGTCTATAAATCAAAAAAAATGTTAAAATCTCTGCAAATTAGGCAATAGACCCAGACTGAGTTTCTCTGAGTTCAGCAATATCAAACCTACTCAATTCTGATCACTTCACAAAATCCCCAGTTTATATTCATGTGCAAGAAAGAAAGAAGCAAATTTTAATGGCCATAAGGATACACTGTGACCCAGAGCACACTGAAGTAAATGGAGTTGGCTTCCACCAAGGCAGAGCCAGTATTGATGATTGGACTTGATGGTCCTAGAGGTCTTTTCCAACCTTAATAATTCTATGGTTCTGTAATGTTGGGGGCAGAAGAAGTTGTCTGAAGTGGACCATTTAATATGTTTTTGATAAAGACGATTTCATGGGTCCTTCTCAGGAGCATATGCACACTGCCCAGGTTCCTGAGGTGCAATTCCCTCATAGTATCAGCAAAAAAGCAGTGCCAGAGCGCTGCACTTGGCATTTGACCTCAGATACCTGCAGCAATCTGTGAAGTAGTCAAGAAATAGCCATATTTTGAAGACTTTCGTATCCCTCTATTAATGCAGAGGACCTTGTAGAAATGTAGGTATCTACAGAGAATGGAGAGAGAGGACATTACTGTGGCTGTGATTACTGCCCTGACTTACAAGAGGGCTTCTGTGGTGTTTATGTCTCCTTTATGTGTTGTGTTTCATGTTTCAAGGTCCAGAGAGGTAGGCACCAGGATCATATCCCACCAAACAGAGTATGGGAATGGAAATTAATGATTTAAGCAATTTTCTTCCTTTCAGGTTGTCATCAATAACAAGGCCAAGCAAAGCTAACTCATATCCATCTCTCATCTGCCACCCTGCCTAAGAGGTAAGAGCAGTAACACATTTCAGCACCTTGTGACCTGGACCCACTAATGCTAAGACTGAATATTTGATCTTCTCCTGAAAGAGCTAAAGAGAATGGCTTCTGCAAGAGGAAGGCATTGGCTGCCTTGCAAGCCTCAGGAAGTTATCTTGGCTTTGACAACAGGTAAATCCCATGTGTGTGTTACACAGAGCGAACTGGGTCCTGCCTAAGTCACCAAGTGATTTAAAATTGGACAAAGATAAAAGGAGGAAATTTTTTCCCTACAAAGCTGACCTTACATCCTGCCATGGTTTTACCTGACCCACTTAAAGAATTTATCAAGAAACATTGAGACAGGAGCTCAAGAGAAATGGGCCAACTGGATAACTTGGGTTTGATCTCAAGCAGCAAAGCTCCTCACTTTCTTGTTTCAAAGGGTAAATTCATTATGCTGATACCCCCAGGATGAGATTAGTATTAGTACCTGCTAATATCAGCATGATCAGAAGATGCTTGCTCAGCCAAAACCTGGAATTTGGGATGTTCTGTTGATTCATTGTACTTTACCAACACAGTGTAGCCAGAGAAAGGAAAATGTTAGCTGTCCTGAAGTGAATTTGTACTATTTTGGAGTTGCTGCTGACTGACACATCACTTGTCTGCACAAACACAGGGGGCCCTATTAGCAGCTTCCCTGGATGAACTGAAGGCTCTGGGCTTCAGCTTGACCTCTAGCAGAGCTTGAAACAATGGAAGGTTTCCAAGTGCACCAACCTGTAGAGGTGGATGTGTTGGTCCGGTGTTTTGCCTGCAATGTGAGGAGGCATATCCACACAGGCTTTAATCCAGCCATTTCATGTGCCAATCACAGTGAAAACACCACAGCAGAAGCACTAAGGTCAGTGGTTACAAGCCTACATAAGACCCTGGTAGATCAGATGACCACTGTGGCTCCAGAACTTTTTTGATACTGTTGCCCAAGCTAGGAGATTATCACAACTTCCTTCTCACATTTGCAGAAGTTGTCTCACATTCCCATTTTTTGCAGTAAATAGATAATTTACCAGAAAGACCCTAGAAGCACACAACAGAGGAGCAGCAGAGACCTCAAGATTTAGTCCATTTCCACTCCTTCTTTGGAGTACTGAGCAAAGTGTCACACCTCATGCTCAGGGATGAGCTAATCCAAAACCTATTCCTGTCAGATGTTGTTTAAACTAAAAGCTGTAGTGACAAATCCCACTCCCTCCCAGTTTGTTCAAGTGCTGACTGGTAGAGCGTTTTTCATAGTGTGTCACCTAGTTCATCCTTGCCGTAATTAAGGTAGTGGTTTCTTGTCCTCACACTATTCCCTCCTTTTTGAGAGCCACTGTGGCTCCTACCAGATGTTAAGAATCACAGAGTCCCAGACTGGTGGGGGCTGGAAGGGCCCTCTGGAGCTCACCCCGTCCCACCCCTGCTTGAGCAGGCACCCCCAGAGCAGGGGCACAGGGCCGTGTCCAGGCGGGGGGTGAATGTCTCCAGGGAAGGGACCCCACAGCCTCTCTGGGCAGCCTGTGCCCCTGCTCTGGCACCCGCACAGCAAAGGGGTTTGGCCTCATGTTCAGGGGGAACTTCCCGTGTTCCAGCTTGTGCCCGTGGCCCCTTGGCCTGGCGTTGGGCACCGCTGAAAAGAGCCCGTCCCATCCTCCTGACACTCACCCTTCAGGTATTTATAGGCACTGATGAGATCCCCCCTCAGCCTTCTCTTCTCCAGGCTGAACAAGCCCAGGTCTCTCAGCCTTTCCTCATCAGAGAGATGTTCCAGCCCCCTGACCACCTTGGTAGCTCTCCAATGGACTTGGACTTGCTGGACTTATTATGGTAACTCTGCTTGGGAAGCTTCCTCAGTGCTTCGGGACTAATAATTCTGGATGTTCTAAAACTAGTATTTCTCACTCTTTGGATGACTCTCTGGCTTCTGTGTGCCACTTCATTCTTCTCCACCCAGCAGTTCCAGTACATCAATACCCTCATCCATTGATCTTTTTTTTTTTTTTTGTCTCACCCTTCCTAAAGCACTAGGAAGACAAGTTCTGCTAATCACTTGTTGATTATTTAATTGCCATTTGATACCAGAGCAGTGATGTCCCCACCCTGTTTCTGAACACGTTGGGTATGTTCAACCTGTTACCATGTTGTGGTGGTTTGAATAATTCTTCAGGCTGGAAACAACGGTAGTAACCAGAGTAACTATAGTAACTACATTACTCTGAGGCAGCAGAGAAATGTCTCTGAACAATCATCTGTAGAAACAAACAAAAAAAAAACATCAGGAGGATAACAATTGCATCTGATCTTTGCAGCTAGTAATCTCGAACAGCTTATTTAAAAAAAAAAAAAAGGTGTTAAACTACATAACAAAGATCTGAAAGATAAATAAGCCTGTGAATTTATCATCCAGATGCTGCAAGTTCATGAACAGAGAAGCTAACAGGAAGGTCTGCCTACAGGCTCAGTGAAACCCAGTTCAGGAAAAAGTAAAGAACCACCAATATTAGCATTATTTGATATTTTCTTTTTACTTCTTGGTGATTCTGTATCATCGTAAAACTTTTACTGTCCTACGGTTTATTCATCTAGCACTGATGCTGCTTGGTGTAGTAGAAAATGAATAGTCAGGAAACTTCACATCAAGCAATATGTAGAAAGCAGAGAAAGAGCAAACCAGGAAATTCAAAAGACTACAACCCATAGAGCTGCTAAATGCAGTCCTTATTTTATTATTTATTATGCAGTCTAAGTGAACATAGCTTTTCCTACAATTCGAGAGATACAAGAAATTCTTATGTTGGCTTCCTGAACCACCCTCTCCACCCGTATAAAAGTTTCTTTTCAGGGAAGCCAGTTTGCTCTGGCTGAACCTCTCGACTTCAAAGTGGAATATGTAAGTATTCAATGAGAAAAAGATTTCCAATATTTAACACTAATATGGGAAAAATAGACTGACCATTTTGGCAAATCCAGGAAACCTTCAGTTCCTTCAAATTTCATCCTCAGCTCATCTCAGGCTGGAAGTTATTAGCCATGACATGTGTCATTTATGTCGACAGAGGTTGCCTGAGTTTTTTTGGCACTCAGATAATTAATTATCTGCTATTTCCAGCTATTTATAGACATTGTAAATGTCTGTTTTATTGGATATGTGTGCTCTTTAAATGATGCACCAGCAGCTGCTTCAGTTACTTAGCATTTTATGACTTTATATCATACTAAGATCACTGTCTGACCTGTCACACAAAGCCAGTGAGAGATAAGGGGCTGGAGCAGACTGAGGTTAACCCATGAAAAGACAGACTTTCCATGGTTATGGGTGGTGGTTTTGTGCTATCACCTGGTGGCAATCACGGTCAGTGGTGTGAGGATGAATTCCAGCTTTTCTTTGGGTTTCTCAGCAATGTTTCGAAACCAAAGGGCATCACCCCAGAAAGGGATTTTCAAGGTGCTATGCCAAGGCTTAGCAGTGCTTGAGGAAGACATGCTTTTTGCTGAAGGGATAAATTGATTGGAGACATATGAAAGGATGCTGCCAAGAGGAGGGACTGCATCTCTGTCAACTTTAATTTACACTGCCTGTGCTGGACTTGATAATTTCTTTGAAACTACATCTTATCTTACTGGGAAATAAAATGGGCCAGAACCAATTTCTGGCCCTCAGGGAAATAGCATGACACCTGAACTCTCTTCTTCTGCCCCCCAGATAGGTTGGCTTCTGTGCTATATCTGCACACTCCTCAGCATCGTGTGAGAGTTGGCACAGGACCAAGGCAGTGCTAGAGCATACAAATAATCACTTGGTCTGGCCTGAGTAACCTCCTGGCGCATTTTAGTTTACTAGCAAAGACATAGCCTGAGAGACACAGCACTGGGAAGGTAGTGGATGCTGAGCCACAACTTGTAATCCTTTTCATACCCTTCTCCCAAGACACCGCTTATACATCCCTCTGTGCTTGTGGCCTCCCTTTTCCCCTTGCATTTTCCATGCAAGCCCTAAGGTCCAGTTCTTTTCTTTGCCCTCTGCAGCAACAAAAGGAACATTTAACTCTCACCAGTGGCGAGAAACTTTTGGCCTTATTCACTACAGTAGCAAGGTTGTGTATCCTGGACAAAACAAAGAAGAGCTATCGGGCTTTGCTGAGCTCTAGTTAAAATAATGAGCCTGGCCACAAAAGTTAAAGAGTGATTGTACAACAGCTTCCTTCACCCCAAAAATGCTGCTGTCTCTGGTCCAGTTCCAACAGGGGTGGCCAAGTGCCAGGAACGTGGAAGAATGGATATTAGCATTCCTTTATAATAAGATTTTTCTTTCATTAAAAATAAATGGGAAGATATTCCACAGTGCTTGTCCAAAACATTTTGGGTGAGATCTGATCTCTCAGGTCCAGGTGGGAAACTAAACTGAAATCAGTCCGTTCTACCCTGCCTTGTTGGCCTAATTAAATAAAAGAATTGCTGCATATCACCAAATTATTTTACATACTATTTGCATGGATGCAAATAACCTGAAGCAGCATGGAACTGGAACCTATTTATTGTCCCTGAGGTCAGAATTGGGATAAGACCCTCATCAATCCAACCTCATCTATATGGTCAGGCAACGAGCAAGGCTGTAATACCTTAACTGCAGCTCTAAACTGGCAGTGGAAGCAGGCAGCCTGTCATTCTCTGGAGAGCAGAACTGACAGAAGTTGCATTTTAATATCTGATTTTACACCATTGTTCCTTGTTTAATCAGATCAACACAGATCAGGCTGATCATACTGGGGGGAAATAAAAAAAGCTACCCAGAACAAACACATTTGTTGAAAAGCAACTGAGCGTTTGGCGGATTATGTAATGTTGCAGTAAGTAACCGCATAGCTTAATTTTATGGTTTCCATGGAAACTATCAAAATGAAAGGTAAAGGAGTTCAGTGTTCTTGGCTCCGAAGAGCAAATCTCTTCGTTGAGATGTGCGTTTGGGGGAGCGGGGATTTTGTCTGTCTCACCTGCTTCGGCACGAAGGAAACCTTTTGCCAGGTGCAGGGCAGAGCTGGTCTGCGAGGTGCGTGCGCCGTTCCCGGCCCTGGCCAGGCTGCACAAGTGCCTCACACGCAGAGAGAGCCACATGACTTTTACATGTGGTGTGACCACCTAGAGATCCCAGCTGTGCTCGCATGGGGTGTCGGTGTGACTGGGGGCAGCTTGTTTTCCATGAAAACTTTTTGTTAATAGGAAAACATCCATTCTCACTTCATTCAGATTAAAAAAAAAGTAAGAAAACAACAAAGCTGGCAAGGGTCTCTATAGAAGGAAAGGTTTCTGGCTATTTCTGTTAGTTCTGGGAAAGACCAGAGCCAGTTCTGCTCTTCTCTTTGCTGGGGCTGAGCCCTGCAAAGCTCAGTGGTGCTAATGCGAAGACTCCTGCTGACCTCGGTGAGCTGTGCATCTGATGCTGTTTGTCCTTGGATGTCATAGTTCAGGTCTATGATTATATTTAATGCAAGATGGAGACAGGTTTGAAAATGGGTGTAGGCAGGCGAAACCCATTAGCCCTCCCATAGCTTTGTCTTTAACACGGAGATGGGGAGACTGGCAGATGGATGGAGAGGCTGTAACACACTGACCCAACCTCTCCAGGCAGCACAGGCAAGAATAAGGTCTACTTTGTCTCTCTCCCTCCAGAGAGCTGTAGGACATGGGTAGAAACTGCCTTATAGCAAGAGCAAAAACTTTACAGTAAGGGCAATGGGCAAGTGTGCTCTTCGCAGCAATCTTTGGAGCACCTTCAACAAATCCATCTCTTTGTTTGTATATTAGCAACAATGTCCCACACCCTAAGAAGTGTTTGTTATTGTTCTAGCAATTGCTGTTAGGAGTATGTCAGTACTAAGACATACCCTTGTGCCAAAAAGTTGATGCAAACAATTAAACAGCACGACGACAGGAGCAGTCTACAAGCAAGAACGATGAGACTTTGTTAATGAGGCAAGCGGGTCACTCTTTCTTTCAAAAACCAACTTCTGCTAATTATCCCACACAGCTGTGCTTTGCCTTGACACAGATAAATTTCATGGTGGTGTTGGGAGTCTAGTGATCTCGGGTGATTTTCAAGCAGCCCTGAAACCGTGAGACTCTAAGATTTCAGATAAAAAAAGATATATCTGGTTTCAGAGTTGCAAAGCAAAGCTGTACAATGTGACATGGGTGAAACTAGAAGGCAAATAAAGATGGTCTGAAACTTTTCCCTCCTCTTTAAACTCATGTCTTTATTTTGTCAGTCTCCTGATTTTTCTTAGCCCAACTCAGCATTTATTTATTTTTTTTTGAGTTAGTCATTTCAGTCCAACAAGCACCAGCACTGGTAACAAAACTGCCGAATTTGAAATCTGCAGTTGACCCTCTCCTTTTGCATCCTTTTAAAAGATAGGGAAATGGGAAAAGCTAGGAAATTCCAAATTAAATTAACAAACCCACACTGAATGGTTTCAAATCCTTAAGTCACTGGCTGTGAGCAGATGACAACAAGCACAGGAGTGCCCGCAGGGCTGAAGCTGGTCATTGCTCACAAGCCTGATACCTGGGGAAAGCTGGTTGAGATTTTTTCTGTGATACGGTTCTGGAGAAGGAAATGCTGGTTCAACAAAATAAAAAAGTTTTGGAAGCGTGCATTGGTCCGAGGATGGTTTCAAACATATCACGAGTGTGCTTAAAAACCTCAAAAAGAAAAAGGCTTTGCTTTATTGACTCAGCTTGGGTGCCTCAGCTGGAAAGCTTTTCTCTGTAGGATCCATACAAATCCTGTGAGAGTCTTCAGAGGGTGATTTGGAGCTTCTTAGCTGTGCTCCTGCTCCGAACACGGAAACAAAGAAAATTCAGACTAAATCAGTGCTGTCTGTCATGCCTGGTGGTGTGCTTTGCCTCTTTCTGTGCTGCCTGTACCCAGCTCCCCTTCTTTACGTGATGCTACACTAATTCCAGCAATAAAGCTCACTCAGTTCCTAAAGCAAGTGCTTTTACAGTGCTCTTAAACACATGCAAACCATAGACACAGGTGGGGCTGTGAGGAATTTGGGGTCCAGCTGAGCTGCTCTGCTGGTGATACTGATGGGAAGGGACAACTGAGTAAAGTCACCCACAAATGTTTCTAGAATGGAGCCTTAAGGGTTCGATTCCTCACTTCTAATTACCACATCCCTCCTCACTGTGCATTCAGCTCATTTTCTTGTTCTACCATGTTGTCATCAGAGCTGCAAGCAAGCTACTGGTTTAACAAGTTGCTATGGAGCAGCTTAGCCAGGGTAATTGCCCATGAACTCTTAAAGAATCAAAACTATGTCACAATACCACTTATTTTTGCCTAATCATTGCAATGCATACTGGATCAACTTATTACATCTTTTTCACAGACTCAGAGCACACGGGCAGGCTGTACCACAAATTAGCCAGTGGATGGGAGCTCCCGAGGCCATGTGGTGTCCTACATGGTTCTGAACTCTTGGTTTGGAGCCTCTTTCTAAATGAACAGAGAACAGTAGCTGTATTACATTTGCAGTGTTCCTTTAACTGCTGTGAAGCACCCTGCTCCTTGTTAGTCCCATACTCTGATATGTTTTTCTTGGACTGTGGCATGGGAACTAGGTGACCAAAATCCTTTGGGTATCTGAGCTGTAATACACTCACAGTTACAATTTTAACAGGCTGAGGAAACAAGATTAAATCAGACGTGCAAGTATTTTGAATCTTATTTGCATAACCTATCCACCAACTTGCTCCCAGTGTAACTCTGATGCCTGAGAAGTGCAAATATATAATTCTGACACAGGTTTTCCTGCTCTAAGACACCCTCAGAGATGGGGTTTTTTTGCTCTGAAGACACGTCTTGCTGCATCATTCAGTGTTACTGCACTCTCATCTCCTCTTCTGCTGCCAGTTCTCTTCTTGTCATTCTGCTAATGTAAAAATCAAAAATACAGGAGGCTCAAGGTCATATGGTGACCTGGTGTTAAAGATGGGATCTGAAATTCAGCAGTTCACAGCAGTGGCACAGGCTGCCCAGAGAGGCTGTGGGGTCCCTTCCCTGGAGACATTCACCCCCCGCCTGGACGCGGCCCTGTGCCCCTGCTCTGGGGGTGCCTGCTCACGCAGGGGGTGGGACGGGGTGAGCTCCAGAGGGCCCTGCCAGCCCCCACCATTCTGTGACTCTGAGATTCCCTTGCTCTAAGCACTAGAGGACAGCATTGGCTTCAGGCACAGTAGTCTTTGTGGCGCTCCATGAAACAGCTGCTCTTTCTCTGAAGGCTTTGGGGGAAGCATCAGCAATCTGCTCTCTGCTTGCATCTTTCTTAGCTCTCCTTATGAAGATCAGGACCACTGGGGAGGCTGAGCAAACACAGGGAGCCCCATAGGGCATCATACAACGAAATACGCTGCATGCAGGAGGTCTGCGTAAATGTCCTGTGAATAAGTGGGTTCCCCATCCCTGTCCCAGTAGCATATTTCACTGTGGGTTTGTATGCATCTCCACTCAGTGGCCCCACCACAGACACATTACACTGGTACAAAAAGCAGTATCTGTTAGCAGGGGTGAGCAGGTCCTGCCACATCCTAGCAGCTTCCCTCCATGCAGCCTGAACTTCCTAAAACTCACTTTTAACACACTCCTTGCGCACCGAGGCTGAATGTTGCCTGAACCTACAGCTGGGAGACAGATCAAGCTTTTCTTCACACACTTCCCTTAAGATTCACCAAAAATGGCCAAGAATTTAATCTAAATCTGCAGAATCCCTTCTTAGGAGGAACCACATATGTTATAAAGGGAGCTTCAACAGGATTAGGTATCTCTAGCAGGGTTGTTCTTGAGCAGATGGCTTTCTGTGGTAAGTTATGACAAAAACAATTATTAGAGATAATGAAGCGACCCCAAAGGGATCCCTAAGTTTGCTGTATGTCAAAACCCATGAGTCCTTCAGCAGTCCTTTTAGATCTGTATTGCCCTGCAGAGTAGACCAGCCCTTTACGGAGAACCACCTCCATAAAAACACTCCCTCTGCACTTCTTTGAGTGCCTCTCACTGGTTGGGTTTAATCCAATATTTCTTTTAAGAGAAGATGTACTGGAGAAGTAAAAAGTCTTTTACATCAGCAACTATTCCTAGTCAGCTAGGTCAGCTGCATCACCCGGAGTTGCTGAGTGCTGTTCTGCTTCAGGGTAAGTAAGTGGGTTGGGGGGTTATTTTTATCACCTCATATGTGCAGTTCATCAAACTTCCTGTTCCATTCCTGGTAAAACCAGCAAGTCTGGTGTTGGATGTTAGCAGCAAAGCTATTTCTGGGGGCTGGGCACTGACACCAACACATCTGTGTGTCAAAAACAGAAACTGCTTTCCTATTTGCATAGAAGAAAACCAAGTTAATGGAAAAATACGCCTGGCAGAAAGCTAATAACTCTCTTTACCCATCGAAGTGTGCTTTGGAGCCAACGCAAAACGAACACCCAAAGTGAACCTGCCTAGAAGGCAGGTCGGTGTCAGTAAGAGATTGCCACCCACTGGTGTTGCTGAGCATCACCAGTGTTACTGGATTCCAGCAAGCCTCTTGCAAGGCTGAAGCTTTCAGCAAATTGCACTAGCAGATGCCAGTGAGGGCCCAGGAGAGCAGAAACATGTAGCTCTTCTCACAGTTTGTACCTAAGTTGTGCAAGTCTCTGTCGCAGGAGGACGTGCACTAGGCCACATGATGGGGCCACACCTGGACATCTCTCCTTAGAAATGCATTAGGAACTCACCCGCAACACGCTGCTCCCCTAAACCCAAAAACCTCCCCTTAGGCAGAAGAGATAGGACTTTCTTCCGTCTTCCTGCCTCCCCAGTAAATGAAGAGTATTACAAATACCTCCTGAGGTGTCTGTTTCTGCCTTTCTCTTGTGTTATGGATACGTCCCTTTGCCTGTTGTGATCCCACATCTTCCACCTGCCCAAGATCCAGGTGAACTGGGCAATTCCTCTGGGTGTCGGCTCCTCACCTCTGATCCTCCCTACCTCATCACTTAAGGATGGCATGAAGCTAACAGCATTTGAGTAACACTCAGAGGCTTCTGTGAGATGGGATACAAGCACCAAAGAGGTGCCGCTTTAGATCGTCTCTCCCAACCCGAGATGCTGTCCATTTAGTAAGTCCCAAACAGAGGCCACAGATGGTAACTGTGGAGGTGAGGCTGTTCGTGCCTCTACCCAGTCTTGTTGCACGCACCAACTTGATTTTATTGATGAGAAGCGTTATTAGCTTCCATGAAAAGTTCACACACATGATGGATGCTTTGTCAGGGAAAATTAGATCTTATGTTCACACAATCCTCCGTGGAATACATGCTCCTGTTGGGAAACATTTGTCGCCAGATATTAATGTGGGAGATCTTTTCTGCCAGTGGCATTATTAAACAACGTGGGGAGAATTTTGCATCCAGAATCTACCTTAATATTGATGTGTTCATAGGAACAGATGTCTCCTTGCTTCCCGCACATTGTGTTATCAATTAGAGATTTTACAGCAGCAGCTTTAATTAGAGGCATACTATTTGTCAGGACAAAAAGCCTTTTTTGGAGGTGTAAATCCCTGCAACACAGGTATCCTGTCCTGCCTCCTCCCCAGTGCCATCTACCATAAGCAAGAGTCTTTTGTCCAATCATTTCACACTTTAGAAATGCATTTACCCTTACTTTCAAGGTGAAACTGGGTACTTGGTCCAATCTCATCTCACCCAAGATTGGAGAGAAAATCAGCATACAGCAGAGCAAGGAATTAAAATCCATGACCCCTAAGGACTAGGATGGCCCTGAAAGTCCCCTGTTATTGCATGAAGTCAACACCAGGTATTGTGCCAACGCTGCAGTGTTGGGATGGTAACAACAAATTCCTTTTTCTGGATGAGACTGCCCCTACTTTTTTCTGCCCTTGCTGTGAGTATTAGAAAGCTACTCTCTACTACCTACCCTTTCATCCCCCTCAGATATGTTTCTTTGCTTTCTTCCAAGGAACAGTCTCTGAAAGAAAACTTGGCAATGTAAATGATGGGGGAAAGGGCAGAGGAGAGAGATATTTAGCACCAACTAACACTGCAAGGTAGGGAATAGGCACTGGTGAGGCCCCACCTCGAATGCTGGGCTCAGGTTTGGGCCCCTCGGGACAAGAAGGGTCTTGAGGGGCTGGAGCGTGTCCAGAGAAGGGCAGCGGGGCTGGGGCAGGGTCTGGAGCACAAGTGTGCTGGGGGGCGGCTGAGGGGGCTGGGGGGGTTTAGCCTGGAGAAGGGGAGGCTGAGGGGAGCCCTTCTCGCTCTCTGCAAATCCCTGAAAGGAGGTTGTAGCGAGGTGGGTGTTGGTCTCTTCTCCCAAGTAACTAGCGATAGCAGAAGAGGAAATGGCCTCAGGCTGCATCAGGGGAGATTTAGATTGGACATTAGGAAAAAAGTCTTTACTGCAAGAGTGGTCAGGCATTGGCACAGGCTGCCCAGAGAGGTGGTGGGGTCACCATTCCTGGAAGTGTTAAAAAACTGTGTAGATGCAGCACTTCAGGGCATGGTTTAGGAGACCTGGGGGTGTTGGGTTGATGGTTGCACTTGGTGATCCTAGAGGTCTTTTCCAATTTTAATGATTCTATGATTCTATTATTTTAGTTTGAATAAGAAGTCTTTTTTTCCACTGCTCTTGTCTGAATTTTCAGAAGAGGACAGGTCTAATGTAGGTAGCTCAATATAGCCCATTTCCCCAAACCAAGACTTCAGTGCCATGTTCTCCTGCCCATCAGCACTGTCCTGTCCATGCCTGATTCCCCTCCTACTCCATGGGCTCAGATGTTCAGATTCCTATGCGTTTCCTTGTACAGGAACAAGTTATTGCACACCAACAACTCTGTAATAACCATTCTACAAGCTCTTGTCCATTCCCCATGGTGTCATTAAAATCTGCTTTTCTATCTTACACTCTTCTGGGTGATGCTGGAAATAAATTCTTATGCCTCAGGTGAACTTGGGTAAACCAAGATATTGAATCTTTTTTGCTAACTTGTGTCCCAATTGCAAACATTTCAGGGCAGGAAAAACATTTTCCTTGGTCTTTGTACAGCACATAATAGCCAGTAGCTCTAATGTCAATTAGTGCCTCTAGATGTGTCCAAAATATAATTTTTAATTCATTTTCTTTAAAAACAAGCTTGACAATGGAAACAAAGTCATGAGAAACTTTGAAGAAATGACACAGCAATTTTCTTTTTTGAAATCCTCACATCTTTCTGTGGGAAGTTCTGCCTGTTTATAGTGCAGTATTTTGTAAGAAACTGCATTTAGTTAGAAAGGCTTTCAGATGGACTTGTGTAAACAAAGACAGGTTTACTTCTCAAATGGGTTTTGAGTTCTGTCTTCTCTCCACTGCTCATCTCCTCAAGCTTAAAAATTCCTTTCTATCTGAAATAAAAATAAATTCTTTTGACCTTAAGGAATTTATTTTCTGTTAAAATACATAGCACAACTGAATATAAATAAAACAAAAGAAATAAAAACTTATTTGAGAATGAACACTAAAAATATCAAGAGAAGGAGCCTGAAAAAATATTCCTGGAGACATTCTGCAAAATATCTTGACCAAATTCAATATCTGAAAAAAACATGGGATCAGCAGAAGTTATCTGAGCATTTACCACTCTGGGTTGCCATCAAGGAAAGTGAGACAAAGCATCATATGTTGTGTCTGCATAAGAGGATGGTGACAGTCCGTGTGGGGACAGCCCAGAGAAGGATTTGTAACCCGTAGGAGCAAACCTTGTTTTGGGGGCAAAAAGCTCCATCTTGTTTGAAGAGGAAAAAAGCCCAATATGACCTTCAGTCAGGAGTGAAGCATCTTCCCAGACGCACACCACATGGCCATTTTAGTGCCAGCGCATAAGGACCAGGACCAAGCTCTAATGAATCATTTGAGACCTACAGCTAAGAACGAGGCAAATTTTGTGATGTCCATTAGACTGTGATCCTGCAAAGTGCTCTTTTCTGCTGGGGTTGCTTAGGCTTGATAGGTGTTCTGTCTCTGATGTGAAGGCTTTTCTGCTTCTCCATGTCCTTGAAATGGCTGTAAACTCAATAAATGTTTTCACAGCTACCTAACACATCCTGGTAGTGGTGGGTTGTCTGTAAAGCACAGTCACAGTTCCCATCTACTTTTAAGCTGTGACTGAAAGGGACCTGGGGGTCCTGGTGGACAGGAAGGTCAACATGAGCGAACAGTGACTGCTGCGGCCAAGAAGGCCAACGGGATGCTGGGTTGCATCAAAAAGGGCATCACCAGCAGAGAGAAAGAAGTCATTATCCCACTCTACTCAGCGCTTGTCAGGCCACACCTGGAGCACTGTGTGCAGTTCTGGTCCCCGCTGCACAAAAAGGATGTGGACAGGCTGGAAGGGGCCCAGAGAAGGGCCACCAGGATGATCAAAGGACTGGGAAGCTGCCATACGAGGATAGGCTGGGAGAGCTGGGTTTGTTCAGCCTTGAGAAAAGGAGGCTCAGAGGGGATCTCATCCCCACGTACCAGTACTTAAGGGTACTGGTACCCTTACTTCTGGTACTTCTACAAAGATGATGGAGGCTCCCATTTTACACAGAGTCCCATGGAGAGGACAAGGGGGAACGGACACGAGTTGCTCTTGGGGAGATCCCGATTGGACACGAGGGGGAAATTCTTCACAGTGAGGACAGTCACCATTGGAATAATCTCCCCAGGGAAGGGGTTGACTCGGCCACGTTGGACACCTTCAAGAGTCGTCTGGACAGGGTGCTGGGCCATCTTGTCTGGGCTGTGCTCGTCCTAGAAAGGTTGGACTAGATGATCCTTGAGGTCCCTTCCAGCCTGGGATTCTGTGATTCTGTGATTCTCAATGGGGAAGGGATGCAGTCCTTTGTTTGTTGTTAACCATAGGCCAATAACCTCAAATTGCCTGTAGAAAGCAAAAAAAGACAGCAGTGGGAAGGTTTAACATACTCAGAGTACTGTCATGTTGCCAAAGACAGTTCTGCAGCTAGTTGCAGCTTTCTCAGGGCTAGTGCCTGGATTTGGCCAGGCGACATTATGATCTGCAACTCTCCGTGGTGCAGAATGGGCTCAGATAGCCTAAGGGTGGAAATATTTCAGTAGTCATGCTCATGGTCATGACTCCCCATTTGAGAAGGGTTGCTTAATTCACACTTGGCCCCACAGAAATACATGTAGATACTTTGGGTTGAAGTCCGTGGGCTGAGCCTGCGCCGTGCTGCTTCAGCCGCAAAGGTCTTCTGGACCTTGAATAATGCTCCTGGTACCTACACCAAGGTACAGATACAAGAAATGGCTCTGTACGGAGCCAGGTGAACCTGGGAAGAAGTTGTGGGGTGGTCTGAAGGCCTCATGAAAGCAGATAACCTGATTCTGGACTGAGCTGGCACTGGAAGCAAACTTGCTGCATTTGTGTGGCTCTGCTTTGAGATAATGAACCTGAGAGACCAAGGCGGCCTGAGCAGAGCCAGCTATGTTCTTAGGGTATAGGTTATCTACATAAAATATCTCTTGCTCTGATTATCACCGCAATCTAGACTTCATTTTTTCACTGGCAAGTTTACAAAGCCTGCAGTGTTTTTCTTGGAAATGCTAAGATTTGGTCCTTATGTTCGCTGAGTCCTTGGAAGTATGCTGTCTCTTATCTCAAAGAACATCTAAGATTTGCAGTTTATTTGCTTTTATTTTCTTTTTAATTCAAACTGGTTTCTTACTCCACATCTATAGCGACCCTGGTAGCTCCCTTGCAAATGCACCAGCACATTATAAATAACCTGGAAATAAAGTTCGGTCCTCTTAGACCAAACCTTAGGAAAGGTTTGGGTTTTTGAATACTATTTAGAATGCATTTGTTTTTCCAAAGTCTCTGTAATTACAAATGAGCTCACAGATGCCACAAAAGCATCAGCTGTTCCAGTCTCTTCTGTTCTTCATGTGGAGGATAGGAGGGCCTGCAGGGACCAGCATCATTTCCCATCATCCTGAAACTAGAGCAGAAGAGTAGTTAGTAGCTAATGGTTTCTCTGCTGGCCAGGTGCTAAATGTCCTTTCAGAAGTGCTGAATGGCTTCACCTCCCACCAAAGTCAAGGCAAGGTGAAGATGCTCAGCCCCTTTGCTGGATCGGCTCCCTGGTTTCCAAGGCAACTGTTCTTCAGCGAGATTTAATGAGAAGGCGAGGAGATCCACGAGGACCTTTGAACATGCAGGAGAACAGAGAGCTTACAGAAATGACTGTGCTTTTTAGGGGAAAAGGACAGGCAGTTGGACTGAATGGACAGTAAATTATTTGACATTTTAATGGGTTAACATGATATTGCAGAAAATGACCTGAATAAAGTGGCTCAGTCCCTGTGGAGAAAAATAAAATAAGTATAATGGAAAGAGGAACCATAAAAGGCTGAAATGTAGGTTTATTCAAACTGTCTGCATGGAAGCGAAAGGAACAAGTTACATCCCTTGTTACAGCCTCTTAACAGCAGTTGGTCTCAAAATGTATTGGAAAAAAATGACCTGACATAGAAAAGCTGGTTGGGTAAGCTCCATAAAACACAGCCTTTGTATCAGTGCCACAAATAAAAAGCTATTTGCAGGAGATGTTACAGCGCAGGCAACAGGTACTTCTTGTTCTAACCTCAAGCAGTGTCATCTGGTACAGGAAAGGTGGAATTGTTGCTTGTACCCAAAAGGTCTCAGATGATGTTTACGCTGTGCCATGCATTTTCACACCCTAGAATTTTCCGGGTTTATTGTAACATGAATAGACTAACCTTTTAACATTAAGAAAGCCCTTGTAAAGACAAAGACCTATCTATCCTGTGTGTGGTACAGGAGAGTTAAGCAAATATGGACTTCGGAGTCTACAAGAAACACCGATTTTTTAATCCTTTTCTCATTGTAATTGAGATATAAAACTAAAATATTTCACCTTTTTAATCAGAATAAAGTTTGAGCCTTTTCAATTTAGTATTGGAAAACTTCTTTATTTAAAGTCAACCTTGACATGAGAGTGGCTCTGTCCGCTATGTCCCAAAAGGTTTGAGCAAACTGTGGGAATAACTGATTTCGTAAATTCTTCGGGGCGGGGAGATGTGGGTGAAGGGAGGAAAGTCATATAGGTCAAACTAAGGGAGGAAAAAGTAATATGTTTTAGAAATTAGTTAAAGAGACTTATTTCAAGTCAAAACATCTAGTGTTGCTGATAGGGCATTTTTCATTATTTCCTGATGCTTTTAAATGAAGTATTGACAATTTCAGACTTGAAAACAAATACTTTACAGCAGAAAAGGAAGAACATTTGCTTCAAAAATGCTGAAATGAAATGTCCCAACTGGTGCTTGGCTGGAAAAATAAAAAAGGGAATTTTTGACAGAAACCTCTTCATCAATTCTATCCAGTCACAAATAATTCCAGCCCTATTGTCACCCTCTGCTACCCCAGAATTAGGTTTCAGTGAATGAAGTGTTTATCCAGCTTTAAAATAAAAGCAGGAGCTTTGACCTCGTGAGAGAAAGACATGAGACCATTGTAAGGGCAACCATAGACCCCATCTGCCTGGAGCAATGCAGGACCATGTGCTGTAGTGATCACCGCTCATTCTGACGGGGGATGCCACCCGAATCTATGCCACCTTGAAGCCAACAGCAGATTTATCCAACTATGGCTCCCATCCAAGAGCCACAGCCGTGCATGGGTTAAAGCTGTAAGTACTGTCAGGGGAAATAAAAGCCGGAAGAGATGCAGAAACGACTCTTCTATTGCTTTGGGTGACTCTGGTACCACTCACCCCAGGTGGGATGTCACGCTCTGTACTTCACAGTCAGAGGATGGGGACATAGTATACCCGGAGGCTTCAATGCTCTGTCTTGCAATTTGTAGGTCAGGTTTTATCTCCCTGTTTTTAATCTGATATTTCATCTATTTGTGTGAAAGGGTCCTTGTTAAAAGTTCCAAAGGGGGTGTCATGCTTTAACACAGTCATGGTGGGGAGAGAAGTGAGTGAACAGTTATCGCTCCTAATACAATGCTGAAGGTCACAATTTTAGCATCCATCAAATGTTTTGGCCTTGTCAGCACTTTTCGCTCATGCACCTTTATGGGTGACTTTAAAATGGTGTCTCCAACCATAAAGTTCTCCCAGTCTTTAATCTTATCGACTGTTTTCTTGAATGTTATAGCCAAGATCACTTGACTAATTCAGCTTACAAAGTACTACTGGGAAAGAGTATTTATGGTAGTCCCAGCAAGGACAACCAAATTAGCTGTAGCAAGCAGCCAGCCTGAAGAAGAAATAAAATGAGGGAGTGAGATAATTTGGAATAAGATGTAAAAGAATCACAAATCATTTAATAAAGGTTTTCCCTGGAGGAAACTTTCCAAGCAGCTGAACATCAGGACAGTCGAGGGGAATGAGGTCAATTGTGTTTAGACACAAAGTGTACATTTTATTTTTTTAAAATGATTGTCATTCGTCAAACTTTATGGGCCAGATTCTTTCCTCAGTTTAACTGATATTAGAATTTAACTCCTTAAAATAAGATTTTGTCTTTAGTAGACAGGAAGGTGGAGAGAGAGATTTATTTCAAGGAAACTGTAAAACATTCCCCAAAGTGGAATGATAATGTCTAAGAACTGGGAAATATGAATGAAGTACAAACGGGAAGCAGAATGGACCAGCTCTGCTTTATCAAAAAGTATAGCAAACAAACAACAAATAACAGTAATTCTTCAGCAGTCTTCTGGGTTAGATAGCTCTCTTGCCCATAGGTTCAACAGTACATGCTTTACATTCCTCTCATTATATTCATAAATCTAAGTCCAGGCACACGTAATAGCAGCATTGGAATCCAGAAGGACAAGAGGTAAGAGGAACAAATATTATCCTCATTCTCAGAATAAAACAGCTTTTTCCTCCCCTACTTCAGATGGAAACCCTATGGTCATATCTCAGTTCAAAATAGAGACAACCCTCACTCTCTACCAGATGTTTGCTTGCCATCTATAAGCATGAGCATTTGGAGATGTAGCTCACTCGCGGGTGTAGCCCCCAGACCTGGTTGCACGTCCATTGCAAACCCAATGCCATGAAGAGTGAAGCACCATAGTTTAATGTGAGCTGAAGATCTACCCTGTAACTTAATGACAAGGAAAAGGAGAGTGGTTCAGTTCCAAAGGCTTCATTTTTTCCTAATCACTGGAAAAAACAGTAATTTTTTCCTCTATGCTGCATTTGTCTTGCAATTACCTGCTAATAAACTCTGATTCCTCAATTAAAAAAGCTAGAGCTGAAGCTCATTCATTCCCTTTCAAGCTGAGGTATCACGAGCTAGAACAGAAAGCACAGAGCTATACATGAGGCAGCTCTGCTGCAAGATTTCAGCATGATTTTGTTCATTCTGTTTTACATCTTCCTCAATCACCCCTTCCCTAAAATGAAAACAGGTCAAATTTGCTTTTGCATTAAGACATACCATTAACCTTATTACCCAACCAAGACCAGGACTACTCAGGGAGTTCAGAGAAGAACACTACAGCAGAGAATAAGATGGTCTGGGTGGGCTTTAATGAGTCTCTTTTCACCTTTTCCTCTCTGTCTGCTTCAGAAATTCAGGTTAGTGCTGGGAGAGGGCTGCAAGGAAAGGCATCATCACAGCAAAGGAGTGTGAAGGACCAGGACTGATACCTGTGGTAGCTGATTCTGCAAGGACAAGTGACACCAGAAAAGACATCCATACATGGACTATTACGTGGAAACCCCATGAGAGCAGATTTTACCCTGCACCACGCTGAGCCCCTCCAAAAGGACTGCCTCTATTTGATTGCTGTTTGGACGGATGGCAGAAAGCGGTGCTAAGTGCCCTCCAAATTCTCATTCTCTTCCAGAATGTGTTGGCATAAGATTGAGTGGATGAGACCCTCACTGATTGTCTGTAACCTAGCCAGTTTCACCTCTGTCTTACACAATTTGCTCCTGCCTCATCCTGACCTTCAACAAGGCTCTCTCTGCAAGATAACCTCTCTTTTGCCTTGGGACCCACATGTCATAGAGAGGTGATCCACTTGGACCTCTCTATGGACAGGAGAAAGGTCCTAGGTCTACAATGCTACTGGAGGTGTTGTCTCAAACCCTTAGCCAATGACCTATATGTGCCGAGAGCATGGCCGTACACACGTGCACTGGTACAACAGACACCTGAGAAGTTTATGAGATGAATGTATGGATGGACTGTACCCCACAGCTCCCGCCACAAGGGTCAGGCCATGGAGAATGCAATCTGCCCTTCTCAGCAGTGACCCATCCTTGCACAAGTAGAGACATTTCAGCAAAGGAGTCTTTATGTCCAAGGAAATTGTTCAACAGAGAGAGGGAAAGCTATGAAATACTGACTCATTTGCTGCAAATTTGCCTCCTTTCTGGGCCACCAGGAAACAGTTAGTGAAAGTCACATCATAGTGATTAATTTGAGAAGGCACTGCTGGCCATAAGTCATAGGGCTGTTTATGGGAAGGGGTGAACTCTTTAAGCAGCTCTGGCTTCTCCTATCTCCTCTTGGAGTTGCATGGCCAAAGTGGCGTTAGAGGTGAGTTTCTGATTGTGGTGAGGAGGAGAAACTCTCCAGTGGCAAGCTGTGGAGAAGGGAAGGGCTCTCACAAGGAAGGCAAACAGTGTCACTACAAAGCCAAATCTTCCTGTTATCCTCTTGCCCATCGCCTTGTTGAACGTATTGTGTATGTATTTTCTCTTTGAGGCTGATTTTTATTTAATGTCACAAAGATGTGCCTCTTGGAGAGAGCATGAATCCTTTGAACTTTTAATTAGTGGGGGGGGTACTCTCTCCTTCTGCCCACACACTCACAACTCACATCTGGGTGTGCCAGCTTCCCCATGCTCTTTTGGGGAATAAGGATGCCCTTGAGACTGTGAAATGAAAGCAAAGCAATCTAGGCAGCCTCAGATCTGAACCCACCCTAAGTTGCTGAGAAACAGCAGTTTAGCTATGCTGATTTTTTTTTTAAATTGACAAAGCCCTCCATCCTTTGATCTTTGAAGGGCATGTTTATCCAACATTGTTCTTTGCAGCTATACTGCTTCTGGTTACAAATTGTGACAGTCGTGTTCTGTTTCAATGAAACAATAGGATTTAATTATTAGCAGTCTTCAAAGACAAATGCAGGGCTCACAGTCTTTTCTGATTACAAGGTCAGAGCAGCAGATCAGTAGCTGAGAAGCAACAGAGTTGAACAATCCTGTTTACATTATTCTGGGGGAAAGAAGGGTGCATTTCTTAATTTTAAATTCTCTTTTCTTCAAATTTTCTGTATCTGTAAAAAAAAAAAAGCAATCAACATGTAAATCAGAAGCTTGATTGGATTTCACTTCTTCAAACTTATTCAAGGTTGGTTGACTTATGAAATGCATGTATTATGTTTGAGTCTAAATTGAGGAATAGAGAAGTGTAATTCTGTGGACAGCTATTGTCAGGAGACCAAACAGGGTGATCAAAAACGTTCATTCTGGGCTTTAAAGATGGGAATTAATTATCTGCATTGGTTAAAAACATAAGCAATTCTGCTAAAAGAGGAAAGTACTGAGCTACTCCGTTCGGAAGAGTACCTTAGTGCAAAATTACGGTAGGCATGGCATTAAGTCACCTGCGTGGGTTATAGATTGTCCGTTACTGGGGATTCTAAGAATAGGTTAAGTAAACAGCTGTCAAGAGCAGGTCTGGAAGAGAACTTGTTTCTATTGTAAACGTGTGGGTACAGATTTCTACAGTGAATCTTGACTCAGATTCCCTAGCAAAAATAAAGCTTCGCATGTCATCATAACCCAAGGAATACCAAATTCCACTGCTAATAACTGTAGTTCCTAATCAGTCATTTAGCCATATGTGTCACTTCAAGCACAAGACGTGCTCAGTTTATGGCCCAGCGAGACCATTAAATTAATGATAAGTTGTCTTAGATAGCAGTCTCTGTAGAGGCCTGTGTCTTTCCTGTGTCTATGTCTACTAAAGATAGAGGTACTCTAGACTAAAAGCCTAAATCTTAGACCACTAAAGAAAATAAGAAGAATCTGAAACTTAGCGTACATATTGGTGAGCAGTTCCAACTCATTTTTACCTCAACGTTTTCATGGATAATCTGCTGATTCTCTTTAATTTATTTTCCTTTTTCTCTTATCTTTTAATGAAACAAGAGCTGAAGATACCAAACGAGGAGCACAGAATACAAACTAAAGCCCAAACAAACAAACAAACAGAACTATAAAAGACGCTGAACTTAGAACCAGGGCTATTTTAGATTAATATTGCATTTAATTGCAGCCATCTCTATGTAGCTGCAGGTTCTGATATTGAGTGACAAGTGGAAATTCCTTTGACCATCCTGTTGTGGTAGGTAATAATACTGGGTGAGAAGAGAGATGCCCTCTCTAGATGGTGGCAGAGTTCATCTTCCTCATCGCAGACCCCAGCAAGGACTTTGTCCACTGGTTCAGAGACCTCATTCTAACCTGATTTTCACCACCCAATGCTACTTCTTATAGGATAAATGAACAGCAAGACCAGATACTTAGCTGGATAAACCTCGTGCAGAGTGTAACCAAAATGAGTCCTAGAGTCTCATGGGGGAAAAAAAAAGAACAGGGTTATGCAAATCACTTCAAAGAAGTTGCATCCAGGGCAAACTTCACCTTCTGGGACCGGTGCCTCCTAAGGCGTAAAGAACAGCAAGCATCAGGTAGAAGAAATCGATAAAGCTTTGAAGCTCATAAGGTCAATTCAAGCGATGGTCTTACCAAGCCTGACTTACCATGTGTCTACTGATTCAGACACATGCCTTCCCACCATGCGTTGATGAAGAGTTCTTAGTATATAACTTTTTTGGTTTCTAGCTGAGAGGAACAGGAAATCGTAGGACTTGCTGCACATCACAGAGAGTTTTGGGAAGGGGAGGTGAGTAGTGCTGACACCGAAGGTCTCAAAAATCAGGTAAGATGCCTCCCACAGTGTTTCCTTAGCCTGACTGGGGGCAGGAGCAGAAGTCTAGACACCAAAGTATTTTGGGGGGGGCCAAGATCTGATATGGTTTTGGGTTTTCAGGCTTGTAAGTGGTTAGCAAAGGATTATTTCGAGATCATTATATTAGGCATAGGTGTTTTTCCACCAAGATTAGCACTTTTTTCCACTTCCTTTTTCATCTTTGGATATCCTTGTACCTGTTTGAAGTTCTCACATAGCATAGTGTCTCGTTCTGGGATTAGTCCCACTGACCTGGTGGGTTAAAAGAAATCAGGTTAAAGGAAATCAGGTAATTAAGACCCCAACCCACTGAGTATTCTTTACTCATTAGCTGTCCAGCAATTAACATTATATTCCCAATACAACCGCTAGAGAAAACCATGCCAGGGATTTTATTTTAACATACTGAGACTGTTCCTGTATTCCTGGCACCTCTAGACTTCGCATTTCTGTTTCAGGAGGTTAACTCCCCAAATCAGAATTCATGGTTTGGACTGTAATTCTGTGACAAAAGGCAGGATAAAACTTTTAGATAAGCAAAATCCCCAATCATATTTGTTGCTATGAAATCACAGCTGGACAATGTCTGTGTTTTGCTTGGTCAGGTTTTTTTTATTGTATGTTTTGTTGTAGTGGACTCCTGTGGTATAAGACAACCTTGTTCCACACAGCATCTCTCATAATCCCAGTCCCCAATGACATTATCATGTTAAAGATTACAGCAACAAACAGCATTATTGTTTCATACACTTTCAGTCATTTTCCCACAATAGTTTCTGCCACATTTTGTTTGTGATAGGCTCGCTCTGTGTGTGTGAGGCTGCTGAATCTCACAGGGTGAATGATTATTCTTTGTGGATTAGAGCAGGACACAGATCTGTGTTCAATTACTCCCACATATTTACTGACATGACTGTGGGCAGATGAATGAACTCCAGGTTTTATTCAAGCACTTAAGTCCCTAAATCCCATTAATTTCAGTGTTCAAAAATCATGTAAAATTTGGCTTTTGGGCACAGATCACGTTATCTAATTTTAAGCATCTAACTGAGGTGCACCTACCTGTGATTTCTGAAGATCCTTCTCTACTGCTGAAGGAAACAGCTATTTTCAGAGTGCAGTGCAAACTACCCAAGAACTCACTGTCGCCTTGGTCTGTAGAGGCGCTTTGTATCCCAGACGTGCACCCTCAGTCTGGTTCATGAAGTTAAATGGAAAGAAAAAGGGTCTTTGTGTCAAAATTCATCCTACCTAATTTTAGATGTCTGAAATGGGTTGTTGGAGAGTGGGTAAGCCACCATCAGCTCCCCTTGTAGTCAGTGGGACTGTGGAGGGTAGCTCATCTCACCTTAGACATCATCTTGGAATCCTTTTAGGCAGCTGAAGAGAATCCAACCACATGACAATTAATACTTTAATTAGGATAAGCCAGAGAAAATTCATGGGCAAAATACACTGCTCCACCCGAAAGGATTCAATCTGAATCAGCATCAACATAAATGTGCAGAATATCTTGTGGATAATGGACAAAGTTACCAAGAAGCAAAGTCCAAGCAATGAATGGAGGGGGGCTGAGAGCAGGAAGGAGGCAGTGGATATTTTTTCAGGCTAAAGGCAATTGCTTTAATTATACCCACTTCAAAAAAATAGAATCGTTGCTGAGAAACGCTCTCTTCCAGGCATTTATTTTCAAAACCTAAATAACGGTTTTCGTTTTCATTGATAAGCTTCATTAGCTGGAATTAGATAATATTTCTAACACACTTCTCTTTCCCCATCCCCAATTTATTGTCCATCAGGAAACAAGGGAGCAGACGTGTTTGAAATGCCTTTGTCAGCACCTCCATGGGAAGAATAAAAGTGTAATTTCCCTGGAGAATGAAAACCACCACAAAAACTTACACAAGTGATAGCAAGCACCCTATAAAACTGAACTAGAGAGAAGAAAGGAATTTCCAGAGATAATTTGGGGGGGTGTGTGCATGTGAATTTAGCCCAACAGCAGGCAAAAATCCAAGACAACCTTTGCCGTAGCCATAATAGTGAAATGTGCACTCCGTCTAATTACAATCTCTTTGGGGTTTTTTATGGGGCCATTTAGCAGGCGTCCGCTTGTGATGACGGACAGTTTGTGCTATCCCAACAGCATCTATTTATGGCAGAGGTTAGGGAGAGATGCGGTGCCAAACACTGAGTAAATGTTTGCTGCCCTCCTGTGTACAACTGCAAAAAGACACATGCAAGGATGTGAGAGCCCTGGATTTGTCGCTCAAGAATTTAAGCTCTTGGTGGGGGGGGGGGGGTGGCTGGCGTGGAGTGCCTTTTATGTATTTACCCCTGATTTGCATTGGTGAATCATCCACAAGTTAATCCAGATTTCTGTTAATGGATCTGGGCCCCTGTTCTCCCACCATCTGCTTGTTGTATCGATCGCTGTCATATATTTAGATACCATTTGTTGCTCCATGTGTGCAGTGGGGAAAAGGGCTGCAGGTGGAAGGCTGTTCCTTGATCGCGCTCTGTGAGAGCAGCCACAAGACGGATCGGTTTGGAGCCAGCGCCGGCAGCCTCCGAGTTGGCCAGACAGCCCTGTGTTGTGGCTCGCTCCCTGCATGTGACGTTGCGGGAATGGGTAGCAATTTCAGTCAGGAGACTGATGAAGCAAAGAAATCACCTACCCAAGGAAGTCTTGGGCTCTCCACCACTGGAGATGTTTTTAAAAAACACCTTAAGTTCATATTTTCGGGACCTGCTTAAATGGAGTTCATCCTCCCTTGGGACAGCAGATAGTTTAGAGGACTGCTGACCCTCAGTCCTGTTCCCTGAGATTTGCCTATGATTTTGCTTGCAACACAATTAAATGAAAACCAAATATTTTGTGTGTTCATTTCTGACTGAGAGAATTATTGCGCAAAGTTGCGTGCTTACCTAAGCACAAATCGAAATGTACGATTAGTGTTTTTACGGTGACCACTTGGCATATTCGTCTCAGAACTGCTTGGCAGTAAGAAGATAACATGACATCCAGAAACACTCTGCAAGGGAAAATGCCAAACCTATCCTCATGTACACCTTTTAGACCTTATTTAATCCATGCAACGTATTGACTTTCTGCATTTCCTCATCACATTAGTTATTACATTTAAATGTCATTCCTGGTGGCTATGCAAGTTGTTTTTATCAATCCCACACCTGTGCTTCTTTTGTTTATTGTTAAAAATTAACTTTTTACTACACAAAAAACAATCTAAGAAAAAGATATTGGAGCACAGCAGAATAAAGATGCTATAAACTTTCCAGGTAATAAGTGAACGTTTCTGTATTGATGTACTTGTAACTGAACGCAAGCAAATTTCCTAAGCTACATTCTGACAAAACTGGAAAATGAGGATAAACAGAAAAAAATGTTGTAACACAGTCTGTAAACCAAATCTCTCCATCCTTTGCAGAGAATCAAGCTTTTCCCTTTCATTCACCAAAAAATGTGGGGAATTTATTTTATTCAAGCCAGCTCCCTTCTGCATGATTTCAGCTTGGAAAGCGAGCAGGTTCTAAAGCGTTAGCTCTCAAGGTCCTGTTTGGGGAGCATGAGACCAAATCTTGTTCTCAGCTGTGCATCCTCCTTGGCTTCACCTGAGTCATTTCAATAGGAAATCAAGTCATACAGGTGTAATCAGGGAAAAAGAACAGGATTCAATAGTCCCAAAATAACCTTAACAAGGATGACTGGTAAAAAACTCACTACATCTGGGGGCCTAGGTTTTCCTGCTTGTTCTTGCGTGGTTAGGCTCAATGCAAGTGTTTCATCAGAAATGTATCTAAAATGAAAATAAAACTAAACCTGAACTTTTGGGGTTTTTTTTGCAGGTCTCCAAAGTCCTGGCTTAGAGGGGTTTCTTTTTTAAAATAATCGCTTGCATGGCAGAGCTCTACAAAACACCAAGATCTGGCAGTTTGACCCCTGAATTTCCTTAGCCAAAAAGTCGCTCTGTGGAATTAGATCAGGACAGAGCAACGTGACGTTACACAACTGTTGTGTAGAGTTAAATAAACAGTCAGGGAATTGAATGCCATTTTTCAGATAGGACTGAGCTATAATGGTCCCAGCTGCTTTCACATCAGGTTTTTTATGAGTTGTTGGAAGGAGAACCCAGCTGACAAGGACAAGTTTCCAGCTCCATCACATTTCCTATTCAGCTGCTTTGGCTGGGGGAGTTTGCGGGGCTCTGCTGGGGCAGAGTTATGCAGTTGACACTTTCTTGGCTGTGTGTCCCTGCAGAGGGAAGGAAAAAAGAAAGCAGGACTCTTGTGCCAATACTATTTGCAATCTTATCACATCGTACTGGCACCTCTGCAGAGGAGTCACCAAGGGTGACAGGGAGGAGGCGGGTGAATGAAAGGACCAAGGGAAGGCATGGCAGTGTCCATCTCCTTCTCCAAGATCTCCATGTCCATGCTGGGGGGTGAGGATGAGCTGTGAAAAATCCTGAAGTGAGCTCCTCCTGCATGAGAGTGAAAGGGCAGGCCAACTCCATCCCTCGGTCCCTAGCATGTCCCCAGAAGACATGGTGACACCTCACTGGGCTTAGAATGGTCCAAGGATTGCCTCTACCTCAGAAGACCTCTGGCCCATGAAAGGGGCTTTAAAGGGGCTTGGGGGGCTGGCTGAAAAGGGGTCAAACCTGGGTCAAATCCCAAATATCAATTTAAAGCTCCCTGGGAAGTCTCTGTTGAACATATACTTACAGGGCTGATGGCTCCAGCCAAACTGAGGTCCCACCACAACAGACATCCTGAGATGGTTTTAGCTCTGAGAGACCAAGCCTAGCATCTTAGAAGGCTCCTCAAAGGGGCTGTCATCTCACCTACAGTCTTCGGAGGCCCAGTGCCCTCCTGTCCGCAGGTTCTCTCCTCTCTTTGTCACTCCACCAGACACCTCACATGGCATGCCAGGGAGCTGACGGTTGCATTGCACCCAGAAGGAGGCCCAGCTTCTGCCTCTGCCACTGCTCCATACTCTGTCGTGTGGCCTGAAAGCTCTGCTATGTACCATGGATGGCAGCCTTAGGCACTCTCCATCACTGCCTTGATGCATCTCTGGACACAAGATGGTCTCATGTATTTGTTGGTGAAGAAACCGGAGAAACTGCACACCTTCAGCTTTCAGAATTATGTTTGTCACACTCCACTGTGGCACAGGTCTTAGCTTAGAGGTCCCAAAGTCCTTAAATTAGATGATATTTGTATGTCGTGCAACCCTATCCATATAAAAATCCCCTTCCTTCAACTCATTAGAGAAGCGTGAGCAAAACATTAACTGCTCTGATGTATAGTAACTCCTAACACAGTTCACCACTGGCTGCAAACCAGCCCTGTAAGCAGTGTCTCTTGGAAAAAAATCAATGGCAACTGCCAGCTGATGGACTGCCTTCGCTACGAGATGCACCCAGCTGGTAGTGTTGTTCTGATGGAGCATTTATTTGTAGCAAGAACAGGCACACAAATAGTGTAAATTAGTCCTTTTCTGTGAAAGTCGGCTGAACAATGCCCATTGAAAGGCCTTGTGTCCTTAGAGGGCTCATTTGATTTTGAACTTGGAGTTGTCTATAGGTTGCAAAAGACCTTTTTGGAAGTATGTAGCAGATGAGGAGGGGACAGAGCAAAGATAGGACACATTTGAGCTGCTATCTTCTCCTTACGGTCACAGTCCTTTAGAAACTCCTGTATCACAACCCTTTATCTGAATTCTCAATTCTATGGTCTCTTGCATGTCACTATATTGCTAGCACCGTATTGCTAGCTGGTCAAGGGAGGGGATTGTCCCGCTCTGCTCCGCGCTGGTGCGGCCTCACCCCGAGCGCTGTGGGCAGCGTTGGGCACCGCAGGACATTAAGGGTATAAAGCTACAGGAGAGTGTCCAGAGAAGGGCCACGAAGCTGGTGAAGTGTTTAGAGGAGAAACCATATGAGGAGGGGCTGAAGTCCCTTGGGTTGTTCAGCCTGGAGCAGAGGAGGCCGAGGGCAGCCCTCATGGCGCTCTGCAGCTTCCTCCCAAGGGGAGGAGGAGGGGTAGGAGATGGTCTCTTCTCTCTGGTGACCAACAGCCAGGACCCAAGGGAACGGCAGGGAGATGTGCCAGGGGAGGGTTAGGCTGGGCATTAGGCAAAGGTTCTTCCCCCAGAGGGTGGTGGAGCCCTGGCACAGGCTCCCCAGGGAGGCATCACGGCACCAGCCTGGCGATATTCCAGAAGCACTTGGACAAGGCCCTCAGAGACATGGTGTGAATTTGGGGCTGTCCTGTGCAGGGACAGGAGTTGGACTCGATGATCCTTGTGGGTCCCTTCCAGCTCAAGGCATTCTGTGATTCTATGTCTTGTATGTCATTATTGAGCAAAGCCATGAAAACTAGGGAGAAACTGGGACAGGGACAGGGGGCACGATTCCTGTGGTCATCCTCCTGCAGCCTTAGTGCACAAACAGAGATGGATGGTAGCTTGGCCCTACCATTCCCTTTCTGCATAATCTTGGGTAGGCTGCTTCACTCTGTCAGCCTTTACCCCTACCATCTGAGTTGTCTTCATTGGCTCACAGAGTAAGAGAGAAGTTTTCCCATGGATATGAAATGCTGGATGAAGAACAGCTTCAGCACTCACCTCTTTTAAAGGGGGTGTCAGTCTGAGCAGGAAACATAAAAGAGCATTTGGAATGGTGGGAATAGCAAAAATTGAGCCCAATATCAACCATAGGGAGAAGTCAAATTACAACCATGCAAGGTGCAAGCCATCCAGATGGATCTTCCACTTATATCTACAAAAAAGAAATGCATCAGCAAAATATTTTTAGATATTTTCCTAATATCTTTCCACTTCCCTAAGCTATTTACATAACACCACTTACCATGCTTGGTCCCTGACTTGTGAAGTGCTTTCCCCTTGGCTTTCTCTCCAAGGCATCAATGCTCCCACTCCTGTTTGGAGGAGCCCAGCATCTTTGCACACAGCTGTAAATACCTTTCCAGCAGAATCTGCCTTTATTGAACTTGCAGTACAACAGATGGAAGCATGCCTGAAATTTCCAATTTGTTTTTTTGTGCAGCAGTGCTCAAATTGCAATTCTACGTTGAGGGAACCTGTCCTTCTGCAGGAAAACTCTTTCGTGGTTGACGCGCAGACTCGTACAAGGGAGGAATTAAAGCACTGCTTTTCTTCTCTCAAATACAGTAAAATGTCCATGGGAACTTTTCCTTGGGAAATAGCAGCAAATGAACTCCAGGGAATAAAATACTGTATTCAATGGGCCAGGCCACGCAATTAAAAACCAGAGTTTTCATCAAGACATTAGAAGTGGTGATAGGACTTAAGCCCTCTTCTCCATTTGTCATCAAATTTGGGATAATTCTGAATGGAAATGACAGGAGTCACATGAAGAATTTGTCAAATAACTGTTGACATGGCTACAGAAATAGGGAAGTTGTCTGGATCTCAGAGGGCTTAAATTCAATTTCTTTATCTCCTGCCTACCCTAGAAGGAAATATTTCGGTTCTATCTCCCTCTCTTCCTCATTCAGATGGACCACTAGTTGCTGGAGGGACTTCCTTGCTACTTTTGAGTGTAGTTTAGCACCCACCACGTACAGGACCTCAATCTTTCTCTTTAAAAATGTTTTTCCACCAAGACAAGGACAATCCTTGGCCCTTGGACTGCTGTGGGCTTTCTCAACATGGCAGGTAGGATTTTACCACCGTGGGAGTGATGAAGCAGGGATAGGCCAGGCTGTACCACTCATGGAAGCAGAATGAAGAGGGAAAGACAGCAAGGATCCAGGATGAGTCCTGAAGAAATGGGTAGCTGCTCTCCCTGTGTGATGGGCACATGACTGCTGCTGGAGGTGACCACGTTGCATTAATGGTCATCAGCCCAAAAACTGCGCCTGCAGCAGTGGCTGCTTCCCTGCCTGCTTTGCCCTATGCCCCAATACAGTCCTCTTAATATTTGTCACTTCTAGTTCCCCTTTTTTCTGGTAGAGCTGGAAATAGATGTATGGGACTGTATCACATCCACCGGAAACATCATATTGGGGGTAGGCTGTAGCTGAGGGCTATTCAGATACTCCACAGATGGGCAAGTCCCATGAAAACAGTTCTACACGTACGTTTTCTCAGGGTAACTCCTTCCTCTTCTATCTCTGCTCTGGCCTGAGTAAGAAAAACTTGCTGAACAGGAGCCCTAGGGGGGTGATATATTCCACAACCAATAGAAAGCAATGCCAGCATCCTCTCAGCAAATGCTTTTTTCCTACACACGCAGCTCTTTCTTCTAACAACCAGTTGCAAATAGGTTTTATTGCTCAATGGCTGGCTCAAGTAGACATTTAACAGGCTTTAATTCTTCATCAAGCTTCAGATTTTCTACCCGGGAACTCTTCCTCCTTTTCACCCCCTCTCTTTTCTTTTCCTTTGTTAAAAGCAGGACATGACAGCCTGCAGGGTGATGTCTATTGTTATAAGTTGAAAGATCTAGCACACTCCAGAGTCTGAGAGCATGCATGAATTATTAACATCCTTCCCCACTGTTCCTAGTAATGTATGCAACACTTGAAAAGGCTTTTCTTTTAGCTTAAAGCAGCATAGATATTAGTGGTTATTCAAAACAGCCTGGCAGATGCTATGTTAATATTGCTTAGCCAGGGCTTGGCAGGGGTGAACTTTGGATCTTTCCGGTTGAACAGGAGAAGGGACCTGGTCCAGGAATAACAGCAACAGCATTGCAGCAGTTTGTCCCTATGGCCGTGGTAATTTGAGAGAAGGAAGGTTACACTACCCAGTGTTCAACCAGAAAGGCATAGCTACTGTTGTCTAACTTTTGTCAGATAACCAGGACAGCTAACTTACAAGCCTAGTCACCTGTAGATCACTCTGTTGCCAAAGGGGTGTTAATTACCTCCCAAAAGTGTTTTAAATCATTCTGTGGTACCTGTCCCTCTCTACTGAGTAAGCAAAGCCTCCTTGCCACTGTCTCCTCTTACTTTGTGACACCTTCTTGCATTACTCCCTGAGCTAATGCTCTGCCCAGCTGTGGTTGTCCTCTCTGATGCTCCTCTGCCTCTGGGATGTTGAGCTCAGGGTCCCTAAGCTAGGAACCTTTCCTCACAGTAGTGGGGTGAAAGCTACCCATCTTATGTGATTTTCAGCTAAACCTGTGGTGCGCCTTTCAACAGGCTGCCACGCACATTTGCAAGGCTACCGTGTCTCACCTGCTGAGGACAGAGCTAATGTGATGGGGCTTCCCTCTGCTCCTTTCTGGCCTCAAACAGGCCTTATCACTGCCCCCAGCTGTTCTCTTGTGGCCAGACACAGTTGGCTTGGTCAGTGCTGTAACAGAAGGGGTTGTCACACATTAGGACCCCAATTCATAAACCCCCAGTCCCAGCTTTCAGACTGGCACAGCTAATCTGCCACAGCCAGTGAGACCACGCAACACTGTGGGTGAGCTACACCGAACACACCAAGAGCATCTTCTAGCACATATGTTGAGACCACCACATGACAATTGCCTCGTACATCAAGAAACAAGGAATTTTAGAAGGGAAGAATTTTAGAAGTTTTGCCAGGGATAGACAGCAGTGCTAAACTGTCTGTAGCTAAAGAAAATATAATGGAAAAAGTATTCCATGGGTTCTTATTTGTTCTTGAATTACTAGGCAAACATCACTTATAACAGACTAGCAGTCAGGAGCCTTTCAGGGATGAGTATTCTGGTTAATGAAATCTGATTTCTTACAGTTTTGTGTTATCGGTCTCACACACTCCTCCTCAGTCCCTCCAGCTTCCTGGCCAGTCCTCTATAAGCCTCACTTAACAAAAGTCACTTGCCCACCCTATGGTACCTTCATTTTCTTCCTCCATCACAACACCCTTGCTCTGAAGTATCTCAGCTTCCCTCATGTCCACCAGCTATTTAGCTAAGGGCTGTGGAGACTGAATGTGTTGGTCTGGGGATGTAATCGCAACAGATAATCCAAAGGCTTGGGTTCTTCTTGCTGGCTGTTGGGTACCTTCTCTGCACCCAACAATGAACACTTGCAGGACTTGTGGGTAGTAGCTCTGAGATTGATGTCCTGGTGTTAAGCTTCAGCCCACCTTGCTGATGGGCTCAGGTGTTAGCAGGGATGGACTAACAGCAGATCTGCACTCTGACAGTTAGAATGCGTTCTCAACCACATTTCTGTCAGAAATAAACAGCTTAAAGGAGTTGAATTTCTCTAGTTTGCTTCTCTGTGAGAGACACTGTTAGCTGACCTGCTGGACCGTAAACTGATTCCTCAGACCTTCACTTCAGCTATCTGCCTGGTCAAAAACATTTCTGCTCCCCAGGCTTGCCTTGTACATGGGAAACATTTAAACAGTTTGTCAAAAGAAGAGGCTGGGAAGAGGAAAGGAAGGAATCACAAACCAGAAACATCTCAATTTTTTCCAGGCTATTTTTCCTGCTGAAAACCAAATCAACTCAGCACAGCTGGGCTCCTGCTCTTGTTTCTATGCTTTCAAAAGCAGACAGCTCCTACAGCATGGGCAGGACAACCCTTTGATAAAGCAGCTGAGTGTCAACCTGTGATATCACCCGGAGTGCTGAACTTCTCAACGCCCCATGAGGGCAATGCATCAGGTTTAAAGCTCTTCTGGTAGTGGAAGGAGAATGGTGCCAGGCAACAGCAGAGCAGGGGATATCTAGGAGGTTTCCTATGCCCCCCGTCCATGCACCATAGTCCTGTCTGCAGCACAGTGCCCTGACCTCTCTCCCATGGCATGACCGTAAGGATCCAGTGCCTCTGTTTGGAGACACATGGGTAAGGATGAGTCTTGGTTCCAGGCACAGGAGATGACGGAGGAAGGGAACAGTGAGGTTGCCACAAGAGCCGTAAAGCTGTACATGTGTAACGCTCCATGTCTGTGACATGTTTCATAGGTCTGCAAGTAGATTCTCCGTCAGCAAAAGGAAACAGAGCTCTCCTGGGCTCCATCAGAGCCAAGGGGCAACCCCAACACAGCTATTCTTAAGCAAAGACAACTGTCCCCTTCAATGTCTATGAAGGTCCAGCTCCTTTGCACTGAAGGAGAGCAACACTAGGTGGCACTGACTTCATTATGTGGAAGAGTCCAAAGCCACAGTGATGGACAGAGCTGCTGAATGGGGGATCCTGATAAACCCCACTTTGGGGAGCCTTCAGCCAGGGGGTATCATCTTCTGCACATTTGGACGCCTAACCTCATGGAAGTGCCTTGTAGACAGCAGTGCCAGGAGAACAGAAGTGTTTCCTCTTCTTCACAAAGAGGATATAAAACATGCAGGAAAATCAGGGCTTTGTTTTTCAAATGTGCTCATCCTCAAATGCTTGGTGAAGTCTCACAAATGGTCCTCCTACATGCCCTGTGTACTTAAAAATAATAATACATATGAGCACTTTGTTAATCAATGCCTCACTCAGACTACACAAAGTATCATGTTTCCTGAAGCCTTCTGGTGTTTTGCATCACCGAGGACTTTGATATGGTCTCCTCGATGTAGCCTTCCTCCATGGGATCAGATACAGTGGCTGTGAAAGAGCTTACCCAGCTACTGCTGCAGGTCAGGGTAAAGCACTTGGTGGACACCACTGCTTCAAGAGGGCCTCTTCAGAGTGCATAAACCTCACCTACACATGGATCTTGTGGGCACAGACTATATGTGGTGAAGTAGAATGAAGCTGTATGAGATCAGAGTAAAGGTCTGCTTAGTCAAGTTCTGTCCCCAGCAATGGACAATAGAAAATGTATAGAGAAGAGGCAAATGAAGAACATCCTGACAGCTTGCCACTCTGGGCCCTCAGCAGCTACCGGGGTGATTTTGCGTGAAAAGCCCTTAATGAAGTTTTCTTCCCTGAATATGTTCAACCACTTCTTGAAATCATGTAAGTGTTAGTATCCCCTTGTCTTTTGGAAAAGTGTTTCACAGCTGCACTTCACACTGCTAGAAATGTGACTTTTTTTTTGTTGTTTCCTGAACTAACCAGACAGTAATGTTATTTGATGCATCCCTGGGTTATAGTATTAGGAAAATTAGATATGAGTTGTTCCCTGTTTCCCCTCTCTAAGCCACTCATTCATCTATACCAGATGCTTTCTCTGGTACCTCTTTTCCAGACCAAAAAGTCCTACTGTATGTAATTGTTCATCATAAAGAAACAATTCTACATTTCAGCATTTTGTCACTCTCCCACTTTTTCCACTCCCAGGATATTACACTCTAGGTGGGGAGACAGGACAGCAACACAAATAACATCAACTGAAGGCCCTGAAAAGATTCATACAGCAGTGTAATGATGTTTTCTGCTATTATTAGCAAAGGCTATATAAAAGAAAAAAGATGGCACTTTTCTTGACCATGAAGCTTTGTACCAAAATTGGTGAGAGCCAAAAAGATGCCTATTACATCCATCAAGGACCTTGCTGGAGAGCCATAGTTTATAGGCAGATGTCTATGGTTGTCCATGGACCTCACTAGTCAGGGAGCCAGATGGCTCATTCCCTCCTACAGCAAGAATTCAGGTTGCAGAGAAGTCCTCAGGCCAGTCCAGCTGTGGAGCCTGCCTTCCTTCCAAAGCTAGTAGGAAATCTCTTTTTAACTAAAAAAAAAAAAGGCATTTTTCATTAGAAAAAAATCAAGACAGTGTGCAGAAGAGCAAAGCACTAGAGGTTCAGAGGACACGTTTCAATACCTAGACACAGATATACACAAGACAGTAATGCTGTGGCTCTCTGTGTTTTGTAAATCATGAAGGCGTCATATTTTTCAGACAGTCCCATAAGGCACATGGTCCCTTATGTCTGGAACATTGAAGTTGTGTCTCGTCAGCTAAAATGACTTCATTTTCAGAGACTTTGAGGGAACGATTCACCCCACCTAATATCACCTTTGTAGGTGTTAGTCCCCCTTTCCCCACCTGTGATTGAAGGAAAATGTGGTCATTTTTAAGATGTGATTCATCTGACCTGTTTTGCACATTTACATTTGTCTGAGTTAAATGTGTTCTGGATGTGCCTGTTTCACTTGAAATAAAAACCTCAATTTGATCAGACAAATCCCACCCTTCATGCCCAACATGCCTACTCATGTTAGCCTCCCAGACAGTGTTCAGAGTCCCAAGAAAAATTAAACCAGGTGAAATTCATCTGCTTTTATGTTGCTTTAAGGACTCCAGGCCTTAGATGAATTTGTCACTGTTTTCCAGGAGCAGTCAGCCTACCCATGCATGCAGCTGGCTCAGTGTTGTCTAGGTTCCTATAGAGATGGTGCTGTCTATCATTCAGGCAACTTTTTTGTGAAAGCTGGGGCTCGGTGCTAAATCAGGTGGCAAGAATTTAGAGCATATGTGAATCAAGGCAGAAGAATAAAGATCTTCCTATTCCTCCAAGCAAAAATCTACACAATGTTTTGGATGGCAAAGTGCAGTTCAGAGTCTACAGTCAGTTGTTAGTGGGCTAAATGGACCCTAGAAATTCTAGGTTTGGTCCAGATTTTTCCATGCAAGTTACAGGCAGGTCTAAGTTAGGCTTAATGCTAAGATTCTTGGGTGCTTGATTTAGTTCTATTAGTTCTGCAATGTATGAACTAAGAGCATTTACACCAGAAATGGCCATCATAACAAGACTTTTACAAGTCTTTATTCCAGAACCAAGCTGATTCATGAGCAGGTCATTGCTGTAGGCCCTATATAACCATACAGTTATAAAAATTCAGGGAAGATTCAACTCCAGACACTCAGATCTGAGTGCTTGATTCTGAGGCTGAATTGCTCCCAGACTCTAGAGATGTGAAGGTCCACGTATGCATTATGCAGCTGGGCTTTCTTTTGTACATAAGAGCGATACGGGGCACAGCTCATTTGTGGGACGCGCCTGGACTCTGGCTGCTGATCCAGATCTTATTGCCTGGGTCACTGCTGAGTCACTCTTTGGGCTCTGCTCCATGGTCTATACTGAATGCCAAGCGTCCATCAAACTCATAGGCTGACACTTGCACTCTAGATCCCTAAAGTTGAACATCTGCATCTCAGGGTACCAGAAAGATATGCATTATCTCCTTTTGCTCTCCATATTACATGTTTGCTTTTCTATTGTAAGTGGTTTGATCTTATTTCATAGAGATTTCTATGTGAAGAAAACAGTCTTTCCTAAAACAAAAAAATAAAAGCTTCCCTCCAACACACAGGCACATCCCCTCAATGCTGAAGTATGTTTTATGTCACACAGTAAAATTCTCATGTGCCACTGTTTACACATTAATATGAAATACAGGATTAGGCTGTAAAATGAACGTGCTGGTTTCAGTTCCTTTTGTCAACAGGGATAAGTTGCACCACATGTCAAGTAGTGGTAAAGCCCTGGTGTAGAGCGTTAATGGAACTATCCATTAATACCTATGTACCATGGCCAAGAGAGACTCAACTTTTTTTCCTGATCATAGTGCATGCTGCTCAAAAAGCAACAGCTGGAATTGAGCAGAATTAATAGTGCTCAGAGTAAGAAATGTTAAAGGAGACCACAGAGAAAAAAATGCAGACTGAGATTTTAATGGTATTCTCAGCTAATTTTTTTTACTGTAGGATATGGAATACAGAACCAATCCAAGCAGGATTTGACATCAATCCCTCCCTGAGCCAGCCTTGAGCCACTGGCTCTTATCCACTGTCACAGATATACTCCAGGTGAGTTCTGACACAGTACCATTTAGGAGTGAGTCACACCCTTTCAGTACAAGGGTTTTTCAACAATTATGAGCTACAGAGGGAAAACCAAATGCATTATTCAGAGAAGTGGGCTAAACGACCACAGATTTACTATGGAGGACAATGGAATAACAACATGTACACTTACGGTTACTGTGGATCAAGTTACAAGTACTAATTTATTATGCACAACCACCATCCCCAAATGGACAGAACCACTAGGCCAGATTCTGCCTTTATTGTGCACCATTGTGAATGTACCATACTGCCTCAACTGAAAGTTTAATAAAACTGACTGGACTAGATCTTGATCTTAATCAATACACAGATCCAACATGTGGTTCTGGCTCTGTCACCACTGATGTTCAGGTATGAAATTGTCCTTTTCCACCTTGCTGAAGCTTCAAGTCCATGTCAGACTTATTTCCATGATCTGTTGGCTCTCCAACAGCTACTTCATTTCTTCTTGGAAGTCTAGAAGTAACACTGGGAGCCTCACCATCCATCCTGATTAAGATGCAGAGGGTAGCCTAAAGGATGAAAAGATTTGGAGTAAAATGTTCCCATCAGCTACCAGGAAAATCAGTCTCTAAGGGAAAGCAAACCAAATATTTTATTAGTATTCAATTAGAGAAAAATAAAGCTAACATGTTTTTAAGAAAATTAGACAATGTCTAGGAAGACGGTGGTCTCTTTTTACCCATCTACAGAGTAGATGACTTCAGATTTTGATAGTAGAATTTTTAGACCCATAAATGCAGCACACCAGATTTGTGGTACAGCTTTCCCTATGAAGTTCTCATTTTATATGATGATCACTAATACTCCATAGGCTCGTCCATATTATAATTAAATATATGGCAATACAAGGGGCACAACACCTTTAAACTTATCACAGGCCTTGCCTGAAGCACAGGGATCTCTAGCTCATGCTACCTCCTTTTGCTTCCATTTGTGTAAGAGAATGTGACTGTGCATCAAGGAATATGCTGTCTTGCCACAACACCTATTTTTTTCTGCAACGATGAGTTCATGCAACAAAGTTGAACAGATGGAGAAAAATCAGGAAGGTTAAGTTAAGACACAAGCGTTATGTTAGGAAAAAACTCTTTGTGCTAACGCTCAGATTAGTTCCACACTCCACCGTGCACTTCGAGCCTCCTTTTCTTTGGGAGCATCACTCAGGGACGTTGCAAGCACCACCTTAGTCAAGACAAAGATGATCTATGTGAGGATAAGAGATGTCTTTTACTGAATAATGTTCTAAGAAACTGAAACCTTCCACCCTGAAGATCAGAGATGGTGACTCAGACCACCAGCCACCCCAACTCCAGACCTGGATCACCCTCCACAAGTACTTTTGGTCCGAGGCTGGAGCTGCTTTTCCTGTTCACACACTGCATCAAGCAATCCATGTTGAACTCAAATAACAGCTAAAGCTATGCAGCCCTGGGGCCAGACCTCCTTAAGGTAAATTGATTCCTGATGCAGCTTTCCTCCGCTCTTCTCTTTGTGCCTTCCTAGCATCTTTTAGAATTCACATGCTTCCATTTGACATGATCCTTTCATCTTCTGGCGGGTAAGGCCCCATTATTACAATCCTCTGCATGTTGTATAATTATTATAACAGCTCCCTTCGGGCTCAAGTCATTATAACTGTCATTTGATTAGCTTTTTGTCATTAGGTCTTTTAAAGAATGACTGCACCCTTCACACATAACATATGTTAATTCATTTCCACAACATCCAAGCGTCTCTCCTCAGCTTGACAGTGACTTGATGAGATCTTGTGTTTCTTTTTGCACACACTCCCTTCTTCTAATTGATGACCAGATGGAAATAATGATCCCATGCCTGATCGCATTTTTGATAATAATTTAGGCTTATCAACAGATCCAGCACATACTTCTAACCTACACACCTGAATCAGCACAGGTTCTTCAGACATCTGTATAATCATAAGACTGACATTTAACAATTAACAGTTTTCCTACAAATTTTTTATTTGGAGGAAAAAAAAATCCTCTCGCTGATCTCTAAGCCTTCTTGGTAGCCAATTTCAGGACGCTTAAATTTGACATTAACTTCAGCAAGTGTCTAACTCTTTCAGCGCTGTCTCTCAACTCTGATGGAGCCTCACCTGGAACATCTGTAAGCAAAGCACACTCCATTCCTACGCTATATTCCGTTATGGATGGTCTTGAAGAGAGTCATGTGTTTAAGAAATCTTGATTTCACTTACTTTATCTTGATAATGGTTAACCTACTACACTATGACCACAATACCAAACACTTAAAAGTTGTATAATATTCCTTTATCTGTGTTTGATCTTATTTGTTAAACTAAGATGACAAGTCCATCACAGGTTTTAGGTTGCTCTGGGCTGTTGCCAAGATTTCAAGGTGGTTCGTATTCATATTTGCACTTCAGTTATCGCTGTCTGGTAAAGCTCAGAAGAAAATCTCAAACAGAACCAGAATTAGCATCCTAGATTTCCCAAGAAGCCACAGAAGGGGTCTGTCTGGGTTGGATGTGGTTGCTGGATCGCAGAAGCACTCATTGCACCCCACATCAGCATTGCTGTGCTGAGCCATGCTGTGTGCTGCACACATCCAGGCTGACCTGAGCCTGGAAATCTCTTTGCTTCCTTCCCTATAAACACAAGTTATTGACCTGTGGCAGCAATTGCACGTCTGGTCCTATGGTCTGAGCTGTTGCAGTAATTTGATTTTATATAATATTTTCTATTTGAGCAGCTGCTATCAAAGACCAAATCAAATTAGTTCCCTGATAGAAGAAAAATTAAAGCAACTGCATTAATATCTTCCAAACGTCACTGCTCAGCCTTGCAGCCCAAGTCTCACACCATGGTGTTGTGACAACCACAGCTTGGTAGGAAGACGATACAAAACTAAGCGATCGTCTGGAGATCTGGTGTCATTTCCACCAGAGGAAAATAAAAGAACTGGTAAAGTGACTCAGTGACTTAGAGAATCAGTAACCGTCCAGCCACTAAAAAGTTGTTTTTCATTGTGTTTGTGTCTGTTTCAACGTTTCCTGCACAAATGGCCAGATGGATTTACTGCCAGTGCCAACTCCCAACATCACAAATACTCGTATCTCAGGTGCATTTGCTGTTGGTTCCACAGTATGCAAGCACGCCGCTCGAGAAAGGGGGAAATGCAACAGGGACTTACAAAATGGTCCCTGCCAAATTTTGAAGCCCCCAAAGGGCTGAAGAAAATGTTTCTTTAACTTTGCTCGCTGACGTGGATGAGTGAGGTGGCAGTGGGGAGGGTTTTCGTGACCTGTTCGGCTACAGAACAAAAATTGTGGCTGCTTCCTGTAAAGGAACTGTCTGCTGAGGTAAAACATGACGATTCATGCCCACTTCAAACACTGTGTGCTCCGTCCTGCAGTTTTTGTTTCTGAGAGCCAACAGTAAGTCTGGGTGGAAATAATTTTTTTAATTGCTCATTTTGTTTTCATTGACATATTTAGGAGAGAACATTTTCTGTGTATCAGGCATCTCAACCAGCTACCACCATTCACTGTCTAAACAAATCTTTAAGGATACAAACTGTCCTTCACGCTGTCTCCTGGGTCATGTAGAGTCCCAATAAGGGAACCAAGTACAGGGAATGACCTAAAAGAGTCCCTAGAAAGCCAAGAAGACATGCAAACCTATACCTGTAGTAGTGAGTTAAGCAGGTCAGGACACCTCTGTCCCCAAGCCCATTGGTATGGCCTGTCTGGTGTTTAAGCCAAGAAAGACACACAAAGACAGACCAACCTCTCACGTGCTAAGCCAGCATGGAGAAGGTGCATTTGGGACACTGAACAAGTCTACACAGAGCTGGTGGTTAGGGACTATGGTGGGAAGGATGCTCTTCTAGTCTACATTGCGAAATAACTGCAGAGAGAGCATGCCTATATGCCTCTTCCCCACGATGAAAAGTGATTGTATGTCAGACTGCACTTATCACAGAGCCAGCACGGAGCAGTTCACCAAGGATCTGAATTTCACCCATGAAAAAAAAAACCACCAAGCAAAAACCTGAACACTTCTTTTTCTTAAAGGCACCAGCAGAAACTCTGATTTTCAGGGCCTTGCTTTGCTTCTCTTGCCTGTTTCTCCTCCAGGACTGCAGGCCACACAGGAGGAAGGGCTGATGTTCAGCCCCTGCTCTGCTGAGATCAAGGGGAGACCCCTGAAACCCCCAAAACTGAAAAGCTTGCAAGTGTCCTTCTGCAGGAGGCAAAAAGCTGCATTTGGGTGTCATATTTTTCCACCTCAAACCAACCCTTGGTGGGCCCAGAAGATAAAGCTTTGCCACAAGCTGTAATACAGTTTGTGTGACAATTTTTTCTTCTGAGGACTCAAATGCAAACGTTTGATACGTGTCTGGTTTTCTAACCACAGAGACAATATCTTCTTCCTCTGGGCTCCGTGGGGAGGCAGAGACTGGAGGGTTTCTCACTCTTCCCTCGCCTCTCCTGACTCATTCACCCTTGGAGATGCCCAGCCAACAGGAAAATAAACTAGAGAAGAAACCTCCTGAGCAGTCACTGTGTGGTCTCCCAACCAGGCCTAGTTACATCTTGGGGCCTTGGTCCATTGGGCTCTGCAGTTTTACTAGACACACTGTCCAAAGTCCCTGTGAATCCACAGCTGGGCTCTATCTGCTTGTTCCCATCTTCCCTCCATGCCTTCACCCCAGGGAAGGGTAACGCAGAGTGGGGATGCATGCTGGGGTCTGACAGGTGCTACTGAATCATCAAAAACAGGGTAAAAGAAAAACAATAAAAACTTGTACCCATACATCTATTCTTTTTTTTTTTTAACCTGCCACAGGAAATAGGCATCAAAGGGCTGTTCTGAGGCACCCAGAGTGAAAGGTGAAACAGAGCTGCTCTCATAACCAATGCACTTTGTGATTCATGATCTTTTGCTTTTCCTAGAAGGAAAATCAAAGATTATGGTACTTGTTTATGAGGAAGTTAAAGAAGAACCACCCTCATGGAGGCCTGAGCAGAGGATTTCAACCCTATGGAAAAGTCAAAGATCTTTCCTCAGACCTGAGGAGATCCAAAGCCATTGCTCCAGATGTCCAGGAAAGGCACTGCTCCATTAGGCTACAACCAACATATAGGAAGAGGGGGAGGATGCCTTCCTGCCCCTGCAGCTGATGCTGGACTGCAGCGCAGCATCCCATCTCAAACTCTTCATGGAGACAAGCAAAGCAGCTAGCAAAGCAGCCCAGAACATTGGGACTTCAAGTGGCCTGTTTCCTCTGAAAAGTGGAGCTATCTGAGAACACTAACAGATGGGGTTAAATACAGGGGAAATAAAAGAAACCACTGAACCTGTGGAGGAACAAAACATTTCAGCCCAACTTAAAGTGGCCTCCTGTGGGTTGCTTTGTTGATTTACAGAGAATGTTCTCAACCCATTCCTCCTCTGAAATCCTCTGTTACTCCCCTCCCATATTTTTATTTTATTAATTTCAGCTACTGAGGACAGAAGTTAATGACTGTCCCAGCTCTGTCCACATCTTAACCCAACTCGAGCTCCTTTTCTTTGCTCCTGGAGAGGCAAGGGGAGCAGCTGGGAGGTGAAAGGCCTCCTTCACCCAAGCCTTGGTTCTTGGAGAGTGCAGATGGGGGAGCAGCCCCAGCACCACCATCACAGTATTCCACTTGCTTGGGTGCAGGGAGGGCTCAGGTTGGTTGTGGCTTTGTTCAGTGTGGTACAGAGCTCTGCTCGTCACTGCTGCCCCATATCACCATGAGCTGTGCGATGAGGACACGCTTCAGAGAGTCAGAGTTAGTCCAGGATGTTCCAGCAAAGGTAATGACTTTGGAAACCAGGCTATTGTGCAAAAGGGATATGACTTGTCTGCAGCAATCAGAAGGAACCAGGGACAAAAGAGCTCTGAGAGGTCCTTGGAAGATATTTGTTCAGTAGCAACTTGGAGCTAAGTAATCCAGGAAAGGTCTACCCACTTCAGGTCCTGGCTACAACTATACTCCTGGAGCCACCAGGCTCATAACAAAACCTCTTAGAAACACAGTTTTGCACATATTACTTCCCCAGACCCATATGTCCATAATAATAATAGTAGAGTGATAACAGCAATGATAGTCAACACTAACAGAAAGCAGAACTTTAAATGATGAGAAGTTTGGTTAAACAGTTCAGTGAAATTCTGGAGTCGCTGACTGTTCAGATTTCCCACCCGAGAACTGCACTGTCGTTGGTGCTGATATTGGTAAATATTTGTACTGCAGGAGGCTAATGCATGTAGTTCTCACAGAATGTGATGCATTTTGAAAGGTTACTGGTATGAAAAAAGCAACCAGATAAACTGGTGGAAGAAAGATCCATGAAGAGGTATTGAATATAAAGCCACAACTACAGGAAGGCTATGAGCAGCAAGTCTTGCTCTGACCTACTACTGGTTTGACGTGAACTCTTGTTCTCATGCATTTCTTGACTGTATTTATGGGAGTCTTATCTGTATTTCTTCTAGACAGGTAATACTGGGACCCTATAATGAACCTTTTCAGCTTCTGAAAAGTTTTGTGAAGGCTTGCATCCCATGTTGGTTAGATACTATTATGGGTAACACTCTAGTTGGTTATTCCAACCTCCAGATCATGTTTGTGGAGACTTTTGGATACGGCCTTGAGAATGAGGTGATTTACTGACACACTTATTTTTCGCAGGTGTTCACCCAATCTAATATTACTGTTCCATAGGATTTATGTAGGCATGTGCTATACTCTTGAAATCAAATAGCCATCCACATAAATCGTGCAGTGCACTTACACAGGATCCTTCTAGGTGGTACTTTGCCACACAGACAACCCAAAACTGCAGGCAGGGATGGAAACACCAGTTGCCACTAGTGTTGATGGCACTGGAAACTCCTTACTACATTCTCAGCTGTGCATGGGGCTTCATGATGTCTAGTTCAGACATCACAGTTCTGCCTGTGCTCTGAGGGAATTGTGTCCCTCAACGCACCCTAACCACATTGTCAGGGGTTAATTCTTAATCTGACGATACTTTCTGACTTTTTAGTTCCTGATTACCATCACACTCTGATCTCCTATCAAGGGATCTAGCCTCCCACAAAGCAAGAATTTCTCTTCAATCTTAGATTGGTCATAAAGTCTTCTATGTTTTCAGCTTCTTTTGATAATCGCTGTTATAAAGCATCGCTCTCACATGTCTCTTCTTGATGTGGAGTACAGTACTCCTTCCATTCCTGCTGCATGCTTTCATAGTTAACTTCCTCTGCCTGAGTTAGCTGAAAAACATTAAAAGCATAAAGAGCTTTACAGCCAGCTGCTGTCAGAAATAAAGCAACCTTCTGACTGTTTTCCTTTCTGCAGCACGTTTAACGTGATGATGCAATATGATGCAGTGGCTCTCCTTTGTCCCTAAAGTGCGGTTCGTTTAGGGTTCAAAACCAGGCTCATCTTCCAGGCAGTGTATTACTACTTTTCATTAGTTTAGTTTACTCCTTATACCATGAAATGTTCATTAATCACTCCCAAGGAGTCATGGTCGTGTGCCGTACAAGGGCTTGCCAAATGCAAACTCTTTGTTCCCTTTATTTCGGGGTAAGCTAACCAAAGCTGCCTCAGGCGTCTTGCTCATACCTGGTGGCTTTCAGTAAACGTGATGTGGCTTCGTGTCCGTGTTCATCCTGGTAGGCAAAGAATATTGCTTCCAGGATAACGGCTCCCGTCGTTGGTGAAAAAATGTGTAAAAATTACTTGGTATATAGATTGGTTGTTACTGTTTTCTGAAATGAGATTCACAACCTGACTTCTGTTGCTATGTATAAATGAGAGTGCCGCTGGAATACTGTTTAAGCTGCCTGCCAGCCCTGTAAGCCAATAAATCAAGGCCTGAAAGGCTCTAGAAAGTTTGCAAAGCTGAGGAGAGAGTTCCACTCCTTCAGTCCCTGCAGAGTTCATCTTCACAAGGATTCGTCTCCAGCACATTGCCCAAGACCTGATAGGCTTCCAGTGTTTTGGGAAGTTTCATTTTTGGTTACTCAGCGCAAGAATCGTAATAAAGCCTCGCCTTCAGGGGACAACACTCAGACTCTCATGAAGTCTATCCTTACCATGCCCTTTCCCTGTGGGCACAAAAATCCATCAGCAGCTCCAAAGGACTTCTGGAAGTCCTGTCCTAAGAGAACTGCTTGGGTTTCCTTCTCGTCCTGAATTTCCAGGGTTGAACTCTGATTATCCAGACATGTTCAGTGTGAATTAGTCTGACTTCAGGTGAGCACATCTCTGACATTTCATGGCCAATCTATTTCAATGTTAATTTATATATAACCTCTGTGCTGGTGTTCATGTCTATTTAACGTCACTACTTCCTCTCTAGTGCCTATCTTTCTGAAACAGAAAATCACCCATGATATTAAGATCAAACCGGAGAAACTCTTTCTTTATAAAGTTCAGGAAGCAATGAGTTTTTTATACACTGAAGGAGATATTTCATGCACTGTCTTTTTTTCCCATGGCATTGTTGCAAATGCATATTATAACCAGTGTTAGGTTTTTGAACTCAGGATTAACAATTCAGAGGTTAAAGGCAAACTTTTGTTAAGTTAGTCATAATTAAAACTTTTTTTTTCTACAATGCCCAGATGTATAGACAATCTTCTAACACCTTTTGTTTTCTATGCCATTTTTTCGTCTGTGACTCAGATGCATAATTTCCATTAAATGCAATGTGGGTTGAAACCTTGCATAGCCCGCTGAAATGTACCATGTTTCTCCTCTACGGTAGTTGCTCTTATTTGTGCTGTACAAAAATATTTACAGAAAAATACAAAGCTAGTCTCAGAGGTGGTGTAAGTGTGTGTGTTCAGAGAAATCATAAAATCGCAGTAAAATAAGATCTCAAGAGACCACATCCTCCATCATCTGTCCCAGGGTGGGATCAGCCCTACCCATTTCAGTTCCCTATATGTTTGCTTAATTCCTCCTTAAAATCTCCCACAAGTTTTTGTACATGTGCAAGTTCACCCGACTTGTTCTTAAAACCTCAAATGACAGAGCCTCTGCAACGTGCCTGCAGCAGCCGGTTCAGAGCTTCTCGGTCACAGCTGATGAAGCTTTTTCCCCAGTGTTTGCCCTAATTCCACCTTGTTGCAGCTTAAACCCGTTATTGCCAGGTCTGTTCCTATCACTGGAGCCAGTGGACCCATATCACAGCAAATGCCCTTTAGTATTTTAGGATTATAATTATCTTCAATGTAGATCCTTTTTTCCAAAGGAAGAATATATAGTAAGGCACCATTTTTTCCCCATAAATGCTTACTACCAAAAAGGGAAAGCAAGGAGAGAGAAAGTGATACTCCGAGAATGCCAGAACTCTGAAAGTCAGCCAAATAGTGTACTACACACTACCCCATATTACTTCTTATTTAATTAATAGCTCTATCCTGCAAACATTTGAACAATTTTATTCCAGTATGCCTGTGGACACATAAATAGTGGCAACATTCACGGAAACATCTTTCTTTTTTAAAGATTATGGGCTGTTCATTGGCTCCAGGCCTGATTTATAAGCCCGAACGGCTGAAGTCTGAATTGATCCTCATATTTCTTAAAAAAAGCACTGGAAAACAGCCTTCCCTTGAATTATTGCATTAAAAAAAATACAAAGAATATTCATACTTAGTCAGAAACCTACATGAGTAATAGGTTACCAGAATTTGCCATTGTCCAGGCAATTTTAGAGATTGCATCATCAGTTTTGTTTTGGCATGTCGTGCTGTCAGACAGTCTTCAAAAACTTCATATTTGAGATCTGCCTCAAAAATAAATCCTCTTTAAGTAGTGCATTTCAGAAACCTGTCAAAATACACAGGGTCCAATGGGTTCTAGTGAAGGTCAAAAGAATGTACACACACGTATATACACACATGCACGTGTGTATTATATATATAATTTCTGCAGTTTGAACACCAGATTTAGCCATAAAAACTCTATTCACTGTTTTTCTCTCTGTAATGGAAAAGATGAGTCAATCACTAACCCAGTGCTTGGGCCTGAATCTCTCCTCCCCAAAGCTGGCACAAAAGGAAGTAACCTAGATGAATTATTTGGAGTTACATCAGCATGAAAGTAGAGCAACTGAGAGAAGAATAATATTCCTCTGTAAAGCTGAAGAGGTTTATTTTAGCTTCATTTATTCCCAGGCTTTTCATCTGGGAACAGTGTTTTCTTTTAACTTCATATGGTGTAATGTGAGGCTGCTATAAAAACTCCTCTATTCTTTTGAAAGTCAGGCTTCCTTCTTCCTTTGTAACATCTGTGACCCTTGAAACTCCCATGGAGAATGCGTTCCTCAAAGACTTATTACGAGTGACTGATTCGAGGTGGGTTTTCAACTCGATTGCATTTTGTGTGACAGGGAATATAAGCAACATTGACCTAACCTTATCACCTGAGGCATGAAAAAAACAAATTAAAGTGCACGATTTGCATTTGCTGCAAGCATCCATGGCTGTTCACTCATGAGACCAATTTTATGGACTTGTTGGCCCCATATCCTGCAGGATCTGAGAGCCACATCTACGTGGCTTTTGCATAAGCCCAGCTCCAATTCATCCATCCTGTTGGATCCAATGCAGCCCATGGCAGCCCAAGCTGCCAGCAGATATCCAGGGCTCAGCTCACTCTGAGCACCTTGTTGTTATGTTGTACATTAGAAATCCCCCAAATTCTACCTGACACCTTCCTCCAGTTACATCCCTGCATCATTTAAAGCTTTTCTCGTATGGCTGAGATATGCCCACTGTTGTGGACCATACACAGCACCACATAACAGTAGATCAGGGAGGACAGGTAAGACACAAATCTTTGCTGTGTATCTGCAAAGGCCCTTTTAGCACTCATATTGCATTGGCTTTATTGGCATCGCGATGGCTCTAACATCTGTCACTGTATCCTCAATTACCCATCCTACTCCACCCATGGTCCACATCAATATCACCACCTCAATATACATGGACCAGCTGATACCAGTTGCAAAAAGGAAGTGGAAAGAGGACCTGGAATGAGCCCTGCGCACATCCAGAACTGCAAGTCAGGCTTAACTGGTGGACAAAATTAAAAAATATTTTGACAACCTTATGACATATATGTCTGGCAGTTGTGAAGCCAAGGGTTGGTGCTCCTCAGGAGCTCACTCCCAGGATGAGTGTTCAAGCTGAGCCAAGGAGATGGGGAGCTGAGGGGGCTGGGGCTGACCAGCTGCAGCCCTTCCACCTCATCTCAGTTCAGATATATTGCACAGCAAACACAGGAAATCGCTACCCAAGAACACAAACCAAAATATACACGGATCTTTAGTTTCATTTTAGCAGTACCAAAACGCAGCTGATCCTCATTAAAAGTATGATATCTGAAAGGCTGGAGGGAGGATGCACCTTTATAAGAGACAGAGTTGGCAGGAGCCTAGTATACTATCCTCAGCATCCCTCTATCACAAGGCAAAATCAGCCCTACCCACGACCTTCTCCGTTAATGTTTGTCCAAGTTATTTCGAAAAGAGAAAGAAATATTGGAGCTCCCATCCATTCCGCATGAAAGCTGTTCCAGTAATCACTAGTCCTAGCATTAAAAAGCTTTTTCAATGACTAAACTAATAATACGAGATGAAAAGTTCAATATGATTTATCGGTCACAAACTCTACAGATGTTTCTCTGTAAATATTCTCAGCAAAGTATATTTTTTTAAATTATTATTATGTTCCTGGGACTATTTCAGTTGCAGTGCAATCTGAAGATCTCAGTGTCAGGACAAAACTGAAGCAAGACATCAGTTCAAACCATCAGTCAAAGCTATCAGTCAAACCACAACCATCAGCCAAAGCAAACCAATCTGATCTTCTGGGACACCCTACACAGCAAAAGGCAAGGTCAACCCAGGAAGCCACTGGGGATATATTTCTTAAAAAGCAATGATTCAGAGAGGGATTAGAAAGTACACCCAAACGTCTAATGCAACCATCCCTTCCTGCAATTTCAGGCCAAAATATCTTGTTCTCAGCAGACACAGAGAAGAGACACACCTCTTTGCCACTATTGGCTTATTTGAAAGCTGTTGGCATATCCTGCTTTGCTGCTCGACCTAAACATCCTCGGTGTCTTCCATCCTTTGCCGTGGCCAAGGTCCTTACACCCTGATCCTTGTTACCATCGTCTGGCCTCCTCCTCAAATAACCTTGGAGCCCACCTGGCACCCACTGCAATCAAAGAGAAGATGACCTCTAGATGGTCCAGCCTTTAAGTACAGGCTTCCCAGGCTGCACTAAAACAGCAGCTTTTCCCTTCACATGGAGTCTGAGCTCAGAAAGACCTGCCCGTTGCATCCAGTCTGGTTGTATTTTTACTGTTCGAGCAACAAACTAAGATTTGGTTGGAAGCAGTTCCTTGATACTTTGGTTTCCTTTTCAGTTCTTGTTCCCCTGTTTTGTTTTGTTTTGTTTTATTTTATTTTATTATTTTATTTTATTTTATTTTATTTTATTTTATTTTATTTTATTTTATTTTATTTTATTTTATTTTATTTTATATCTCAGGATGATTCAGAAACTAAGAGGAACCCAAGGGGACTGCAGCCACCAGGATTTATTTGCTGCAGCAATCCTGGAAGCGGCACAAGGCATCAAGCTGTGTGTTGTGCTGCATTTCAGATCCTGCCATCTCCTCCTGCCTGTCGCTCTGTTTCCATGAGATTTTCCCATCCCTGGAGCAGCGTTGGCAAAATGAATGGCAGGACTGGTCCCAATCCTGTGAAATCTGTCCTCTGCACTGCTTTAAACTGTTCTAGCAACCTCTTTAGTGAAAGCCACTGGTCAGCTGTGGGGGAAGGTGGTAAAACCAACCAGAGTTGTTAATTTCTGAAATATTTATGATTCAGATCCACAGACCTAAAGTTTGTCAGCATGAAGATGTCACTATGATACTGTTGAAGCTGCAAAGTGAACTCAACAGAGTAAAACTAGCATAAATTTTCAAATGGACACTCTTATTTTGATGCAGGCAATCTTCTCTTGTACAGCAACGCCATGAAAGCAGGGTAAAGGCAAACCAAAATATATCAGCCTGTCAATGAAAGAAATACGTGTTCCCAGCAATTCGTATTGACAAGGCTGTGTTAGGTTAATTAGCTTGGTAGTCAACAGCATTGCACATCAGTTAACCTTTGCTTTGAGCTTCTCAGCTTGTACTTTTCTCTTTTAAAAAATAAAAAGCAATGTTGGGGAAAGATGTCACATCTTGCATGACTCCAGACAGCAGCTGGAACATAGATAAGTTTCTACTTAAAAAAACCTTTCTCCAAAAGACTTTTAAGCTGGGCTTCTATGTCCACAACTTGGTCCTTCTTTTTTTCCTCCTTAAATCTCTCCATTGCTCTGTGCAATGTATGTGTTGCCTCTCGCTACAAACCTTGTGTTACTTACATCCTTCAGACATCAGTGTTACAGAAACACTCTTATTAAAAAGTCAAATGAATAATACATTAAGGAGGATTTCTCTGTAAACATGTCTTTCATGTCTTGTGTTTACTTACTTGTAAAAGAACATGAAAGAGAGAGCTTTGCTTTACAGCTCGAGAGAAAGGTGCGGAGAAAGATGACAAAGATGATAAAAAAGTGTGGAATAGCAGCCTGGGGAGGAACACTTAAATAACCTTGGACTCATTTACAGGCTGAAGAGGTGGCTGAGGGAGTACGAGAAAGGTCTGCCACACTTCTACCCCTCTCCTAAATGGTTTTCTGTTGTTTGACATCAAACTGACAGACTGCAAGGAGCATTCCCACAGTGGCTCTCCTGGCTCTGCAGATGCTGTAAAATGAAAGAGGGACAGGGAATAAGCTCAAGGCGTGGGCTGCTGCCTGTAGGCTTCACACCCACCAATGTATCCTCATGCCACATTCAGAGGTAGAAGAAGTTTGCTGTCATGTTACTGCTATGAAGCACAACTCTGGCAGGCTCCTCTCCAGCCTTACTGTTGTGACCTTGACCTGAAAACAAGATAATATAAATAAAACAAGACGTGGACAGGCTGGAAGGGGCCCAGAGAAGGGCCACCAAGATGATCAGAGGACTGGGAAGCTGCCATACGAGGATAGGCGGGGAGAGCTGGGTTTGTTCAGCCTTGAGAAAAGGAGGCTCAGAGGGGATCTCATCCCCACGTACCAGTACTTAAGGGGTGGCTACAAAGAAGATGGAGACTCCCATTTTACACGGAGTCCCATGGAGAGGACAAGGGGGATGGACACAAATTGCTCTTGGGGAGATTCCGATTGGACACCAGAGGGAGATTTTTCACAGTGAGGACAGTCACCATTGGAATAATCTCCCCAGGGAAGGGGTTGACTCGGCCACGTTGGACACCTTTAAGAGTTGCCTGGACAGGGTGCTGGGCCATCTTGTCTAGACTGTGCTTGCCCTAGAAAGGTTGGACTAGATGATCCCTGAGGTCCCTTCCAACCTGGGATTCTGGGATTCTGTGATAATAAAGGTATGCAGATAACAAAACTGTCTCAGGACCAGACTAAGTTCTGATTATTTCACATTTCACAAAAAGAGGCAGATGGTAAAAGATGGAGACCTATCCCCACCCACAAGGCTGCAGTTGTAAACACAACCCCTATTAGACCATGGAGAATCCACACAGGAGAAGCCTCTGTGCTCCTGCTTGGGCCCAGCAGCAAATGCACAGGTAATTAGTGGAATGACTTCTTTCTTTTTTAAAACTGTCAGCTTGGAAATAACCCACCCCAGCGCTGCATTCTCCTTCTGTGGGAGAAGGGGAAACTGAGGCAGGGAACTTGCTCTCTGCTGTCGAAGAGAAGAAGACCCCAGATTTCCTGAGCTGGGTGCTTCACCCCCCGCATCGCACCGCTGTGCAACAACTTAAGCTGTACAATTGCCAGCTCTGCTTTCATGGGACAGTGGCTGCAGCGGGCGGTTACAGAGAAGGAGCCCAAAAAATCCCTTTCAGCAGCTCTCGTGTAGTCTGCCAGCATCTGGACAGCCCACAGTTTCCCCAGTCTAAAACAATTCCCCCACCAACGCAAATATTCCTTTCCTTGAGGGGAAGGGAGGCCAGTCGATGTTTTGGGGGAAGGAGGAAACCAGCCTACTTGGCTAGATCATGGGAGGTACCTCATCATGAAAGATTGTGGTAGAAATAATCAGTGAAACACAAAAGAAGACAGGATATTATCTCCACCAGACATGATTAAGAGCATTGTTTGGATTTCAGAGAATTGGTCAATGAATTTTTTGCCTTCCAGGAGAATTGTGCTGCAGGATTTTGGTTTATACCTGAGAAACTTGTTTCCCAACTGCAGGTAGAAGGTTGGAAAGTGGGAGAGACATATGAGCCCAAGCCATAGCCTGCATTTTCAATGGGCATCAGACAGTCCTTGAGTGAGGGAGTTTGTATGATTCCCTTCTGTAGACTGTCAACTCTGAAAACTAATGATGACAGGGTACTGCAGGCTGGAATCAAAAAGTGTGGGGAACCACCTGGAGATGAACACTTCAGTGAAGAACATGGATCATGTTTTAATTGCCTTCTCTATTTCTGGATTTCAGTGGAATGCTCCTAAATCAGTCATTAATCAATCGAATCCCCATGAGAAAGAGTCAGGGCTTGTTTCACTTACCTAAACGTAGATGCCCGGGGCCATCTGAGATGCCCGGGGTATCTGAGATGCTCAGATAAGGCTGGCTACGTGGGACCTGTGCCTTTCTGGATGTGTGGCTAGAAGCTGAACATGATTGCATGATACTCTGGCACATCTGAAATGGCACTACACCTGTCTGGCACCCTCAAAGTCCAGGCACCCTGCTACAAAATCAGCCATTTTCTGCACAGAATATGACATTTAAGTGCAATCCAGAAAGTGATAAGCCTGTAAATGCCAAGAAAAGTTAAAGAGCAGTCTGACACTTCACAGCCAAGCAGCTAATCCCCGAAGTATTTTACTAACTTTTATTTTAAGCTTTTCTTTAGCAAGCATAACATGTCTGAATACAAATTATCACAAAGATCAAGATGTTCAGATCTGAAAATACCTCACAACAACTGTCTGCTTTAACCTTTCCATATTTTACATATTTTTCCCTTATAATCATGTTCCACCCACTACAGGATTTCAGAAGCACTGGAAGGCAATGCTTCTGTGGAGCGTATGTGTTAGAACATAATATCTGCTATAAAGTGTTGGCTGGGAATTACTAGAAAGTGTCCTGAAACAAATGTTCTTCATTAGACCTATGCTAATTCAGATCATATCATTTTGAAGCAAGAAAGTACATGCAAATAACATCTGTCTCGTAACAGGAAAATGACCCAAGCCTAAAAGTTTGAGTCTGGATCTAGATCTTACACCTCATGAAGTGTCAAGAGCTCCAGGCTTGGGATCTTGCTGAATAAAACATCAGAAAAAAATTAGAAATAAGACTAACAGCAGCACAGAGACGGCCGTGCATCCAGGGTCTCTGATGACCCCAACAGGCAAGGCAGGCGTGGAGGCACAGGCATCAGATAAATTCAGTAATCAGGTAAGGGAGATCATACATCAAGTCTCTAACAGCTACAAGAATGAAATGCAGATGTACTGTAACCATCTACTGGTCTGTTATCCGTACAATTGACACTCCTGTCGCAGCTGTTCAGTGTACCAGCCACATTTGCCAGGGACGGAGTGGAACATGGTGAGGACAACTAGAGGTGGTTAGCCACATCTTCACAGGAATGGGTTTACCTGGAAAATTCTCAGGATCCCTCCCTTCCTTCCCCCATTAGCATGTTGGCAGAGCAGATGTTCTTATATCATATTGATTTGCACACCGTAGATTTACACCAGCCTGTGTCTGTTCACAAGAGATATTTATACCCGAAGAAAACAAGGTAAACCTGACATGTCTGGTGTCACCTTGGTCCCCATGGAGGATGAGGGCCAGCCTGGAGCTTACTGTTCAAGAACAGTGTGGAACAGAAGAAGGTGGCAAGAAAGACCTCAGAGGCTGAGAAAACATCATCTACAAGGAAAAGCAGACTGAACTGGAGCACCGTGCCATAAGACAAATTCAGTGCAGGCAGGTGGGTGCCCAGTCTCTGAGAGTTAGTAATGGCAAATGAACCAAAGAAAACCATAATAGGCCAAACACACAGGAATACCTCCTTCAATACTCCCAGCCTCCAGCAACTTGTATTTCCAGGACTTCCTAAACCAGAAAGGGTCTGCTGGAACTTAATAACCCTCAAGGGATTTTTATTTGTGTATTTGTCTAGGGGCTTTCTGAACCTGCCTAAGCTTTCAGTGGTCACAACACCCACCAGTGAAGGTGTTTCATAACTTAGTTACAGATCTTGCATGCTGCATGAAGAACTACACCTGCATGTTTCCTTGAACCTATTTCTTTCATGTAATTTGAGATAATTTTATGTTCCTGTACTGGAAAAGGCTGTGGCCAATGATCTCTTACATGTCTCAATGGCACTTATGATTTTATAGGTCTGTGTCATATCATAGGATAAGAAGTCAGAGACTGCAGGTGCATTGTAGTGGATTTGAGTTAGATGTTAAGGAAAAATCATCTTTATAGTGGTAAAGAGAATGAGATGCTGAAATAGATTGTATACTAAGAGGAGTGAGCTTGATTGTATATCTGTCAGGAAGGCAATCAATCACGTTCATGGTGCAGATTATCCCACTCTGAAGTATATGTCCATGCTCAGTCAATTAAATTGCATTTTAAACACCATTGACTATTGAAAGATCTCCAGTGACAACCACGGAGCCTCAGCAGCCTCCTCTCGAGGAGATAACTAAAGTTTGAGGAGAAGAATCCCACCCATTTGAGTCAACCCAGGCAAAGCAGGACTGCCAAACTTCCATCTTTAGCAAATCTTTACCAGTCACTAAAAGCTACTGAAATGCCATGACAATGATTTGAGCTAATGCCTTCAAGTACTTGCTTTTCCTAAGTATTCTTTGATGCCAAGCACACACCACACCAGTTCAACTCCCATGTATTCTTCTGACTTTGCAAATTGTGTAGTGAAGCTGCAAACAGTGGCTGTGCTCTGCCAGGTCACAGAGAAGATGTGAAGCCAAGACACTGAAATATGGTAGGAAAGGATAGCATCACCTGAGTTTCCTTGTGCTCAGCAGAGCCCTGTAATAGATGTTTTCCCCTGTGACAGTCTAATGCTGTGGCTTTGTGCACCAGGATGCTTCCTCCTGTCCCAAACCTACAGGAACTTGAGGGATCCACAGCTGGCCTCCTCCTTCCCCAGTTGTCTTCAGTACCTTTTCTGTTTGAGTTTTGTCCTTCAGACCTTCCTTAGGCCAAGCGAGAATCCCTCAAAGTCCATGAAGGGATAGCCACTGACTTCAGAAGGGCTTGGCTCACCCAGAATTACTTCCCTGGTGGAAACAACTAAAAGAGGACCTTTGCTTTGACAGGCATCACCAGCTCAGCCAAGACACAACATCCTCAGCACCAAGGACCTACCTGGATTCCACACCCCATATCCACGTGAGTATTTGGGCTCCTAAATCATAGCTACATTAAAGGCAGTAGAAAGAAGAAGCCTCAACAGTTCCATGTCCAAGGTCCCTCATGGAGCTGATTCCTCAGTCAGAACCATGTGTAGTGACTACAATCAGTCATTATGGCTAATTTTGTGTCAGATGGCTAATTCACCATCCCTCCCCATTCCTTCCAGGCACCTTTCATTACCCCTACATCTAATTAGCTAGACCTAAAGGAATGCTAAAATAATTTTTTTCATGAATAATGGCCCCTCTTAAATCTATGTACCATAATAATGGCAATTAATTTGAACAGGCCATTTAAAAGCTATTGTACTGAGCTCAGCACAAGCCCAATTGACATCCAAAAGCCTTTTATAACCCAGTACTCTCTGCACTATCATCAGTTATCTCCTAATTAAACAACAAAGTTCCCGTGCAATGCCCCAGTTAGATATCATTACCAAACATTTTGCCATCACTTAGTGGATTAATGTGGCTAATTAAACAACTTGCAGCACAGAGGCAAGATCATGGCATGACACTTGAAATGAGGTGTGCAAATCTCTATAAATTGTTTGAAGTCAAAACCTGCTTAGCCTATATTGACAAAAAGGATTACTTTAAAAGTCAATAGCTTTATTTTTTTTTTCCCATCCTGGGGAATAAAACCAAAACACGTCCCACAAACTCCAATAACAAATTGCCATTGGTAATGTTGGCCTTTCTATGCTCAAAAAAGAGACAGCCCCTTTGCTCAAAGTTTGTAGGGGGTGGGAGTGTGAGGGTTTTACAACAAGAGTTTGATGAAAAATCTCCCAATAAATTTTTCATCACCTGAATTCTTCAGCTTCACCTATGCACCTGCTGGGAGGACCTCACCCCATACTGGAGCTCAACTTTACCTCTAACAGGGAACTCCTGCTGGAACTCTTCATATGCCACTATAACCAGTAAAAAGAGTTTGGGGGTGATGATTTCATTCCATCAGCAGGCAATCCTGCTGCTGGGAGTGACCAAGCCCAGGTTTCTACTGCTGTGATTGCTTTAGTATTTCCAGATCCAGCCTACTTCCAGGAAACTCGTGGGTTTGCAGGTTGAGCCTCAGTGGCTGCCAGGTTTCCAGTTTGTGATGCAGCTGCCGCTTTCCAGCTGTTGTTCAGCTAACATCCACCTTGCAGGATCTCCGTTCTGAATTGTACATGTCAGATCAACAGCTATGGAAAAACTTGAAGGTCTGTTTAACCTAAAGGAGAAGAATTTGAATTGTAAACCCGTGCTATATGGGAGGCCACTCATAGTACACCTGTCTGTCTCCACTGACCCTAGGTGATTGATTAGCTGGGGTTAGACATCTGACATCCAAATTCTGGAGTCAGAAATTTCTCATAACTCATGCCACCAGCCACAATGGGTTCCTAATCCACAATAAGGAGCACATCACTAATGAAATGCTTATAATCTCTAAAGGAGCAACCTTACCCAGGACACAGCATAGCATTGCAATTTTCTGTTTACAGCAGCTGAGAGTGTGAAAAAGCACTTTTAGGATGTCTGAGATTCCTGCTTGGAGCTGTACTGGGGACTGTTCACATGTCCCGGTGGCCCTGATGACTATGTTGATGGCTCAAATCCATGACAGCAAAGGACAAACCCAAATCACTCTTATTTTTCCCTAGGAAGCAGGGGTAACCAACAACCTGCTAGTGAAAAAATATCTTAGAAAACATGATGAGGTGGTACAGTAATAAACAGCATGCTAGGTATTTTCGTGGCCTAAGCTATGTCTGACGATGTGCAGAGGGTTCAGATTTGTATTCAGATAAGGCGATCACAGTGAAACTGAAACTCCCTGCATGATAACTAATTCTTACTAATGTCAAGGATGTTGCCTGAATTATAAAATCTGAGGCACCTACAAGAAGAAGCATGTCCCAGATTATGTTGTTGGGTAGCGCTCCAAAAATACCCATGAAACGGTTGGCTCATACACTCTCCACCAGGAGGCACTCAATAAATCACTTTTAGGTGATCGCTTGCAGGTGAAGACCTTGACTTTTCACTTCATCTGCCCGGCTGTGTTGGGCAGTGGCTTCTCTGTTCTTCTCTTTGTGTTAAATTGGGCACAGAAGGATTCAAAGCGAAACTTGCACACACACACATATGAAAATGATCCCTTTGGTTTTTCTGTGGTTTACAGTTTGGTCACCAAACTGCTTTGGAAGACTGGTTGATACCTGACTGTATCTCTGGCAGGTTGGATGGAGGTATCCTGGTTATCCACCTGGATTCTGCTGTGGCTCTCACTGTGTTCACCACTCTAGGATGCCACTGCCTGACCCCAGACTAATGCGGTCATATGTCACAAGGATTAGAATAAAACCTACTCATGTACGAATGAGCACTTCCTGCCTTCCTTTCAGCCTCACATATATCGTCATCCTTTGCTTATTATAGTGCCCAGTGCCCAGTCACAAGTGATCGCTTCCCCTTTTTCCCTTTATGCTGCAGAGTATTGTGCAAACAGAAAACCAGTCCCTGTCCAAACAGAACAAACTGATCACAGGGAGGAAAAGCATGTTAGAATCATAGAACCATTAAGGTTGGAAAAGACCTCTAAGATCATCAAGCCCAACTGTCAACCCAACACCCCCAGGCCTCCTACACCATGCCCTGAAGTGCCATGTTTACACGTTATTTGAGCAAGGGGTACAAATGCTTGCTCATGGGCTTGGCAGAGCAGCCTAACAAAGAACGGGCAAATAGACCTGTGCAATAAGAAAAGTGATACGTCAAAATTCAGGTCGCAGGAGGAAGGCCAGATCCAGGAGATGGTTAGCGAGTGGATTGGTGGCGTAAGTTAGACAGTGGAACAACTCCTCCAACACATAGGTGACAGCCTGGTCAGCTGGAGAGCTAGTGCCAACTCTACTGCAAGGAACCTGGAAAACAAGGTGTCACAACTGAGGACACTTGGGCAGGTTAGATAGGAACAGCCACCTCCTCCGCAGTCCTCAGCAGGAACAGCAAAAGCAAAATTGCATCAGTTCCGTTTAAGTGGCAAGCAAATGGCTGTGCAATATCAGCTGGTGCTGTAGTTCTTAAACTTGTACCTCTCCTGCTCCACGTATTCCAGATTATCCCCCCAAATACAGACGTGCACTTTCTGAAATCTCCCCACATTGTCTTGCCCATCTCTGAAATTTTTCTCATTTTCCCTTGTGTCCATAAGTCTTCTCAGCTGACGGACTGATGGTGACTCAGACGCCGTACTGAGGCACTGAAGCAAGGATTAAAGGTTCAAGCACAGAAGAGTCAGTCTGTCTACTTCCACACTCCTTACTCAGTAGAGAGGGAAAAATGGCTATACAGGTATTATAACAGCCTGAAATAGCTTCCCTGGCTCCGTCATGTCATTGGTATTGCAAAGTATGTCCCCACCCTTCCAATATCTGGACAAGTGCAAGACCAATAGCGAGACTGGTGGAAAATATAAATATATAGATGCATAAATACTCACATAGGCAGATGGGACGCAAGACTGTTCTGTTACTGAAGCTCTCTTTTGTCATCTGGGCATCTCTTTTTATATCTCTAGGCTGCTGCCACCTCCTGTTTGCCCTGCCGCTGGAGATTCAAGGCCCTCTTCTTAGACTTAGATGCAGACATCTGTGGCAATATCCCGGGGTGCCTGTGGGTGTTGTATATATACACAGGCTCTTTTGATATCCTCTGTAGATTATGGTCTTGCTACAGCCCTGCATCTAAACATATCTGCAGATTACACATGGTTACGTATGGATGTAGGTTTGTATGCATGCACACCTTGCCTTTGGTTATTTGTATGCCTTTAGATTAATGAACAATGGTTTTGCTATCCAGAGTTTTCTGGCTCTTAAAAAGCGTGGTTTTTCTTCTTAAACTAAGTTCTTAACCTGCATCTTAAGTTACTCTCTCAGTAAACCCCAAACACAGGACGGTCCATTTAACTTTTGATTCCAACCATTTCACCACCTCGCTTTCTCTCACAAGCACATTCCTCCTGTCCCCAGAGACTCAAAAGAAACAACGCCTTTCACTGACACTGAACTAAAATTTTTCAAGTATTTCTATTGATCCAGACTTCTAAAATGATTGGAGGTGTGCCTACTGTGGTTTAAATGAGCAAAACCCGGCTCAAGTCAATGAACCTTTTCTGATTTACAAGGAGCTGCCTCTTTGACTTTACTGTCTTGTCAAGTTGGATCTGAATTAGACAGGCAGTTCTTAATGAAAGAGAAATTCTACATGAATTTCAGAATCCAAAGCTATAAGTCCTAAAGGGAATATACACTGCCTCACCATCACAGTTATTATTTAGCATTCATGTTTCACTAGCATCTTGATGTTAGCCATGGTGAAAAGCTATCATGCTACAACTTGTCCAGAACTGTAGAAGTGGCAATTGTTGTCCCAAACAGCTTGAAAATTTCAATAAAAAAGAACTGGGGGAACAGGAGGGCACTACTAGAATGAAATTACAAAACCAGCTGCATAGTCTTCAATGCTAAGGGTACCAATGTTGCAAAAAGTCAGGGCCCTGGTACTGCATCACCTCCCAATTGTAACACGGACCTGATTCCCCATTATTGAACGTGCAGTCGCCTAAGAAATAAAATGAATTGAGAGTTTGTGCAGTGACATTTTTAAACATGTACTGACTTTTAGGGAAAGCCCACGATGAATATTAAACAAGCCCCTGCATTTCCTAGGGTTGCTGTGTAGGACCTGACTTTCCTTTCTCGGTTATGTGCCGTGACCTTTTAAAATCATATTTGTCACTGCATGGTTCCTCTGCTTCTTCAGCCTTATTCATTCCGGGACTTCAAGAGAATTAAGTCTCTTCTGTTGCTAGAAGAAAGCCCTGGATTCTCTCATCTGGAAAAGGACTTTTGACTAACGCTACTGTGCATGGAAGAGTGCTCAGCAATTATAAGACCAGCTGAGTACAAACCAGAGGTGCAAATGAAAAGAATTGCAGGTTTCAGTTGTTACTTTTGAGGCATTTAGTGTTATAGCACCTTGATGCTTTACACGACACCTGGATTAAGTCCAAATCTTCAAGGCTGTACTGAAAGATAAAACACAAAGCCTACTTGTTACCTAAGTCCCAGTTAAGCCTTCAAAATAGACTTCAGGTACAACTACAGTGCTGCACTTGCCTCCTGTGTGGGGGACCTTCCATGATACAGTCATTTAATTTCAGGATACATTTGAGCTCTTTCTTATATATCCTGAAGGAAATGACAGGCCTGGATAAACCACTTTGGATCAGACAGTGACTGTAGTTTTGGTTTTCCTTTCCACCATTTGTTTTTCCTTGTATTTGCAGGCACTATCGAGCAGGCTAGTCATCTAATCCTTTCTGAAAGCTCTCTCTAAGAACTAAATGAAGCCAGAGGTAAAAATGATTCATATACAGTCATGTTTATCGTTGTCTGGAAAGCAAAGTGTTCAAACCAAATCCGCCAGAGACAAAATAGCCTGAGCTGTGACCGTGATGACCTACTTTTAATAATACGTGAACTCTTCAGAACTGGGTGGGTGGGGTAAATGCGTGAGGCCCCTGGTGCATGGCTAGGAGATATCCTACAGGAAAGGATGCTCTGCAGCCTTTTCACCCTTCAGATCCTGACCTTCTCTAAGCAGAGATGTGACTACATCATGAAGTAGTGCTAGGGCTTTCATCTGTTTACCAACACACAAGAGCACTGAACACACAGCAGTCCAAAGGACTTGCCGACAGTTGTTAGGTTATCCTAAAGTTGTATTCTCACTGCTGTAGTGATGAAGACAATATACGAAGATGACTGTGATCTGATGCACAGATATCGACTTCTTGATATGATCAATGAAGCCTTCCTCCCCCACATCTGTACTGTCACAGAATAACTCCTTGAAATAGCTACAACAGCTTGTTATTTCCACACTGTACTGCAAGGCAGGCAGCAACACTGGCATCCCCGAAACCAGCCCAAGTGAGGCAACATCATCTGTGTTCACACCTACCCAAACCGAGTGCCCTCGCTGTGTGCTGGCCCAAATCACAACCACGCTGTACATGTGTTCTTCCTGTCCCTCTATCGCAGCCCTCTCATCTTCCCACGTTATGGCTTAGACAGGGTACTGAAGGTCATCTACAGGACTAATCTATCCTTAATTTCTTACCCTTTTTTCTCCTCCGGTCTCCTAACATGAGTGTGGAGTTTTCAAGGCTTCTGTCTACCCTGTCAGACCCCTTGACCACAGTGGACATGATGCTCACACAGAGCACAGAGTTATGGTTCTAAGGGGTTGATGGAGTGGTCTTCAGTCATTTGTAGGAAAGTAGTAATGCACAGTGAGCACACAGCCAAGCCACAGCCGTGAAATGCCTGGGGATCTCCCTTTGATTTCTTCCCTCACTGAAATTCCATTTCTAGTCCTGCTAGCAATGCTGCAGGTACTTGGGTACTTAAGTGGGTTACAGCCTGTTGACTGTGGCCAGTGACAGAAAGGGAAGATCATTGCTTACCTTACCTCCAAGTACCTTCCTAATCCTCCTGACCCTAGCTGACACCTCTGTAGCATCTACCTCTGAAGCACAGCTCTCCTGGCTGCCAGAGCTGGCCTGAGGGCACTTGGTTTTCAAAGGGAAGCTGACACATTTAGTACCATCTAATCTTGTTGTCTTCCATGCTGCTGAAAATTGAGTCCATCGTGTCTCTTGCTCGGTGTCCCAAAGCTGAGGTCATTGATGGAAAAAGCACCTGGACACCCAGCATCTTCCAGTGAACAGAAGCTATTGTGGAAAGTCATCATTTTGAGAATTTTGTGGCCATAATAGAAAGGATGTGACAATGGTTCCCTTAACCAGAGCCTGATATGTTTCCATCAGCCAGCACTGATGGTAAATGTACTCACATCAGACGTTTTCATAGCACCATGAAGAAAAAGATTTGACCTTTCACCTTAACCACTAAAAGAAAGCAAGCCAGCAAACCCACTCCTCACCCAAAATATTCACCACAAGGAGGTCAGGTCTTAAACGTTACCGTCAGCAGCCTCTGCTCACCCCATCTTACATTTACTCTGCAGCAAAGACAGATTACTGGGAAATTTCGAAGGAGCGTGCACACCGCAGCACCCAACTGAATAACTCATTATTAGCAAAATTTCACTGGGAAAAAACACTGCCTGCTGGCGTCCTTGTTTCTTGTGAATAGACCAATTCAAAATAATTAGGAGGCCAGGTCATGTGAGAAACACAGAGAGAATTCAGAGACACAAAACAAAGACCTTTACAGGTCATCCTTGGCTCATGCCTGCTCAAGGTTATGTTACAAAGGAGCTGTAGAAAGTACAGAAAGGGGTCTTTTTCGGCTGGCTGCTCCCAGCTAGGATGTGACACTGGTGCAAAGCAAGCGCAGAGGTAGATCAGCACTCATTTTGCAGCACCAAGAAGGTGACAGCATGGCCTCAGCGCACAGTGGGGTAGGAGAATGGCAGTGGGGTGAGGGGCTGCTCAGCATCCCCGCGTTGGGTTGTGAGGGAGGCAGAGTGGACTGAGTCAGGGTTTAGCAGGCTTAGCCCACCACACCTTTCATACTATGTCTCAGTTTCACATCCCTGTTCGTTAAACCACTGATGATTTCTCTCAAAGACGTTCTTGGAAAACGCACTACTGAGATCATGAAGACCACTAATGGGCATCTCCATATGCCTTTGGTGAAAGCTCCCACTTGGTGTTTACATCTCCAGTGGCTGTGAGCACATGTACCAGATACTGCAGATCATGGAGTCTTTCCCATGCTAGATCAGCTCTTCCTTTGGCTAAGTCGTCACCACCTGGAGCTGCTTCTGGCACTAATTCATGCCATGACTCAGGAAAGACTCTCCAATGGGATGAGTCTCCATCTTCTCCCCTGCCAGGCCTGACCTGTCAGTTCTCACCACATGCCTTCTAAACAGGTTCAAGTGCAAAAGACACCTTGAGACAAGATATCTGGGGACTTATAGTGTGGGGATGCATGACTGCTTACCCAAGAGCTAGACATTGGCCGTCTGTGTCGCTAGGCTTCAGTCACCTCTCTATAAAAGGGGGAAAGCTGTTCCTTTTTAGGGCACAACAAGGATAAATACATTTAAAAATATGAGATGCTAATATATTGGATGTAAAAGACTTTAGTCCTGCCTTAGACAATCTGTTCTGTGGGGCTTTCCTCCTCCAGACTGCCTTGCATAAAGGATGCTATTTGCCGTTAGGAGTTGGTCCCTTTTAGGAGCTTATACAGCACCCACCATAAGGGGTTTCTGTGTCGGACACCCAGCACTTCTGAAATACTAGGGATAAACTGCTTTGAGATACTGCAGTGTATAACCCAGTATCAGAGCTATCAGGCAAAACTTCTCAACTCCTCTCCATTACATGAGACAGCATTCATTTAAGATCCAAATGTGTATTAACATCATGGCGTCTTACTGTTCTTTCTGACAAACTATTTTATTTGAAAAATAGGAATCTGTGACTGTCTGTCTGCTGAAACTGCACAGATCACAGAGTCCCAAACTGGTGGGGGCTGGCAGGGACCCCTGGAGCTCACCCCGTCCCACCCCCTGCTGGAGCAGGCACCCCCAGAGCAGGGGCACAGGGCCGCGTCCAGGCGGGGGGTGAATGTCTCCAGGGAAGGGACCCCACAGCCTCTCTGGGCAAAGATAATAATAATTTTAAAAAAACATTCCTGGATTCCTGGGAGGAGGGTTCAAACCCTTTATGAGTGCATGATCACTAGATCTAATGCTCCCTTACGAGCTGGGCAGCTGGGGCCCATTAATTTGGAGGAGGTGACTTTGTCTCCAGGGAGAACATCTGCCCCACCTCAGCAAGCATCATAAGCATATTCTAGCCATGATGCTTATTTCAGATTTCAGTTATGCTTCAGCTTAAATTGTGGTACAGGCTTCAGCCATGGGAGGACACCATGGTGTAAATTGTCAGCAACAAGGCTCAAAACCCAGACATCCAGATCTAAAACTGAAAACACCTCTCATGTTAAAAAGAAAAAAAAAAGCCCTGTATTGTTAGCACAGGAGCTGCAGAAGATTGATCAACCTCCCAGTCATCTTGTCCTTACAGTACCCTCTAGAGGGGTGCAAATTTCTGTGCTGAATACCAATGCAGTTACAAAGACAAATGTGAGCACACTTGAAATCCTGCTGATCTCAACCTCTGTGACCTCCCTGGGCAATGACTTCTGATAATCCCAACCAAATTTAAACTAACGCTCTTTTAACTGGGAAGACAGTAAATACAGAGGATATATAAATACGCTACAAAATGAGCCCAATGCAATTTGGTTTCCCAAAGAGGTTGTGGACTCTCCATCCCTAGCGCTATTCAAAAGCTGTCTGGGCATGGTCCTGGGCCACCAGCTCTATGTGGCCTTGCTTGAGCAGGAGGCTGGACAAGGTGGCCTCCAGAGGCCCCTTCCAGCCTCAACCATTCTGTGACTCTGTGATTTCGAAGATCGTTACTGTTGACTTTGCTTCACATTTCCCCATGCAATTAACTAATGCTATCAAAAGCACTAGGAATGGCAGAATATGTGTGCCAGCAGTCCCACAACCCCCAAACTGGGCAGTTTGTCTCCGAGGGTGGTCAGCAGCTAATGCCCAGGCACAAGGACAGACCAAGCTTGGAGTAGGCTTTCGATCATCCCCATTTCAGGGAGACTTACTAGAGATGGTGTCTTTGTGCACAAGTCAGTGAAGGGCTATTGCTTTCACACAAGCCATGGGCAACTGTTCTCAGGAAAGGAGAGGACCTTTTGCTTACAAATGACTGTAGCTGTTTCAAAGCACCACACCTCTCATGTAGTGTCAGCTAGAGCGTGTGGTCACATACCATGAACATTTCGGCTCTGGAGTTGGCTGGGGAGGTTTTTACCCACTCCCACCCCTCCACCACCCACCCCACCTCTTCCCCACCACCACTGTGTTCGCTCAGCCCTTCACATGGCCATGCCCTGCAAAAACGATGCCTGTTACAGGCAAAGGACAACCCGTTGTTTTTGGTTTTTTTCTTCGGTTTTGCTTTGCTTGTTTTTCTTAAATCCAGACCGTTTTGCTGCTCTGGCTGAGAGCACAGTGAGGCAATCTGTTGAGTCAGCAAAGTGAGGAAGCCATAACCTGTTGTGGGGAGGCAGGACACAAGCAGGAGGGAGGCAGAGTGTGGGAACCAGCATGTGAGGGCAGGTAGTGGCTTTGCCTCCCTCAACCTGCGCCTTAAAATGCATTTTACGCATCTGATCGAATTATTTGGAATGCCATCAGCTCATGGCTGCTGACAAACCATAGTACTGAGCCCAAAATGACTGAATAGGGACTGATAAGAAGCTTTGAATCTTTATAAAATCACAGCTGAGCAAACTTTATGGACTGGGAACACACGTGTCGTGTGTTCGGTTGGTCCTTGGCGTGAGACTAACAACTCTTGCAGGGTACTGCAACACCACCAGTGATACGACCAGCATCACAGCTGATTTATTTCTCTCTATAACTTGAAAGGGCCAATACATATCTCCAGTCAAGGAGGGTCAAGGGAGTAAAATCAAACCGGACCTTGTAGAAAGATTCTCCCATAATTACTCAACCTTTTCTGGTGAAGCCTGGGAGATATTCACTGTCACACTGTATTTTGCAAGTGGTTTGATTTGCTCACTGCATTTCCTGTCCTTTTCTGCGGAGGCCGGGGAGCTCCCGAGCTGGAAGTGTGTAACAGCTAGGTGGACAGACCTCTCTTGGGAGTGGGAGGTTTGGGGAGTGTCAGACCTGCCGTAGAGCAGAAGGGATGAAGTGACCTCTCTGGTCCTTTTCAAGTCCTTATTTAATGACTGCTAGAAGAGACTGAAATGTAACTTTCATGTTAACATGCAGGGCACACTTTGAGCAAAACTGGAAACCTTTAGGGGAGGAAAATAAAAGAAAAAACCCAGTTTTAGTGCTATTTTAACATTGAAAATTATCTAACCTTCTATGTTTCCTTCTTAATTTTTCAAGCGCAATGACTCAATAACTGAGTTTCAATTAATTCAAAGCAAAGACAAAGGAATATTTCACCTTCTTTCACAGCAGTTATTAACTGTGTTCCCTAGCTATTTTTTCCCCACACCTCCTTTAAATTAACAACAAACTGCAAATAATCATCCTTGAAAACCAAACAACAGAGATGAAATATTTTGAGAATGAAACTCTTCAGAAAGGCCCATTGCCCAGGCAAAACGCTCAATCAGTTTGATTTTTTTTTTTCTTACTGAAAATGTGGGTGGTTTTCAAATACAGGAAAGAAAACACGATGGCTTGTGGTGATATTTTCCACCAGAAAGATGCATCTTTAAGGGCTTTTGGTTTCCAAATACCTACACCCACAGGAGTGGCCTCGTCTGTTGTAGAAGGCAATGCCTGATTAGTTGTACAAGTCAAATTAAATGACAATAATAATATACAGCAGTCGATGCATGTTTCGGTGGAAGCTCTGTGTCAGCTGGGTAATTAATATGGCAGCTGCCTCCCAGGCTCCAGCACTGTCGGTTTTAAATATGCAAAAAGCTGCTGCTGCAAAAAAGAAGAAAACCTGTTCTCTGTGTCCCTGCTGGATAGGATCTAGTTGAAGATGTCCCTGCTCACTGCAGGGGGGGTTGGACTAGATGACCTTTAAAGGTCCCTTCTAACCCCAAACCATTCTATGATTCTATAACAAGTGGGCTTAAATCCCGCCAAGGGAGGTCTAGGTTACATGTTACGGGAACGCTTTCTGGCAATGAAGGACAGCTTTGGGACAGACTCTGGCTGTCACCAGAGGTCTGGAGAGACAAGATGGGTGAATGTCCCCTTAGAAAAGGCTCATATTGGTTTCTCCATGGGGCAGGGGCTGGAAGATGTCCTGCCAAGGCTTTTTCCTGCTCTGAGACCTTGTCGTTGCACAGCCAAATGTTTAACTGAGAGAGGACGCAGGCTGAAGCCCTTTTCTGCCCCTGTGTTGGAGCTAAGTGGCCCAATGTGCTGCTTTGTGTGTGATATCCGGAAACTAATCCTGAGCCTAAAAATTTGCAGATCTGCATCATTTCCTATAGGCAAAGTGATCCTCATGCAAGCGGCTGCTATGTCATGCTCTGTCCCCAGGTGGGATCTGGTGTATGTGGGGGGGATTATCAATGGGGCCAGAGAATGGGGGAGTGACCATGGGGCTGCATTGTGGCTGGGGATGCCCACTGCAATGCCCAAAGCTTGCGCTCACCTGGTCTCAGTGCAGGTGGATACGATGGTCCTCCAACCATCACGTTCCTGTGCAAATTGTAGCAACACCATCAGCAACCAGTGGAGCTGAAAACTTAAGCTTAGCATGGAAATATATAGGATTTTAATTATCTACAGCTCACCTTGACTTGGGGTGAAAGAACCTCTTCTGCATGGTTGTAGTATCAACACCACACCCCATGCCTCCCCAGCGTAACGCACTCTGACGCGGACAGGAAGGATGGATATGTAAGTTAATGGTGTGTTTGCAATTAAGATGCAAAATCATCTGCCTCATGAAATGGCTTTTTCTCTCCTGCTGGTAGCAGGAATAGGTATTATACTCAGATCAAATTGTTCCAGAAAATAAGATAGAACCCCTTGTTGAAAGCAATTTATTGCCCCTGATTTGCAAAAGCTCATTGGCCTTTGCCTTGCCTTGCCTTGCCTCCCCTTTCTTTATTTTAATGCATAGTTTACATTTTAGGAATCAGCAGCAAGGGAAAAATAATGACGACAGTATTCAAAGGACCATCCCAGTCTGTTCAAAGTGAACACTTCCAGGTCCTAAGATTTCAAAACACCTCACTTGGCTGATCTCAAACAAAACAGCTCCTTTACAGGTCTGGCAGGTGCCGCGTTCTGCAGCCCTAACAGCATATTGACCTCTGAGGGAAACACCTTGAGGATCTTCTCCAGAGAGTTAGGACCCACAGAAGGTACCTGAACATGGCCTCATGTCTTCTATGGGTACGTCAGGGGTGTGAAGGTCATCTGTAGGTTTCCCTGCTATAGCTGTAATCATTTTTGTTTGACTGTTAGCAGCAGCAAAGCCCCCTAGTCTCCCCCTGTGCTCCTACAGGAGTTCTCACAGTCTTCTCCAAAACCTTTTGTTCCCCAAATTTTGGGGGTTTCCTTTCCTGCTTGTTGCTCCTCTCCCAGGTTCCCAGGCCCATTTCCCTCTCTGCATTCACAGCCCCCAGCACCACGGCTAACCTTATACAGCACGGGAAGAAGCCAGTGGACCCGAGAAGGTCCCCCAGGGGATGTCCCAGGCAAAACCCACCTCTGACACCCTCAAGCTCTGAAAGGGGTGCACCAAACAGGTACCACCTGGCCTTCTTTCATACAGCAACCTGGTGCGAGGTTGAGCCTGACTGGATAAGAGATGTTTCAAACACCCATGGCCAAGAACGTAACACAGTGGGACAGATGAGCGAGGAAGGACTTCCCCTCTGCACCCCTCAGCAAACCTCCCCGGCTAGCCACAACGACAAGGCTCTGCAACCTGGAAAAAAAATCATGTTTTCCTAATTATTCCATTCTTTTAGGTGAGAATTTCTTTGCAGCCATGGTTTTCCTGTCTTCAAAAGGGGGTTCTGTGCACGCAGCCCCGAAGTGGGGCTCTTTGCAGGGCTGCACACGATGCTCACCTCCCAGCCCCCGGGAACCGGGCCCTTTTTGGGGGCAAAGACGGGAGGAGGGCCGGGGGGGGGCGGGGGTGCGCGGAGCGCGGAGCGGGGTGGTGCCGAGGAGGAGGAGGAGGAGGAGGAGGGGGAGGAAGAGGCGGCGAGGGCAGCCCCGGCGGTGGCAGCGGGAGGCCCGGCGTGCGCTTCCCCCGCGGGCCGCGGCGGCGGGGCGGGGGCGGCTGCGGCGGGCAGCGCTGCGCCGCTCCGAGCCGGGCCCAGCCGAGCCGGGTTTTACCGGGCGGAGCCCAGCAGAGCCGGGTTGAACTGCGCTCAAGCCGTGCCAAAGCCGAGCCGAACCAGGCTGCGCCGAGCCGAACCGGGTTAATCCGAGCCGGGCTGCGCGGGCAGCAGGTACTGCCTGCGGAGCGGTGCGGAGCGAAGGGCGGCGGGGGTTGCGCGGGTAGGGCCGGGCGGGGCGTCCCGCTGCGGGGCGATGTGCGGGGGGCTGGCGGGGAGCGGGTGAGACCCCCGGGCGCAGGCGGAGCGCAGGGCAGCGCGGTGGGTGCGCAGGAGGAGCGCAGGGGGCGCGGTGGGTGCGCAGGAGGAGCGCAGGGCAGCGCGGTGGGTGCGCAGGAGGAGCGCAGGGGGCGCGCAGGAGGCGCGCAGGGCAGGAGGGAGAACCTGTGCCCAGCGGGGCAGCGACAGCGAGAAAGTTTAGGGCACTATTTGGTGCTGTTGGCATTTAATTTTACCCGGGACGCTGCCCAGGACGCTCTGCTTCAGCTGTCGGTTCTTGTCCTGTTAACGGGATTTTAAAGTTGTCAACTTGGCACTTAGTCAAAGAGTCCTTTTTCTTTTTTTTTTTTTCCTTCTTAAATAAGAGTTTAAATTACTTTCAGGTTCTATACCTGATGTCTTTTGCGAGTGTTTGTGGTTTCGTAATCACATTTTCCTGCCTTTAAAAAAGTGTTGTTTTCTCCCATGTGCCTTCATGCAACACAAAGTAGAGGGGAAAATGAGAAAAACAATGAAAACCAACTATAGCCAAAGTGTTATTCAACACAGTAAACAAACTGGGGAAAATATAGAGGGAAAATACTTTCCCCCACTAGGTTCTGTGATGTTTTGTAGGTGTTTCTTGGTTACAGCAGGATGTAATAAGACAGCCAGATGGGAGTCTAGTTTTAGAGGTGATGTTGTATCTCGGTAACTGGGTATACCATTTTCGGATCGAGTTTGTAATATTCTACTTGTAATATTCTACAAACGAGCGCTGTGGTAAGTTTGAAAGCAGGTTTGAGCGGTAAAAAGAAATGAACGGTCTCCATCCCTCCTCCGCTGCGTAGTGTTGTGAGCTGCATTTCCTTTTGAAGGAGGGGACTCGAAAACCCAGCCTGGCTGCTCGGTCCTGAGACCTGGGTTTTGTTCCCTGCATGCACGTTGAATGCTAACGAAGTTAAACTCTTGGGTGTAATCGGAGCCTTTTTAACATAACTACAGTGCAACTAACTAACTCGGCTGCACGTTAATCTCCAGTAGTGTGAAACTTTACAGGGGCGGAAAGCGTTTTACAGGCTCTTTTTAAAATTTCCACCAATAAAACAACAGTAGCAAAGAAAATTACTTCAGCAGCTGAAAGCCACTCAATTGAGTCATGCTAATAGCAGATTATTTAGTAGGGTTACTAGGGCAGGAAGAGATAAAGTTTCACTGAACTTGCTATTAAAAAAAAAGAAAAAAAGGCGGTGGGAGGGAGAAGCAGAACTATTTGTGGTGAATAGAGCAATACTCTGACTTTTGTATTTTTGAACGGCCAAATCCTTGAGGTCCTGGACCTGTGCTTTTTACATGTCTTTTTTCATCCTTCTTTTTGATTGAAGAAAGGACTCCACATCCCCTTTGAGGCCACCAGGCGTTTTTGAGTTTCTAGGGAATGTGCTTTAGGAGCCAAGTCGAGGGGCCAGCAAGGAGCACCTGCTCCAAGGAGGTTCCTGTCCCACCTGGTTGTGGTGGAGCAGGGCCGCATTCAGCTGGACGTATCAGGTGGCCTCTTGAGAGCTGCTTTCCTGGAGCTCACCGACCCACCGAGCTGCCGTTGGCTGAGCATCTGACATCAGAGTTGAATCTGGATCCCGGTGTGGGCCCTGGGCTGTTGCCTCTGTCTCTTTTTCGGTGCCTAGGCTGGACATGGAACTTCGACATCCACCAGCCTTTATTTGCCAAAGCTCCCTGAGCTATGGCGAACCCCTCATTTTCCTCATGTGACTTTTTGGCCAACCCCTATGAGGACACATGATGAATGAAGTAAGTCATGCTCAACCTGTGCAGAGGTTTCTGGCTTGAAAGGCTCCCTGCTTTAAGACGATGCCACAGTGGCACTGGCATAGGCAATGCAGAGTTAAGGCATTCTCCCCACTTCTGCGTGTCCTTTGGGATTTTTTTCAAAGCCCTGTCGAAGATTCAGATCCCCCCCCCCGAAAACCCGTCCTGCATCTCAGCAGCCCCCCGTGCCCAGGCTGTTTTTGTAGTCATGCTGCTACGCTGGGTAAAGCTTCTCATGTGTTTTCACAGCGAGGAGAGCGACGAGCAGAGGGTTACTACACTGCCAGGGTGGAGCTAACTAATTTTTTTTTTCTACCTCAAGTGTGTTTCCTTTCAGAGAAAGTCACTCAGTTGACTCTTAGAGCTTCTCACATTTGCATTGTGTGCCTCACCATCATGTCAGAGGTGGAGGGTCTCAAAGGAAAGGCTTAGAGAAAGAGACAAGGAAGGAGGGCTGGAGGGAAGGAGAGCTGCAGCAGCTTAGCTTCCCTGCATGACAAGTTTTTATTTTTCCAGCTTGGGATCTTTTCCGACTTAGTCTCTGCATATTCTCCCACTTTGTTCTGAAGAAGGTGATACGGTGAATATAACTTCTGATGGCAACTTTTTGGTTTCTTCTCTTATTGTCTGGGTTTAATTGCAAAGAGCTCTGCAGCAGCCTAGGAAGGAGGTGAAGTATTAACTGCCTGCCAGGGCTTTGTCAGGAGAGCTGCTCTATAGCAGCTGTTTCTGGCTTTTTACGTATATATTTGTGGATCTAAGCTAAAACACTTGGCTGCAAGTTCTGCTGTTGCTTCCCCTTTTGATGAAGCCAGGATTTGTGTAAGCAGAGTGTTGTTCTTTGCCTAAGATTTGAAAAAGTCATTCTCAAAGTAGAAAAGGAAGAGAAAGTCAATACAGTAGTAGGAACATCCAAAACCTTTATGTGTGAAATCACCTATAGGACTAACCAGAGCCTTGACCCTGTAATCACAGGTACCTACAGCTCAGTGTGCATGCACAGTTCCCTCACAGGGTTACTCGCGTGCTATCTGCCTGTTCTCATGTAGAAATGTTCACCTGATCGTGTTTGTGATTGACATCAGAAGGCAGTCTGTGTTAGCCTGCAAGCTCACCGTGACAGTTTGTTTCCATTCCGTATTGTTGTTCTCTGTTTGCCTGCACTTGCATCTTAACCAGAGCATCTGAATTCTGGTTGTAGGCCTGGCTGGAAGGAAAACATTGGCAAAGGCAGTGTAAACTACAAACCCTTCTCTGTAGCCGATTGCAAAGTGCTTTTTGTATCGTTGCTTGTTTGTGTTAATTTTGTGATTTATCAGGCCTGCTGAAGATTTTTAGTTTTTCACCACCAACCAGATCACATCCAGCAGTAAAGATAACGTTTATTAACTTTGATGATGCGTGTGGAGCAAACCCAGATTGCTTTTCAAATTACAAACAACTGATATTTCCTCTGGTTTGTATCGTACCTTGGATCAATGCCATTGCTTTGGAGCAGCTTGCTGGGGCAGAATTGTGCCATCCCATTTTGGGGTATTTTTAGTTCCACCTATGTGTAAGAATCCTTTCCTCTGTTTGCTCCTTTTGGGCAGAAATGTTGCATGGAAGAAGTGTACGGTTGTATGGGAGGCACCCAGAGCAGGGTGAAAAGAAAATGGTGCAGCTTTCACGTAGCTGTACCTCGTCTCTCTCACCTTGGTGTCATATGTGTGGTGTGGATGTAGGGTTCAGTTATCTCTAAAGTGAATTTCTTGATATTTATCTGAGTTGTGAAGAGCCCTGAGATTTACAGATGACAAGCTCTACATAACATTTTTCTGGTTTTTGTGAATGGTCATTTCCACGTCATGTTCGACGTGTTTTGGGCTGGCTTGCTTCTCAGTAATTAGCTGCCTCAATTATTATGTCTTTTAATTTGCTTGGCATTCATTCAAAAGACCTGTATCCCCTTTGTCTTACCGTTGTCCTGTACAAATGTCCCACTTATCTCCGGGAGATGCAACAATATACTCAGAGCGTATGCATAAGAAATACCAACCCTAAAAGACAAAAAACTTTCTAGTTGATAAACAAGTGAGAACAGGGACATTATGAATTTTGTGGCCATCTGTGTATCGTACTCAGTCTGATTCTGTTGCTCCTGTGACTTCTGTTATGTCTACGATCTTGCCGCTTCATCAGGGAAGTGAAGGGAGTCTTAATGCTGAGACGAGTTTAGGGCGTCCTCACCCTGCCAGGCCACCAGGGAGGAAAGGGCTGGTGGGTACAGCTCATCACGTGAGCACTTTGTGCTGTCCCCTCTGCGATGCTTTTCCTGCATGGCCAAGTGCTTTCACCTGTAAGGGTTTGACTGACACTCCTTCACTAAGCTGTCAAGTACCTGACCTGCATGCCAGTCTGGACCTGTCTGTAAAACAGAGGTAAAACCCCCACATTTTGCATAAAGATTATGGAGAAAGTAGCTCTGAACTGCCTGGGAGGTGCTTGCAGACAAAAAGAGGCATCTCAGCCAGCAGAACAATGTGAAAAACCTCACGATACCCACAAACCAGGCTATGAACCTCACTGAGCAATGTCGCTGGGGCTGCTTGTAGGCTTCAAATGAAACAGCAGAAAAGATCATTCTGCCCCGTACTGTTGCCCAAGGCCAGGGCACTCTCCATTAGGAGATGATACCACTTTTCCAGGGACAGAAGAGACTCTTTATGGAGAAACTGTATCTTTCATGGCATAATTTATTTTATTTGTATCTCATCAGTAATGCCTGCTGAATACCTGAGTTTAGAGAAAGAAGAAAACCCTGCATCTTATCGCCACTGACTATGAACTGGAAAAACAGAAAAAGCAATTATAAGAAGTGTCCTTTTCTTTTTTTCATGAGAAATATGTATTAGTTTATCAAAGTATTGCTGCACTGAAATCATCTCCTCTCATAGACAAGGCACCTACAATGATCAAAAATTCAGACAGTTTTCATCCAGGGTTGCCAGACCATGAAGAGTTAAAGGAAAGAACCTGATGTGACATCAAAGAGAGGTGTCTATAGGAGGTGGTTGGGACATTTTCCATGATATGTAAAGGAATTCAAAGGTGGCAATAAAAACCTTTCTGTACTTAACACTTATAATTATCAGAAAACATGACAGTAAGAGGACTGTCTCCATAATTTCTACGGCCCTGACCAGGAGCTGAGGATGAGATAGTGCATGAACGCATAAAAAAAAGATCCTAAAGAGTTTACAATGTATGTAGGAATGAGTTATAGCAAAGGCAGCAAAAGCATGGTACATCTAGAAGTAGAAATGGTGAAAGAAAGAGATGGAAGGAAGGAGGAAGTCGTGCAACCTTGTGTGTTTCAAGATCATAGCTCTTCATGGGCATAGCTCCCAGCTCCCATGTAAGGAGTTAGAAGAGCAGGGTCTAAGCTGGAAGCTTCAGGGTTACAGATTCAGTTGGGTTTAGAGGACAAGAGAAATAAAAGTGCTTTCCTTTCCAAGAAACAGAAAGTTTTCAGGCTTTTTTAGTTCTTAAGTGGAAATATTTTGGTCCACAACAAAAACGTTTTGATTCTGAAGGCTGTTATTGTGTGTCATAAGAATTTAGTTAGACAGGGCATGTGCTTTTCCATTCAGCGCATTTTCTGGAGCTTCCAAGATGCACCATGACCTCTTTATGTGGTGCAGAAAGGTGTGAGCTCCATCCCCAGTGTCGCTGACAATAGTGTTCGTGGGAGATGTGGTCCTGTGGATAAACCTGGTTGACAGAAAGAATAGGGGTATGGGAGAATCTTATCTCTAGTTTCCATGAGGCATTATGATAGGCCGGATGACTCAAACATTTCAGGCTTTACATCTCAGTTTTTTAGAGCAAAACCCCAACATTTTTTTCAAAAAATATTTATCGTTTAGTTGAAAAAGTGAGTCTGGGTCAAATATGTTTGACAGATTTTTCTATGGCAACAAAAAACACCAGCTCATGGAGGCATTTATCATTTAAAAAGACAGGAAAAAGACCTTTGAAACTGGTTCGAATGGGTTGTTCCGGGTGCTGGGGTAACATGGGAGAAGATGCGAGCATGCCTGCAGAAGTGGATCACTGCGTGGAGGTAGGGTAGACCTCAGACTCATCACAAGAGCAGTTTAGGGCAGGAAAAACCCTGCATAGCCAGACAGCATGTGAAGGCGGTGCTGGTTACAATGAGGTGGGTAGAAGATAGATAGGTATATGGTGAGAGGTGGGTGTGGGGCTGGGGGCAGCTAGTACATTCTTCCCTGCTGCATAAGAGTGAAGAGATTCACCTGCTTTCAGGTCTAGCACACTGTAAGGAAGTGCTCTTCAGTTCTCTTGAATCTTTGGCTCTTTCCTTGGCTTTGTTAGCCTCATTCCTGGGCATGAGGATTCATGCTTACACACCTTGCCAGAACAGCTAAGACAAGAGCATCCTTGTTCATCTCTCCCTGTAAGAAAGAGGCACCTCCAGAAAATGTACCTGGGACAGACTGAGCTAATTACCTCCTGTTAGGTGATATCCAAGGTGCAAGACCCTTCTGCCTGTTGCTTCTTTATGGAAAGAAGACCATCTAGCCCCAGAACCAGAGTGGACTCACTCGGACTGTGCAATAATGCAAGTATGCCTTTTCCTCAAACTCCTACCATATGGGCAATATGGACCCACTGCTTACTTTCAGCGTGGAAGGTGAGGTCCCAAGAGGTCCAGGTCAACTTAGTGAACCCAGATGTTCACCTTACATAGCCCAAAGCAAGTCCCAGTCCAAACCAAAGCAACGATGCTGGTCACATTCCCACAGTGATAATTTTTTTTCCTTGCTGGCATGTCTTTGGTGTTAAGCAAAGGCCTGGGACCTGCTGCCCACTCCTTCCTGCCAGGCAGGACGCACAGCTCCACCTGATAGCTGGTGTGAGCCACTGGATGTTCTTCTCTGAGCAAGCGTGTCCCTATGTTTATTGCATTGCATTTATCAGCATAGTAATGGCTGTGCTAATAAAATAACAAGGCTAAGCGCTGTGCTGCAATCAGCAAGACCTTTTAAGTGTCGGCACAGTCCCATGTCTGGTTGTGGCCTGATAGAGCAGCACTCTGGCAGGCACACTTTGAGCAATAGTATATGATAGGGACTGTTCCCTGTAGGCAGGACGGATGAGGATCTTTCAAAGGGAGATATACCTAAGGGATGGATGTGCTTTTGCTCTTGGGATGAGAGAAGATATCTTAGTCCACTCGGTCTGGGACATGTGTGTTCATGCACTGCTAATCCCAACAGTACTGGCTTTACTTTGCAAGATCAAAATGCCTCGTCTGGGTTTAGTAGGACCGTCACGACCTAGAATCACTTGTAGCATACGTGCTGTTCACAGGACAGAAGGGAGATGTACCCTTGCCCTCAGGAAGGGATGTAGCCAGAAAGGGGCAATGAACGTAATGAATTGCCTTTGCATGCTGGATGTAACAAGTTTTGCACCTCAGTAGAGAAGGTGAGAAGAAATGCCTCTCCCTGGCCACCAGCATGGACCTGCTCCTCACTGCTGTCTGGGCTAAGTGTGGTGGACTAAATCACAGCCCTAAAAAGTCATCTATGAGGGCATAGACTCATCTGGACTCCTCTGTTTCTTACCTTGATAAGTATGAGGCATTTGAAATGTCGAGTAACAGTACAGCAGACAACATATAACCCAAACAATAGCTCTAAGTCAAACACAGATTCCCCTTTTGTTGCCACATCTGGATATTTCTTTGCAGAGCAGCCAGCACCCCCCAGGCCAGGAAGTACAATTCCTCCTTCATATGCCCATGTACCACATGCTTTCTGGAAAAGCAGATAAACCCAGTCCATCCCAATAACCAGAAGGGCTGTCACACCACTATACATGCGGACATTTACTGAGAGTGTGGATTTAATGTAGCTCATCTCAGGGATGCAGGGATCAACCGTGAAAGGGGATGTGTTCTCAAAGCAGACTGGCTGTAGGGCTTTGGCTGACTCATTGTTTTGTGAAGTTATTCTGGTGTTTTGTGGGAGAAGGACCCCTCTAACAAATGTATTCACAACTTTGAAGTGACAGTAAGCTTTTCTTGGGTTTGGTAGGTGTATAGTTTGTCTCTTTCTGTCATCACTGAGGCAGTAACTCAACACTTTGGACCCAGTTCTGTGCTTGGGACCAAACATGCAGCAGCAGTAACCTCACTGTGAGCTAAATGTCTCTGCCTGAGAGGCCAAAATGAACCTGTAACCTAAATAAACTGCCCAGGTATGTGGCCTTAATTTTATTTTTAATTAAAAAAAAAAAGAGAGAGAAATGTTAGTGGCAGAAGGATTATATGCAAGCACATACGTGTAAGGCTGGAGTAACTGTCCCGAAACGTGCAAGCTTGTTGCAGCTTTGCCTTGGCACAAGTGAAGCACTAATTCAGCTTGGTCTTTTAACGAACGCATGATTTTGTAAAAGGCAGATAACAATCTACAGGGGTGCTCAGGGACTCCACAGCCAGCAACAGGATGGCTGTCACATTAATGAAGAGCTTTGGGGTCATCTATCGCCATAAATCCCCATGAACCTTGCTCCAGACTTCTGCAAGTGCCTTGGGAGCAGAAACTTCTCCTTTTGTTTCAAAACTAAACTTGCATATGAATAATTTTTCACTTGGATTCAATCCTTTTATTCTGGGGAGGTTTTTGATGTGGTCATTTGATTTTGCTGTGGAGTTTCTATGTGCTGATGAGCCTGCTCCCCTTCTGATGTAAATCAGCAGTACAAGTCAGGAATAGTGGTGGTGGGGGAAGAATCAGTCTGAGCAAAGGAGGAGGCATTTTGGGCCTGATATGTTGAGAACAGAAAAAGCAGCTGAGGCTTATAGAGATTTGTTCTGGCTTGTGAATGGGATTTGGACAAGGTCGTACCCTACTTATCCACAGAAACCAGAGAGACAAATGTTGATGTGGTAGTCACCATTATTTGTCTTGAAGGACTGTGCGCATGTTGAGAGCTGAATTTACCCAGGCTTTCCCCTCCCACCCTTGCAGTAACACTTGCTATTTATGTTTTGATTTATAACATCAGTGAAATAATGAAGAACATGCATCCTCCAGCTTCCGTTTTCAGCGCCCCTGTTCCCTCCTCCCCCTCATACAAGGGCAGGGTGTTTGTCAGGGCAACTACAGACTTTGTTATTAAAACATTTGAGCAAAATAGATAAAGAAGGTCTCTTGAAAATGGCTTTGTGTCTCCCTGACCCCTGCCATCAAAACAAGGTGGTAACCTGTAATGTGTTTCGTAGTGAGATTGGAAAGAATGGTGCTTTTACCAAATCTCGTCATTAGAAAATTCAGTTATGCGGCTTATGTCATTTTTTCCGGTTCATAGTTATTAACATTGTCCTTCTGCCTTATTTATATACCAGATTCAAACCCCATGGAAAGTTAAATAAAGGTTTTAGAGAGTTTTGGTTCAGAGTCCATTGCACTTAGGCAAAGCCATCATTGTGCCCTCAGCTTATTGGTCTCTCCCTGCAATACGTGTGTTAGTTCGTCTCAGTGTCAATGCGGACGAAGACCCATAAGCTGATCTCTGAATTTGCTTAACTGCTGGCAGCCATCCCCTCTTGTCTCAGAAGCCTAAATGCCAGACAGACATCTCCACCTGAACTAGCCACCTGGTCTCTGTCGGCTGTGTTTGAGGTCACCAGGCATTTGACCCATTTTTGTCAGCTACATGGAGATACGGAGATTGAAAACCCAGCAGGTGTCTTTTTTTCTGTCATTCATGAAGGGAGCCTGGGGTGAACAGTCCATATGAAGATGTATATGGAGTGGGTAGTAGAAAGGTAGGGTAGTAGAGAGTAGGAGTCAGGAATCCCAGCCATATATTGGTTTGTTTGGGCAAAGAGGGGAGGGAAGGGCACCTCCAGTGTATCAGGATCAATAGATGCACCCATGTGTCTGTGAGAGAGGTTGCCATAGGGTGGTTTCTGGTGACTGTGGTCCCTTTTGGGCAGAGGACCCTCGCAGAAGCATCACTAGCTACAGCCCCATCTGCTCATGGACCTCTCTTGGTAATCACACAGAGGGAGGCCGTGGTGGTGGATGAGGAGCGAGCAGAAGGCAGTGGCATGGTAGACAAGGAGAACGTGGTGTTAACTAAATGAGCTTTGGACCATGGTACTGATGTGCGCCTCTGAATTCAATCCTTTCAGGGAATGCCGTATGTGTTTGCTGGAGTCCCAGTAGCCACCAATATGCACCTTGATGGTACAGCTCCCACGTGCACAGCCCCTCTGGCTCTGCAGTTCTGTTAGGCAACAACTATGCTATCACCTCAGAAAAAGGGACTTTATTCGTTTTGGGGGTGGTGAGGAAGGGGTGGTAACTGATTATAGCCTTTTTCATCTCTAGACCAAAGCACCGCCTGGATTTCTTTGGTCAATCCTTCCTTTTCTGATCATAGTAAAAGGGACATCATTTGTCTAAAATAAATAATCGTCTGTTGCATCTTTGCAAATGCTGCTATGGCTGTAACTCGTGCCATTGTACAGAGGTGACACAGCTTTTGAGCTCATATCTGTTTGGGATTTTGTGAGTGCACCAGAACTACCTGTACTATCGCACCTGGATATCTGAGTGTGTAACTGAGCTTTTCTCTGGCCAGTGGTGTGTGCAGGGGGGACAGCACATCTTCCTTGTTCTCTGCATTGCTTACCTGAGCTAGGAGAGAGATGCTGAGGTGAGCCCTGCGTGGTTCCTGGGGATTGTGAGCCACGGTAATACTGGGATAGCTAGTGTAGGACGGGCTGAACATTTGCTTTATGCGAGGCTCTGTGCCACCTGCTGAGCTCAGGGAACAGCATGAGCCAGGGCTAGTCCGTAGGGAAAAGAGTGTGAGTTTTGGGGAGAAGGGATGGAGGTGTTGTCTGCATCGTCACAACTTAGCTCTTCACACAGTGCGAAGATGAACCCGTGAAGGTTTGCTTAAGCATCCAGGCGGTGATATGAAAAAAAAAACAAACAAACCCAAAACCAAAACCAAAAACTGATTCTTTGGGCTAAAATGCATTATGACTGTGTTTTGTATTACATTCTTCCACCCACTGCATGTCCTATATCCACCCAGTCAGGGAGATAACTAAGGGCAGAAGCACAGAAAGAAACTGGTGGACAAATGACCGCTCAGAGAACTGATGTGAGCTAAATGGTGAGATGGAAAAATATGAAGAGACAGACATGGACGGTGTCTCAGGAACCCACCCAAGGCTCTGATACTGAGAATAGGGCACCCAACTATAAGTGGGAAGAGAGCTTTCAGCCTAGCTGGAGCCAGTGCTTCCTTATTTAAATAGAAGTATAGTTTTACATTGGTCTGACTGAGGGAGGGGGAATGATATGTCAGAATTTATTTAAGGAGGTGGCTGGAGCCCAGAGGTTTTGGCAGTGGGAAAGACATAGAGGTTGGTGTTGCGGTGGTGTTGACAGGAGAGGGCACAGGTGTGGCATCTGCAGAAGGGAGCCCTGAGATCGATGGAAAAAAAAAAAAAAACCAAACAACCCTAATCAAGGGTCATTTTCGTGAAGCCACGGAAGCAAAGACTGATGGAGCAGATAATGAAGACAGAAGCTGCAGCTCTGCCAGCTTCTGCTGTGCGAAATAAGTTTTTCTGCTTTTAAGGTGTTTAAGAATAAACATGAAACTGCAAAGGTGTGGAGAAAGCTGAATTATCTGTAGTATCTGTGGTGGTGTTCATTGTGTAGCGCGAGCTGGGCCGGGTGCTTACAGGGGTAGAGGTTCCTGCAGGCTTACTGGGAGGACTGCAGGGGAAGGGGAAGGCAGCTGCGGGGGGTGGACCAGAGCTGGGCTCGTGCTGTTGGTGTGCCTAAAATGCAGTTGTCTGGCAGTCAGGCATCTTTCTGCAGTTCCTAACTGCTGTCCCTAATAGGAAATGTCCAGTGCTGGAAGGGAGCGAGGAGAAAACGCTAATTCTCCTTAAATAATAGGGCAAGATCTGGAGAAACATGGGACAATCCTAGATCAAAATCGGTTTCTTAAAATACATCTCCAAAGTCCCATGTGTCACAGAAATAAGGTGTTGATGTCTAATGTGGACTCCAGTTACAATTCAAGGCTCCTCTGAGGCAAATTTGTCTATATTTTTGAGGGGTATGTGGCAACACCAAGCACACAAGAAGCTTCATTCCTGACAGATGGCTAGACAGATACATCAAGGATGATGTAGCTGTAGTCCGCCAGGAAGCAAAAGGATGAGAAAAATGCTCTTTTCCAGCCCAACATTTCTGTGATTCTGGATCCAAATACCTTTAGCAGATTTCCAGATTAAATAAAGACATGAAATACCTCTATGGCTGAACAAGGTTAACCTTAGATGTGAAACTGTGCCTGCAGAGGAAGGATGTTGATATGTCCCGTTATGGCCCCGCCGCCATCCTTAGGACATCTTCTTTTTTTTTTTTTTAAGGGAAAGAAAGTAAAAACCAGGTGCAGATGCTGGCACTGGCAGGAAGTTCAGTGCATTAACGACCATCCTTATACAAGATGGTGAAGTATTTGAGGCAAACTCCACCTGTGTCATTTAAAAAAAACAACACCAAAACGAAAAAAAAAACCAAACCAACAAGAAGTCTGTGAACCAGTACTAAAATCTTACAGAATACAGGAACTGCTGGGCTAACGAACAAGAGGCCAAAGGAAAGGAGACATTGTAGCTACATTTCACTTCAAGCTAGTTTTATTTCCCTCGTTACATTGAAAAGCTCTTTGCAAACATTTTGTCTACAGTGTTTGAAAAACTGGGCACTGTTGCTTCAGGTTTGTCCCGTGTTTGTTAGAAGGCAACTAAAACCTGAAAAAAGAAGTCAGTATTAAAAATTATAAACAAATACAATTATAAATAAATACTCAAAAACATTTCTTTTTAGTTTCTGTGGCCTGAGTGTTGCAGAAATGGAGCGATACAGGAAATTAAATTAACCAGAAGCTCTCTAGGAAAATAAGAAAGCAAACCCAACAAGTTCCTTTGAATAATCTGAACCCAAAGGGGGGAAAAAATGCACAAAAAAAAAAAGGTTAACAAAGGAGAGCAAACTGAATAGTTGTGCATGTTCCAGGTGTGACAGGTGAGGGTGCGAGTTTGCTTTGTTTCAGGACAAAACATAGCAAATGTTCATTAAATGTGAGGAAAGAAAGGGTTGTGACCTAGCTGCAGGGACAGGACCTGGAGGGGTTTATTCCCAGTAGAGATTTGATGGGTCTGCTCTGCTTCTCTTTCCATTTTACAGAAATGGTAAGATTTTTAGCATGAAAAATCTTACCTCTCCAGGGGGAGATAAATTCATGTTGTCTACTAGAAAACAAAAGGCATATCTGGAAGGTTCTCCTTTGGATGGGAGACTTTAACTCCTCTATATGAACAAATTAATACATGTCAAGGAGTGTCCCTGGGCACTAGACCCTTCTTCCGTTTCTAGAGCGACTTTCAGAGCAGGTGACCTTGGACAGGCAGGATGTGTGGGGTCCCCACCCAGCTGCATTTCACTGTCTTTTCAAGCTATTGTAACTGTTAGACGTGAATGCATCTGCTCCCTGAACAAACCCTACAACCTGGGTCCTTTTCACTGGACATCAGAACATCATTAGTAGGCCTTAACTGATTTTGGGCATCTTTGGGTAGATGTAGCCATAGTGGAGAAATAGCAATTCCAGGATGGGATTGGCTTAACCTATTTTAAATGTTTTCTTTAGGATATGGTGATGCACCCCTACAAGTACTTTTATCTCTTTACCGTGTATGATGGGAGCTGGGGTGATAGTTTATGTGTGCTGCAGTTGTCTGCATATTTTCATGTGAATCCATCCTTAATCTCTTCACCGACAGCAAGACCACAATTTCTCGGTCTCTTTATCCCAACCAAAATGCAGTTGCTCCATACCACCCCATGTCACCATTCCTGCTCAGTGCGGGCCCCCGCGTCCATGCTCGATCAGTTGAATCAGGATGCAGCTGCAAACTCGCTTGTCAAGTAAAGAAGAAGGGTTGCTTTTAGAGAAATCTGTTCCCTGATCCCAAACCCTACACAGACACCGGGCTGTGCTGAAAGAGGTTGGGAACCTGCAGTATGAGATGGGGTAGAAAGCTGGACCGTGTCTTTGGACATAGCCTGCATTTAGGTCAGGTTAAAAACAATTGTTATGCAGAGACCTAAGGATAGCAAAGCACAAATTCCTAGTTTTTAAGACCCAGCTCTACATGTATCTGCTAGAATGGTTGTAGATTCTGTCTTAGAGTCTGTGGATGTATGCAAAGACCACTGGCATTCCCAGCAGCAATTTTCTGCAGTTCCCCCAGTGGGATGAATACCAACCCTTTCACACCTGCGTTAACTCCACTGAAGCTAAATCATGTACAAGATCTGAAAATAGATGTGTGTGAGGCTCCGGTCTTGCCTTGTGTACAACAAATGCAACAGGAAGATACCATGTGAACTCAGCAGAGTCCAAATAGACTTGTTTGTAAGGCTATATATAGGAGACCACGTCTTGTAACTGATACACACAGCTTGCTCTAAACACAGCATTCACAAGGTGTTCCAGAGCCTTAGAGAAATGCCCATTCCTGTGCCTGCCATTCACCCCAGAAACATCAGCAAACCTTACTTCCACATGGC